>NW_027528362.1:14501351-14502309 GCF_008692635.1 Crocuta crocuta
CACGAGCCGCACACTGCCGCCTTCAGGAGCACGTGCAGAAGGTCTTCCAGAAGCAGGAGGGCATGGAGGAGATGTTCCACCGGAGACAGGCCAGCCTGAAGAAGCTGGCGGCCAAGCAGATGCGGCCCGTGCAGCCGGTGGCCCCCCGGCCAGAGGCGCTCTCCAAGTCGCCCTGCCCCTCCCCAGGTGTGCGCGGCTACCGCCCCTCCCATCCGGTGGGCCCTCGCCCAGTTTGTCAAGTTTGATGGGCGCTGGGCCGGTGTGTGCCGGATGGTTGGGGCAGAGGGGGCGTGGCCCGTGGACTGGAACGTCTCCTGGCTGTCGAGGGGCTTTTCCCTGACCCCAGTCTCTGCCCCAGCCTGTCTGCCCTCAGCCCTGCTGCCATAATCGTTCTCCTTCCACACCTCTGACCGCAGCCCAGAGCCCCCGCGGCAGCGGCCCCCATGGGCTCCTCGGAGCCCCCCCTGCAGCGGCACCTGCCCGCCGTCCACTTGAGAGCGTTGGCAAGTGGGCCGCGAGCTGGTGAGGCCCCTGGAGAGCCGCCCTCACCCGTCACCGGCTGCAGCGTGGGGCACCCTTCAGAAGCGACTTGTCCCCTGGCTCAGTGGCGTCCGGGCCCCTTGTGTTCGTGGACTCTGCTAGCCCGGGCGGCCCTCCATCTTCCCGCTCACCTGTCTCCGCCTGCTCTCCTCTTTCCCCGGGTTTTCTCTGCTTTCCCCGCCCTTCTCCGGGGGGCTTGCTCCTTTTCTCTCTGAAAATTAAAGATGACAACCCAGGTGCTCCCAGGCCGCCTCTCCTCTGCAGGCAGTCAGGTGCGAAGCCTCACTTTGCTCCTCTGTTTCTTCCCAAACCAGGCAGCCGGAGAGGCTCTGAGAACAGTTCCGAGGGCAGCGTGCTCCGGAGAGGGCCCTACAGGAGGGCCAAGGTGAGGCTGCGGTCTAGGCCCCCCAGCCCCACC
>NW_027528362.1:14502334-14513431 GCF_008692635.1 Crocuta crocuta
CCCCCGAGGTCCAGCCCCGCCAGGCTCCCCTCCGCCCGCCTGTGCCGTGGGACCTCAGATCCCTCCCCAGACAGGAAATGAGGTGGGGCTCCTTGAAGTCAGGACGTCAGGCTGTGTCTTCTGGTGTCTGAACGCTCGATGCCCCTCGTGCCCTCTCCCCCCA
Organism: Crocuta crocuta; assembly: GCF_008692635.1. Lineage (NCBI taxonomy): Eukaryota > Metazoa > Chordata > Mammalia > Carnivora > Hyaenidae > Crocuta > Crocuta crocuta. The sequence continues at coordinate 14,502,498 of NW_027528362.1, forward strand.
GAGTGAAATGAGCGAGAGCCGGCAGGGCCGGGGCAGCTCCACGGGGGACGAGGAGGAGAGCCTGGCCATCTTGCGGAGGTGAGTGGCTCTGGTCCAGATACGGCAGGTGCGACTCTGTCGGATCTCAGCCTTTGGCCACGGAGAGGCTGAGTCTAAGCAAGCCTGAGCTGGGGGGCTAGTCACCTCTGCCCCAAAGCTGGCGTCATGGCGTGGACACCCGTGCGCCGCGCTGCCGACACATGTGGGGTCCACACCCGGAACCAGGCCTCAGCTGGCCTCCCCTAGAAAAGCCTGTTGTCCCAGGTGCACATGCGAGAGCTGGGATTTGAAGCGGCTCGTGTCTCCCTTTCTCAAGCCCCAGGTGACGCGGCTGATTCAACAGACAGGCACGTAGCAGTGCTGACCGCCCCTGGCCAGCTCCGTCCCTCGTCAAGGGCTGCACCCATGTGCTGGCGCCCTCTCTTCTCTCCCACCCACCCCTGCTCCCAAGGGTCTTCTCTCTGTGCTCCTTCCTGCTCTGACCTTTTCTCTGCTGTCTGTGCCCCTGCCCACAGGCATGTGATGAACGAGCTCTTAGACACGGAACGGGTGTATGTGGAAGAGCTGCTTTGTGTCCTGGAGGTGAGTCTGCAGAGGGGTGGGAGGGTTGTGTCCTAGAGGTGAGTCTGCAGGGGTGGGGGGGTTGTGTCCTGGAGGTGAGTCTGCAGGGGTGAGGGGGGTTGTGTCCTGGAGGTGAGCCTGCAGGGGTGGGGGGGTGGACGGGGCTCTGTGTCCCGGAGGTGAGCTTGCAGGGGGGCGGAGGGGCACTCTGGGACCTGTGGCCCCGCCCACCCACACAGCAAGGGTGCGAGGACGGGGAGACTGAGGGGCAGCGGCTGAGGGACCGGCTCCGCGAGCCTGGCAGGGGCGAGGTGGGAGGCTGCATGTGACTCCCTCGCAGGAGGAGCTGAGCCGTCTGGGTCTGGGTGGAGCCGCAGAGTGGAGGTCCCCGGATACTGTTGCCAGCAGGGCAGGGGGCTTCTGGGCCCTGGAACGTTCCAGATCTTGGTCTGGGTAGGGGTTCCAGAGGCGTAGACGTTGAAACGGGTCATCGAGGAGTACACCCAAAATTTCTCCCCTGCGTACAAGTTTCGTGAATCCTCAGGTAGCAGGATGGAACCCCCCAACCCGAAGGTGCCGTTCGTCCCTCACGCACGTTGGTCGGCACCTGCTGCCGGGTGGTCGTCCCAGCAATGGCCAGTGAATAAATCCCGACGGACTCACTTTCTAAAACCCAAGACTTGCCCGCCCCCCCACGGGCCTCCCTTGGAGCCCGTGGTGGAGGCCACGTCCCGACCCCTCCCCTCCATGCAGGGCTATGCGGCCGAGCTGGACAACCCGCTCATGGCGCACCTCGTCTCGCCCGGCCTCCAAATGAAGAAGGACATTTTGTTCGGAAACATGGAAGAGATTTACCACTTCCACAACAGGTCAGGCCCTCCCCCGCTCACCCCTGCTAGGCACAGTCTGCCTCCAGAGCCTCCCCTGCAGCGAGCCGGAACAGCGGGCTGGTGCACACGCCGCCAGGCCGGGAGAGGCCTGGTTCCCTGCCCGCCGGCAGAGGCCAGTCCGCTGGGCGTGAGCACCGGGCCCTCCGGGGCGGCCTCCCAGCCGCAGCAGCCCAGCCTGGCGCATCTCGTTCCCAAGCCCGCTGTTGAACAGGAGCGACGGCAGACGCTCCATCCTGCCCTTCTCCCCTCGTGAGCGCCGTCCGCGGCTGCCGTGGCTCCGGGGGCTGCACGGGGCCCTTCCGCAGCTGCCGGCCCTGGCTCCTCGCTGCGGTTTGTGGGGGCTTGCGGGGCCGGACGTGAGGAAGTGGACGCAGGGTGCACGTGGAGGGGGCAGTCGGACGGCGCGGCCCCCCTCCTCTGGGCTTCTAGGGGCGCTCGGCACTTGCGTCTGACCGACCACATGCTTTCGCCCCTCGGCCACTAGCGTCTGTCACCCACTGGTTCACAGAGGAGGCACCAGTCTGCAGCAAAGGAGGCACCCGTCGGTGGCCTGGGCCCTCAGTGTTCTCGCTCACCAGGCCTCGGCACTGGGCCCCTTCAGAGCTGAGCCACGGTGCTAGTGCTGTGAACTGACCCCAGGGAGCTTTGCCTCCCGGCAGGATTCACCCCAAGCTCAGGCTGTGCTCCCCGGGAGGGTCCCTGCGGCGGAACTACCTGGCTGTGGGCGGGTCTTCACAGCTGGGCCTTGTCCGTCTGTCTGTTCAAAAGGAACTGTCCTGAGGTCTGTGTGAACACCGATACCAGAAACACGAAGGGACCCATGAAGGGGCCATGGGTGCTTAACCCGAGAGCTTGCTGCAGCCAGGACCCAGGGGTGACCCGTGGGGGCTGCAGACTGTCCAGACTCGGAGATGAGAGTCATCTGGAAACTAGTTGATTTGTTACAGGGAGCATCTTCTTTGGGTTGCTCATCACATGACCTAATGCAAACTTTCTTTGTCTAGAATATTCCTGAGGGAGCTGGAAAACTACACTGACTGCCCAGAGCTGGTTGGAAGGTGTTTTCTGGAACGGGTATGTGCTCGTTCAGTGTGCGCTCGACAGTGCCTTACTTGTGAAAATAATAATGACTTTAACGTTTGTTTATTTTTGAGAGACAGAGACCGAGCGTGAGTGGGGGAGGGGCAGAGAGAGAGGGAGACACAGACTCCGAAGCAGCTCCAGGCTCTGAGCTGTCAGCACAGAGCCCAACACGGGGCTCGAACTCACCAACCATGAGATCGTGACCTGAGCTGAAGTTGGACACTTAACCGACTGAGCCCCCAGGCACCCCAATAATGAGTTTAAACCCAGTCACAGTCTCCTTCTAACCAACCGAAATGACACAGTTTCAGTGTGTTCCCAGTTTGCCTGAGATGATGTGGTACTTTCTGGAAGGACTGAAGAATATTTTTTTCTTAAGTCCAAAAAGTTCAAAACAGGGAAAACTATAAGACACCAGCTTTTCTATACGCCAGGGTTATGAAGCGTCCACCTTGACTGCACATGTTACCCGGAGCTGAACTTTCTCCAGCTGGCGCATGTGCCGCGTCTGGTTTTTCCCTGGTCGCCCCCACGCCCCCCGTACGGAGGAGCAGGTGTGGGACGGGTCGCCGCATGTTTCTCCCCTGGAATGGCGGGCGGCCCCTCCTTCCGGGCTGGCAGAAGCGGCGGGAGAGGACAGGGCGTCCCCGGAGTCCAGCTCTGCACACGGCTCGCTGAGCAGCGTGGAAGATGTAGCAAAAGTGAAGCCCTTTTCACAAAATGACGTAGAGACTAAGATGCGTCCCTGCGAGCTGGGGCCCCTCAGGCGGAAGGAGGAAGGGGTGCATTTGTGCTCCCACCCCGCCTGGTCACCGGGGACGCTCCTGGGTGCTGTTTGAGAATTGGGGTGGCGGGTTCACACTGTAGGCCAGTGGTTCTCACAGGGGCCCGTGGCCGGCAGCGTCAGCCTCCCGGGATCTTCCTGGGAATGCAGGTTCTCAGGTCCCAGCTGCACCTCCCAGAGCAGAACCCGTAGTACGGCTCCGTGTCCTAACAGAGCCACAGGCGGGCCCGGTACGCACGCAGGTTCGCGCACAAGCCCCGCGCCTCCTTTCCCTGGAAGGTTGGCCCGCGCTTTCAGTCTGTCACCCTCACGGCACAAAGCCATCCGCGTGGTGCTAATATGCGTGAGTGGCGACTCAGGACTAATGCAGCCCTGAGCGGTGACCCCCAGTGGGGCTGACGCAGCGTGCGCGGTGCGGGGAAGCACAGGGCCGCTGGGTGGCGCCTTGTGACGTGCGCTCCGTCCCCGGCCCAGATGGAGGAGTTCCAGATCTACGAGAAGTACTGCCAGAACAAGCCTCGCTCTGAGAGCCTGTGGAGACAGTGCTCCGACTGCCCATTCTTCCAGGTGTGTGGGGCCCCCCCGGCGGGCACGCGGGCTCCTCCCTCGCTGACTGTCGCAGGGCAGCGGGCAGCCCCTGCACAGCGGTTTCTGGGACTTGCAGGAATGCCAGAGGAAGCTGGACCACAAGCTCAGTCTCGACTCCTACCTGCTGAAGCCGGTACAGAGAATCACCAAGTACCAGCTGCTGCTCAAGGTGACCTGCCCGCGGCCACCCGCCNGACTTGGAGCACACACTGGCCCTGGCCTGTGCGCCCACATGTGGGCATCCCGGCCTGAGTGCGCCAGCCCCTGGACATGAAGGGCACGTCCCACGTTTGGGGGTGCCCGGTCGGGGAGGGAAGAGTAAACGGGTCTAGGGGCGGGAAGGCATGAGCTGCACCAGGGGCCTCCCCCGTCCAGGCCCCGCCCACTGGCTCAGGACTGTTGGGAGAGAGGCTCAGGGCCATGGGCGTCGAGGGCAGCTTCCCGAGCCGAGCCGGCCTGGGGCCTGCACCCCGAGCAAACCCACCCCGCGGTCTCGTCTGCGGTGCCAGCTGCGCAGGGAGCCACGCCGCAGGTCCTGAGGGTCCATGCACGGGCACCCAGGGCGGAGCAGGGTGTCGGGTGCCCCGCGGGTGCGTGAACGAGGCCTCGTCCCCCAGGAGATGCTGAAATACAGCAAGAGCTGCGAGGGGGCCGAGGACCTGCAGGAGGCGCTGAGCTCCATCCTGGGCATCCTCAAGGCCGTGAACGACTCCATGCACCTGATCGCCATCACGGGCTATGACGTAAGGGCCTCCCCGTCCCGCCGACGAGCCTGCTGACGGTCTGCCCCCTGGGTGCACAGCGGGGCCCGGAACATCCGCGTGCTGGTGTATCGCCTCCACTGGGGCGCGTCTGGGGCGCACAGGGCCCGGCAGCCTTCACACCTCCTAGGTGCACGTCAGCTCAGGGGCCTCGAGGGCCATGGTACAGGGGGCGGTCTGGGTGCCAGGGTGCTGTAGGCTGGGGACTGGTGCCGGGTGGGCACGAAGGTCTGACCGTGCCCAAACTAGGCACATCAGGTAACATTTTTGTCTCTTTTCAAGTCTGTCCCTGCTCACTGTTGGTTTAGTTAATAGACTATGTTTAGAGCAGCGTCAGGGTCAGGGCAAGACTGGGGAACGTGTAGGGAGCTCCCACGTGCCCCCGTACCCACACGCCCCCCCATGCACAGCCTCCCACGCATCCCTGCACCCACACGGCCCCCACCCACACGCACAGACTCCCACCCACCCCTGCACCCACATGCCCCCCCACACACACAGCCNACCCACACGCCCCTGCACCCACCTGCACAGCCTCCCACCCCCAGCAGATGGGACCTTCGTCCCAGTGGATGGGCCTCCGCCGGCTCCTCCTCAGCACCCAGGATCCAGCACGTGTGTCCCATGGGCTTGGGCAGCGTGGAGGGCCCGTCTCCCTGCCAGGAGGCCCCCGTGCTCGCCTGTCCACCCTCCCCGGCCCCTGCCCCCCCAAGTCGTGTCCCCTGGTTCTGCTTTCCCCAAGTGCTACGTAGCAGGGGCTACAGGACGCAGCCCCAGGGCGGGCAGCTTCCGCTTGATGACACGCACATAAGGCCCCACGTTCATCCCGGCCTTAGGGGAACCTCAGCGACCTGGGGAAGCTGCTGATGCAGGGCTCCTTCAGCGTCTGGACTGACCACAAGAAGGGCCACGCCAAGGTGAAGGACCTGGCCCGGTTCAAGCCCATGCAGCGGCACCTCTTCCTGCACGAGAAGGCCGTGCTCTTCTGCAAGAAGAGGGAAGAGAACGGGGAGGGGTACGAGAAGGCCCCGTCGTACAGCTACAAGCAGTCCCTGAACGTGAGTGAGCCTCTGTCCCCGCAGACAGTCGGCGACCGGGCCAGGTCCCCGCGGCCGTGGCCACGCTGCCCGCCTTTGGGCCACTCTGATCTCTGGGTGCGGGGGTCCAGGACCCCGGGCATCCTCAGCCCCCACCCCAAAACCACTTCCCTCGCTTTGGGGACGCACCGCCACCTTTCAGGGGCAGGGGCCGGCTCTCACCCTGTACACTCACGAACCCGTCTCCCTGCTTGGCTGTCAGATGGCGGCTGTGGGCATAACCGAGAACGTGAAGGGCGATGGAAGGAAGTTTGAGATCTGGTACAACGCCCGGGAGGAGGTATACATCATACAGGTAGGGTCGGCGCCCCAGGGCCAGGCACTGGGGACATGTTAGAAAGGTTTGTGGCAAGAGCTGGTGTCTAGAATCTTCCATGCAGCTTTAGCACCCAAAAGCCGTTTAGAGGTGCTGCCCTGGGCCGTCATTACCCTGAGCTGGGCGCAGGAGGTTAGGTGCTCTGAGGGCGTGGCCAGGAGCCTGGGCTCATAGGTGGCTGGCCGGCGCCCCGGGCCATGCTTACACACGTGACCGGTGGTGCGGACCGAAGGTGGAGGCCATGAGTGTCCCCCCAAGCCTGGGTGGGCCCAGCGTCCTGTGAAGGGGCGCCCTCCACACTCAGACACACCGGCAGCCCTGCGGGGCGTGGTAGCCACGATGCGCGGTCACTGCCGCACACCAGCACTGCCAGGCCCTCAGCAATGACGTGGGCCTGCCTGGCACCGGCTGAGGCACCAGCCCCGGAAACTGCCGGGACGGCGGCCGGCCTGCACCTCCAGCGTCCAGCCGCCCTTCTGTCACTCTCGCAGGCCGCACGCGCTGTACCGAGGTGCACGGCAGGCTGCTCCCTCTCGCCCTGGGAGTTGGGAGTCTACCTTCAGGCTCTCAGGCCCCCGCCGTCCATGTCACCTAGAACAGCACCATGGGCCACTTCCCAGAGAGACGTGCTCTCCACGGGCAGTCTGTGCCCAGAGTTTCCACCGAGTCAGACGCCGGCAAGGGTACAAAGCTGGTGGCCAGGCAGTCAGCCCACCGCCTGCGTGGCCCACAGACCCTTCCTGTCGCGCCCGTGTGGCAGTCCCCAGCAAGGGGACCGTTTCTCCTTCCCGCGGGGCAGAGCCCATGTTCTCAGTTCCCAGCGTCGTTCTCAGAAGCTACCAGAGTAAAGGACGCAGTGGTGTCTTCAGGGCGCCTGCATCCTTACCTCCTGGCCTTCCTCCCCGGCACAGGCGCCGACCCCGGAAGTTAAAGCGGCGTGGGTGAGCGAGATCCGCAAGGTGCTGACCGGCCAGCTGCAGGCCTGCAGAGGTAAGGGGTCTGCGGCCGCCGGCGCCCTCGGCTCCAGCCACGTTCTCACCCACGTGTCTCACTCACGTGTCGGCAGCAACCCCCAGGTTCCGGGCTTCGGAGGTGCCATGACGCTAGCAGTCAGGTCGTGCAGCGCGGGGTCTGTGTGTCCCTTCCCACAGAAGCCAGCCAGCACCGAGCCCTGGAGCAGTCCCACAGTCTGCCTCTGCCCGCGCCGCCCAGCACCAGGTGAGGGGCCGCCGGCGCCCACGGCCACGGGGCAGCGCCACCGCCTGCTCTGGGCCCCTTCCCGGAGCCCCCTGGGCAGCTTGTCCTCTGGCACTACGTGCTGGTGACCGTGGCCCCGTGGGCCAGCTTCGAGGACAGGTGTCTCCAGCCCCACCTCTGGGTGCTGCTGGGGCAGGTGACAGCTGCCAGGTTTCCCTGACAGTTGCGTTTCAGACATTGGCGCTGGGTGCCGAGGTGCAGAGCCACGCCCGCACTCACAGCTCGTAGACACGCACGCTTCGGGCACCAGCCCTCACGCTGCCTTCACGGGGCCTCTTCTGCCCTCAGTCTTCCTTTCTTCCCATGTTCGTGCATGGCTTCGTTACTTTATTTTTCTGTTTCTTCTATAAGCACCTCTGGTTGTCCGTGGGACAGGATGGGGGCTGAGTGAATAATCCGTAGAGCATGTTTGAAAAGAGAAAGATGCCCCCCCCCCACCCCCACCCCCCGCCAACTCAGAAAATCAGCAGCCATCTTGTAGTTAACAGGAAGAGGTGGATTTTGTTCTCATTGGGTTCCACTCGGTTAACCGGAAGTGTGCAGAAGGCAGCCCGGGGCCGGGGTGGCTCTGCCTCGGATCCCCAGGGAGGCTGGAAGACTAACCGGGCAACGTCCTCCTCCTTTCTTCACTAGTCCCTCGAAAGGGAACACAAGAAACATCAAAAAGCTAGAAGAAAGGAAAACTGACCCCCTGAGCCTGGAAGGACGCGTGAGCTCCGCGCCGCTGCCCAAGCCGCCCGAAGAGGGCAGAGGTGGGTGTCTGCCGCCACGCAGGCACGTCCGGGACGCGCACACCTCCCAGAGCAGGGCCCGTGAGAGCTGGCGTGTGTCCCTGAGAGCCGCGGACGCCCCCACACCGTCCCTCTCTCTTCCTTTGTAGATGACACGGTCACTAGCTCTACCTCAGAGAGCTCTGCACTTTCCAAAAAGCGCTTTACTCTGCAGGGCTTTGCTACCCTCAAAGGTCAGAAAGGTAAAGGGCACCCGCCTCAGATCCATGCCCCAGACGTGTCACTCACCGTGGTGGCGTGGTTGTCATCCATTCGTGTGATCATTATTCATGCGGACGGCCCGGCAGGGCGGCTGCGGCCATCGTCACCACGTGCAGCCGTTCAGAGCTTCGCCCGCTGCCCGCTCTCGACCCTGGCACTGGCGCATCTGTCGCACACGCGGCCAGAGTCCTCTTGTCGCGGGCCTTTTGTCTGAAAAGGCGGAGGCAGGCTTCTCTCGCAACCTCGCTCTCAAACCGCACCTGTCATTTGCTTTCCTTTGCGCGTCTCCTCCTGCACCCCGTCCTGCCGGGGCTGGCGTCGCCGGCCCCCGAGGGCGCTCACTAGTTACTGCGCAGGCCACGCGAGGAGTCCTGGGGTGGGAGTCTCGGAGAGCTGGTCCGCCTCGCGGGGCTCCCAGGCCGTGAAGTGTGTGGAGGAAGTTACACGGCTTAGCTCGCGGAGCCCCGGCCGGGCCGCTACCGGGCTGCCTGCCTGACGCCAGAGCCAGTGCTGAGTCCAGGACTCTTTTCTCTCATCCAGAAAATTGGAGGATTTTTTTTGTTCCAACTCATAAGATACTTTTAAGTTGGCCTCATAATTTTTATTTTTAAAATCTTTTTTTCACATTTATTTGTTATTAAAAGAGAGAGAAAGAGACAGAGTGCAGGCGGGGAGGAGCAGAGAGAGGGAGACAGAATCTGAAGCAGCTCCAGGCTCTGAGTTGTCAGCACAGAGCCCAACGCGGGGCTCAAACCCATTGAGATCATGACCTGAGCCGAAGTGGGACACTTAGCCGACTGAGCCCCCCAGGCACCCGGATCAAACATTTTTTTAAAAAAGGAGAAATGCATTCTGGTGCCATAAGTAGCCAAGCATGAAAAGTGCGTGCGCTACACACTTTTCTGCAGAGTTGAGATAACACAGCTACACGTAGCCTGCTAAAGCGAAGACACCGATTGCCACGGTCAGCTTGCAGCCGGGTCTCCCCACCCCCCGCCCCCCATTCTCCGGGCCGCTCCTGTCACCCGCGGGGCCCCGTGGCCAGCTTCGTTCTGTGCACAGGAAGCCACTTCCTCAGCGGCAGGACCCAGCGGCTGGCATGTGTTCCTGTCCCGCACACTCTGCTCACCCCCACGCCCTGCACGCAGCCCCTCACTCTTCTGTCTGTTTTTGCCTCTTCCTCCTTCTGCAGCTTCTCCCACCAGTCCTGACAAAAAAGCTAAGCGACACGAAGTAAAGAGCGATCCAACGCCTTTTGGTTTACGAGGTAGAGTGTCAGCCTTCTGAACGCAGCCTGATGCCCGGTGCCCGTCCGCGCGCCCGCCCGGTTAGGAATGCCGTCCCCCTGGCGGGGCTCACCCCCCCAGGATGCAAAGCGCCATAGTGTCTCCTAGGCAGAAGCACATTCCTTGTTTTCTTCCAAAGCGTGGCGCTCTGGCGACAGATCTGTGTGGCGTCGCCTTCTCAGGGGGACCCCTGCCGGGTCTGCCCGGAACCCGCCCAGTGGCCGCTGCTTATGGCTGCCGACGCCTGGCCGGCGTTTGGGTTGGGCTGTTCCTTGGCAGCACTGCAGCCGCAGGCCTCCCCCGTCCGGGGCGCTGGCCGCTCCCTGGCTTCTTGGGGAAGCCCTGACCGTGCCAGCCGCGCATCTCACAGGGAGACGGCCAGTCTTACAGAAGGAGGGGCCACGCTTCACGCTGGAACTTGGGCCATTTCTTGCCCCCTCACATCACGAGGGTAAAGCACACCCCCAAAAACCCAAAGACCCCTGGCGCAGGCCGAGGGTCTGAGGTTTTCAGGGTTTCGCTTTGTGAGCCGTCTGGAGTTCTCCAGCATCTGTGAAGGTTCCCAGGGTGCAGACTACAGCCCCCCAGTGTCCCCAGTGTCAGAGGCCAGGGTGCCTCAGTGCACCCGCTTGGCCTTCACGGGGGCGCACGGTGCCCCGAGGCCTGGAACAGGGTCATTTCTCCCATGACAGCCCCGTTTCGTACCTAAGACCTGCAGACGCCTGCGCGTCGCCCTGGCGGAGTCCCCTTGTGCAGAGCTGGGGAAGGGGCTTCAGCCCTGCCCGCGGCCGCCCGCCCCCTTTCAGCCCGGTTGTGTCTCCTCACCTGTGACGGGAGGAGGAGGCGGCCTCAGGAGGTCACAGTAGATGCTCCCTGCTGCTTCCCGTCGCCCGGGCCCCCTCCGCCCCTCCCCCCAGCCTGCCCTGAGGCAGGTGACCGTGAGCACAGGTCTCACAGATGCTTAGCCGCTTGTGCCTTGAAAAGTGTCACCTGCTCATCGTCTTACTCAGTGCCGCTATTGAGCTGTTTTGCAGAGGATACAGGTGACCCCACTCACAGTCACCTGGGCCTGATGTCCTACAGACTCCCACACGCACGCAGATCAAGTGAGTTGGTGACACTTGGCTTCCCTCTCCTGAGGCTGGTGCCTCGGGCCTCGGTACTTTCCTGTGTCCCCCGTCACACCGTCTTGACCCGGGGACGCAGCTCTGGTAGAGAGGCTTCCCCAGAGACCTCTTGTGCCCACAGAGGGGCGCGAGCCCTCACACACGTCCCGCCGC
>NW_027528362.1:14513468-14515752 GCF_008692635.1 Crocuta crocuta
TGTGCCCCGGCCGCCGCCAGCAGGCAGCCCTCTCCCCCAGACCTGCCGGTCGCTTGCTGCCGAGCCCGGGGACACGGGGCCTGACGCTCCAGACTCGCTTCGTGCTGGCGTTCACTGTGTGTGTTCAGAGCCCAGAATCCGACATCTCCTGTCGGCCCGCAATTTACCTGCATTCTCCCCGAAATGCCCCCCAAATGGGAAATACAGGTGCTACTCTTTGGGGCGGTAAAGCAGCAGAAACGCTAATGAAGGGATGTGTGTGCGTTTTACGAAGGCCCCAGAAAGACCTCTCCCGGCGTGTGCGGGCAGCCGAGCCCTGCGGCGGGAGCTCACGCAGGCCGCCCGGCGGGGAACCCAGCCTCACGGCGCGCAGAGGGGCTCAGAGGCAGGGCTGGCGTNGCGGCACGCGCCCTGGCCCTGGTGTGGGGGGTGGTCCCGCAGGCGGTCGGCCAGGTGTTGCCCCGTCTCCGCGCTAACCGCAAACTCCTCCCCTTTGGTGGCGATCCCTCCAGCACAGGGACGGTGGCGCCTCAAGCTAGTGGTCACTCAGTGTGTCCCCAGGGGCCGCAGGCAGGGGTGAAGCAGCAGGGCCTGGCGATGGAAGCAGCTGCTTCGGCCCCTCCCCCGACGGAGCACAGCTGAGACACACGTGTCAGCAGGCACGGCCCCGTCGACGCCGCGGTCCCAGAAGGGGGCAGGCCCCCCAGGCAGCACGTGTAGGTAGCGGGAAGTGTGCAGACCTTCACGCAGTGAGGGTGGTCCTCACTGGGGCGCCTTCTCTCTCAGGTTGGAGCAAAACATCTCACCCCTCGGAGGCCCCTGAGGACGACGGCTGGTCAAGTGCCGAGGAGCTGATCAATTCCTCGGACGCGGAGGAGGAGGGCAGAGTGGGGCCCAGGAAGCTGGTAACCGTGGGTCCCACCTGGCAGTCAGCCCGGCCCCGCTGGCCCCTGGGCGGGGGAGCTTCGGAGGGCGACCACACTGGTGTCACGACGCCCTGGCCCCTGGGGGCGGATGTTAGGTGCCAGGGCCCCCTTGGGGTCGTGCGCCTGCCCACCCACCCCCGCCCCCGTCGTCAGAACAGCCTCTTTCAGAGGGAACAGTGCACACACCTGATTACAGACTCTTGTTAGGAAGAGCCGTAAAGCAGTGCATTCAGCTCTCACTTTAGCTAGAGACCTGAAGCTTTAAGTACGGATTTTCCCCCTAATGTTTATTTTTGAGAGAGAGAGTGCGAGCAGGGGAGGGACATAGAGAGAGGGAGACACAGAATCTGAAGCAGCTCCAGGCTGTCAGCACAGAGCCTGACGCAGGGCTTGAACCCACTTGAACTGTGAGATCATGACTTGAGCCACAGTCAGGTGCTTCACCGACTGAGCCCCCCAGATCTGCATTCTAAACGAGGCCCTCTAACACAAGCGGCAAGGAGAAGCTATTCACAGATCAAGTCACTAGAGTCTGGGTGACATTAACAGACACTTAGGGCACTTGGTGCTGCCCTCGTTCTAGCCTCAGAGCTTCGTCCGTATGTACGTGTGGAGCGTGGACTGGTGGCAGGCAGTATCGAGGTACAAAAGACAAAGCAGAGAACAGAGCAGACAGGGAGCCCCACTCTCACAGGGAAGCAGAATAAAAGGAAGTGAGTACAGAGCGTATCAGGTGAAGATGACTGCTGTTCCCAGCGGGAGGCCTGAGCGGGAGGGCATTCCAGGAAGGAGGAGCAGAAGGTGCAAAGGCCCAGGGGTAGAGGGCTACGTTGGGGGTATCTGAAGCCCACTGCTGCGGAGGGGCGGCCAGAGCACCAGGAGTGAGCCAAACGCACTTTGCACGTCGGTTGGGATTTGTAACCTGGTCATGGTGAGAGGCCTGCCGCATCCGCTTGCAATTAAGAGCTCTTTCCAACTTAAGGTGACAGTCACATCAAAAGCCTGACGAACAGCAGGGCGCTGACGACATGCTCCTTGGCCATCTCCTGTTGCTGGACGCTGGACGCCCATCTGGGACCTTCCCTGCTGCTGCTCCGGCCTCGCGCTGCGCCTGGGGGTGGGGGGCGGACGTGCTGTTTGACGCCTGTGTCCTCTGCCGCCAGGCTCCGGGGAAGTACACGGTCGTGCTGGGGGAGGAGAAGGAGAGCCCCGAGGCGCTTGCCGTGAGAAGCGGGGACGTGGTGGAGGTGGTCCAGGAGGGGGACGAGGGCCTCTGGTAAGATGCCGCGGGCGGCGGCCCCAGGCCCGAGACCCTGGGGCAGGCGGGGCGCGGCTGGGGCCCCTGCCCGCCCCGGCCC
>NW_027528362.1:14515883-14516557 GCF_008692635.1 Crocuta crocuta
GCCTCTTGGTGGGGGGGGTTGGATTTTTACAAGTTTTTTTTTTTTAAAGCAGGGATTGATTCCATGGCCATTTTTGTGGTACTTTGGCCTCTGATCTTTACCAAGAATCACTGTGTTTACATGAAGTGACAGTTTGATACTGTATTTGATAGAAGGCTATTTTCTGTTCCTGGGGTGTGCACTGCAGCGGCCGCTGGTACTGCGGGGCGGCCGGGCCCCGCCGCAGGAGGACCCGAGGGGAGCCCTGCACCCGCGCAGGGGGATTTTCAAAAGAAAATGTAAACTAGGATTTAAACTATTTCGCCTCTTTTCTACAAGAATGGGGACTTCATTTTTTAAGCCAGCCTCACTGAATTAGGATTTTTTATTGTTTTGAAAGACGATAAAGACGCAGCGTGCGCGGCGCACCCCCTGAGGCGACGCCCACACGGGGCTCCGCGCCGCCCCGCCCTCCGGGAAGCCCCCCGAACTCACCGGCGTGCGGGGTGCGGGCCCCGCCGCCGAGACGAGGCGGAACTGGAGGGACAACTTCCGGTTTCCCTGCTTGTGTCTCAGAAACGGATTCTGTTTCCGGAAACACTTTGTGTCCCTGGGGGGGCGGGCCTCCTACGTGCGTGTGTGCGCGTGGGGGTCGCGCCGGGGACGCTCCGGCCTCCGCGGTGCTGCGAAGCGTC
>NW_027528362.1:14516592-14517285 GCF_008692635.1 Crocuta crocuta
CGTCGTGAGCGCTTCCCAGAAAAGCACTTTAAAACCTCGTGTTTTAGTCATTGGGTTTTGTTTGGTTTCGGGTCTTTTTTTTATTGCCGATGTAAATGAAATTTAAAAAACCAGAGTTCTTTATCGTATGGATGGAATTTGAATAAACATCAGCCCCTCTTGCTGTCCGCCTCCCCCTGTGAAAGCCCCGAATTCTCAGCCCCGGAGCCCCGTTTCCGGGAGGCAGGTGGTGGCCGGGACCGACTGTGTCCCCCACGCTCCCCTTTGTCAGAAAACGATGGAAATAAAGTAACAAGCGCATTGTGTCAACGCTGTAGAGGTCACAAAGGAAGTGCAAAGTCCCAGTGTGGGGACAGCGAAGGGTCCCGCGGAAGGGGTGTGGTGGGCAGGGGGTGAGGAGGGGGCGTGACCGGCGCAGGAACCCCTGGAATGGTGCTAAGCGGCCCTGCCAGGAGGATCAGATCGGATGCAGCACGTAATTTCCGGAAGACCCCGTGAGACGGACTCACACGAGGGCTGGAAGAAAGACCAGAACGGAGACTGTTACGTCCCGACCTGCCGGGAGCCCCTCGCGCAGACCCCGGAGGCAGGGAGCCGATCCCCGTTACTGGGGTTGGCCGCTGGAGCGCCTGCCCCCCGGTCCACGCCGAAGGCGGGCGGTGGGGGAGGGGCGGGGACGGGGGCTGCTCATAG
>NW_027528362.1:14517293-14538578 GCF_008692635.1 Crocuta crocuta
GGGGACGGGTCCTGCTCACAGGGCTGCACAGATGTCCCTCTGTCCCGCCCAGGCACGGGGCCTGGGGTAGGATCGCTCCGTGCCCACACTTGGCGGTCTTTCGTGGAGAAAAGGCCACTTGGAAGTGTCCGTGGGGAAGCGGTGCCTCAGCCACGTGCCCTGCTGGCCTGTGCTGCCCACCCCTCCCCAGGGGACCCACGGCACCCTCGGCCTCAAAGGCTTCAGTCCAGCACGTGTCCCGAATCCAGGCTGCCTGGCAGGTCGTCCGTGGAAATCAGTTCCCCGCGGCTTTGGGCGGGCGGACGAGGAGCGTCCCTTCCCCACGCCTGCTGGCCAGTCGCCCCCTGAGTCCACGGCCAGACGCCCGGCACCCGGCTCTGAGAACAGCCCCGGCCGCGGCCCCGCTCCAGGGGAGCCACAAGCATCTGCGGACGGTGTCCCCTGGGTTCACACCGCCCGGGACCCCTGGATGCAGCCTTGCTCAGAAGCAGGACCCTCGCCGGTAGAATAGGTTATGACGAGTCACTGGAGTGGGGGCCCTGACCCAGGGGTGGTGTCTCTGTAAGGAGAGAGAGCTCGGGACGCACGCCCAGACCGGGGGCCGTGTGCCCGCCCAGGCAGACTGCAGTGCTGTGTCTGCCGGCGGGGCCCGGAGCCCCCCAGGACCCCCCCCAGCTGGAAGGGGCTGGCAGGCCCTCCCCCACAGCCTCCGGAGAGAGAGCAAGGCCCTGCCGCAGACATCGTGCTCAAGGACCTATGGCCTCCAGAGCCGGCACAGTAGATTTCCATCGGCGTGTGCAGCCCTGTCACGGGGCGGCCAGGAGTCAGGAAGGCGCTGAGCTCGCAGGTGCCACGTGTGGACCGACACGGACCGACAGCACCCCCACCCACTCGGAGGAGACGTCAGCCAGATGTAGGGGCGGGGGCTCCAGGCTGAGACACTTCTCCCCAAGCTGGGAGAGACGGAGCCAGCACGCCCCGCCGTCCGGGGACTCCCCGGAAGGCCGGGCACAGGTGTGGTGGGAAGTGGGGAGCCCCTCCCCCACCAACAGCGGCTCCCCAGCAGCCAGCGAGGGGGTCCACGAAACACGTTCTCCGGCAGAGACTGAGAGCTGGGACCCCTCGCTCTTGTGGCTCCCTCGCACGAGAGGGGCCGAGCAGGCATCCCAGTCTCCACCGTTTGCGGAAATGTTATTTCAGAGGGTCGAGGCCAGACCCCACCGGAGGCTGGACGCCCACGTGAGCCTTGTTGGGGTGACTGACGGTGCCAGGGGGCCAGGGAGGGGCCAGGTCGGCACAGGGGGGCCTGGAGGGTCACAGAGCGGGGCTCAGCCCGGGGCAGGTGCTACTTACTCCCTGGCTCACCCAGGAAACCCGGTGGCCCCGGCAAGGAGGCCCCGTGTGGGTCTCGGCCGCAGCTCTCTTTCGAGAGTGCTCCCACCCGCACCGGAGCCGCCCTCTGCTGCCCCCGGAGGTACTCCCGCAGCCACAGCCTGCCACCAACTTGGATCTGCGTCCCAACTGCACCCTCAGTCCCAAGGGCTTCAGGTTCTCAACCACATCTGGGGGGCACATGCCAGATACACATCCCGAAGCAGACGCCTCCGAGAAGGACGCCGGAGTTCACGGACACAGCCGCCCGCCCCGCCCCTGGGTTTGGGAGGCCAGGCCTCTTCCCCGCCCTCTGTCCAGATGGAGGCCAGGACTTTGCCCGCCCCCCCACCGCGCCTGGAATGTCAACAGACCGCACGACCCAGGCCTCGCCATGGTGTCCGGGCCCCGAGGGCTGGCCGTCCTCTGCTCTCTGCTCTGCCTGCAGGCGTCTCTGGCTGCAGGTATGTCAGGGTGGAGGGTCCCCGGTACCGCTGTGGGAGGGGCTCCAGGGAAAGGCAGCGGCGGGAAGTCGGGGCCAGGGCCAGAGGCCACAGGCTCACCGGCCCCGGCCAGAGGTGACTGGCTCCCTGGGCGCTTTTTGCTGCACATTTGCTGCCCGCTGCGGGTAGACGCTGCGCGGGTTGGTCGCCCAGGCAGGTCCCCACCCAGCGCTCTCCTCACCCACCCCTCCATTTGAGGTTCCCTCAACCTCTCTCTCCAGACTGGGTGGCTTCGCAGGAATCCACACGTGAGATGCTGTCTCTGTAAAGAAGACATGGGGCCTCCCTCCCTGGTGGCCTGGGAGCTGCCCCTCCCTCTCCTGCCGTCCCCTCCTCCCCTGCCGCTCACCTCTCTCTCGGAGTCACACCCTAGCCACCCCCCCGCCCCCCGTAGGCCGCCAGGGCACCTTCTAGCCATGCTAGCACTCCCGGTGAACGTCCCAGTGCAGGGGCGCGGTGCACAGAGTTGATGGTACACACTTTGAAACCGAGTAACTTTTAACCCTGGAGTATGTGCTCCCTCAGTCCATGACCCGAGCGTGTACGTATGCGCATGTTCGCTTTATTTGCAAAGAGGGATTCTACAGTATATGTTATCATCATCTTGTTTCATTTAATATTGCTTCTTCTTAAGTGTGTACTTCATGGGACAGAGGACATCGTCACGTAGTGGCCTGACTGCCACGTCAGGTGTCTTTGTGGCCGGGTTTGTTAGGCTGAAGCCTAGAGGTGGGGCGGCCGGGCCAAAGCTACCGTGCGTCAAATTACAACAAGACCAACGTATTTCTTGTCGCGTTCCTCCCTGGGACACGACGTTCTGGGCGTGGCCGGCGGCGAAGGGCTCACGGGACCCGTGTGTCAGTCTTCCTCACGCAGGAGGAGGCCCACGGCGTCCTGCACAGGCGCAGGCGCGCCAACTCGTTCCTGGAGGAGCTGAGGACCGGCTCCCTGGAGAGGGAGTGCATGGAGGAGCAGTGCTCCTTCGAGGAGGCCAAGGAGATCTTCCAGAACGCCGAGAGGACGGTGAGTCCGCCGCCTGGAGTCCCCGGCGCCCTGCTTGTGCGGTGGCGAGGGCCCCGCGCACCGTGTCCCGGGTCACGTCCCCAGAAGGGCGGCTCTCTTGTCAGTCAGGGCGCCGTCATTTCCAGCCGGAAAACGTGGTTTGAAAAGCAGGCTCCGTGTGTCCCCCGCCATCCCGTGGATGGTCCCCCTGCCCCCAAAGCGGCCCGTGCTCCATGCAGGTGCTGCCAACCAAGCAGACGGGAGGGAGACTGGCCTGGGCGGCCTCTCTCTTGAGCGCAGCGTGAGTGAGCAAACGTGTCGGGGCCACGCTGCCCACGTGAGCCCGGAGGGAGCCGCCCACTGCTGTTCCCTCTCAGACAGAATATCCACACACGTCCCACTCCACTGGGGGTGTGGTTATGGGGGGACAAATCCACACTTCTCACGGGACGTCTCACGCTCACAGGACACTCACCTCATGTTCACAGGACACCCACCTCACACTCACAGGACACCCGCCTCACGTTCACAGGACACCCACCTCACACTCACAGGACACCCACCCCACATTCACAAGACACTCACCTCATGCTCACAAGACACTCACCTCATGTTCACAGGATACCTGCCTCTTGCTCACAGGACACCCACCTCACACTCAGAGGACACTCAGCTCACACTCACAGGACACCCGCCTCACACTCACAAGACACCTGCCTCACACAGGACACTTGCCTCACGTTCAGAGGAGACCAGCCTCACAATCACAGGACACCCACCTCACACTCACAGGACACTCAGCTCACACTCACAGGACACCTACATCATACTCATAGGACACCCGCCTCACACAGGACACTTGCCTCACATTCAGAGGACACCCACCCCATGCTCACAAGATACCTCATGTTCACAGGACACCCGCCTCACACTCACAGGACACCCGCCTCACACTCACAGGACACCCACCCCACGCTCACAAGATACTCACCTCATGTTCACAGGACACCCGCCTCACACTCACAGGACACCCGCCTCACACTCACAGGATACCCGCCTCACACCCGCAGGACAGACATCTCACACTCACAGGCCAGATGTCTCACGCTCACAGGACAGCCCACACCAAACAGGAAGTAGGACTCTCTGAGGTGTTGGCTCACATGACCTTCTCCAGGCACACTGAGGACGGCCATTTCCTGCATTTGTGCCCCACTTGGTTTCTCAAGTCATTTCCCACGGTTGTCAGCTCATTTTATTCTCAGAGTGGTCCTGTGAGTTTGTTTGCTTGCCCAGAACATTCCTCAGGAATGAGCATTACTGGAGCCTTTGCATCTTTTACTGCCTTTTCCTCCTGCTGTCCCTGTGTGTGGATGGTCCGCCGGCACCAGAGGAGGAAACGGAGGCTCAGAGAGCACGTGTCCTGTCCCAGGGCCATGTCTCGGAGGTGGCCGAAGTGGGGCAGGAACTGGGGAATTCTGAATCCAGAGAGGGAAACGTGTGACCTCTGGTGGCCTCGGCGATGTGGGGTGGAGGGGCCGGGAGTAGGAAAGCACCCCCTCGCCCTGGGTGAACTCCCCTCATCTCCAGAGGAAAAATCTGGCTTCCAGAGCCCACCTCAGAGGGCACCAAGTCAGCAGCCCCCAGACCAGCACTGTTCACCCCAAATCCCCCGTTCGTTCTGTGGGTGCCACAGATATTTGTGAATGTGTGTCTCATGTGGCTTCCTCTCTGTCCCCTCAGAAGCAGTTCTGGATTTCTTACAACGGTGAGTAGGTGAACGGCCCGCCTCACCCCTGCCCGCCAGCCTCCCCGCAGCGCCCTGACCCTGGCTCGCCCTGCAGATGGGGACCAATGCGCCTCGAATCCGTGCCAGAATGGAGGCTCCTGCGAGGACCAGCTCCAGTCCTACCTCTGCTTCTGCCTCGATGATTTCAAGGGCCGGAACTGTGAGACAAGTGAGGACCCCACAGTTTGTGGGCAGAGCCCCCAGGAGGCTGATGGGCACGGCCTGGCAGGGCGCGGGCTGGGCCTCAGCCCCAGTGGGATATTGGGCTCAGTGACCTTGACAGGCTTGGATCTGAGGCCGTCAGGTGCTAAATCTCAAACTTGATCACCCCTTGCCCACTTCTGGGAAAGACAAACCCCCTCGGATCCACCGGGACGGGCCCGGGGAGGGTGCCATGTCACGGCCCAGTGTCCAGCCCAGACAGTGGGTAAACTTCGTCTTCCCTACTTGCTATTACAAAAGCGTGAGATATTTTTTCACCGTTCCGATATTAAAATACTGTGAAGTTGAGGGGTTCCTCGGGCCGTCCCAGGGACAATAATTGGCAGGGGGGACCCACAGCACCCACTGAAGGCCGACGTACTCAAAGTTACGGTGGACGGATACGGATTAAAGCCAGCACAGGGGCAGGTGTGGATTTCCAGGTGTCCTCTGCAGACACTCGTTCCTTCTCCAAGAGCAAGGTGTGACGAGGCTTCAGGAGAACCGCCAGCCCAGTGGGCACACGCGCCTCCACACCTGGGCGTCTTCCTGGGGCTCAGCACATACACTGACCTTAGTCTCCAGGCCTCCAGAGGTCAGGGTGACACTATGTGGCCCAGGACCCCACATTGTTACACCATCTAGCACGGCCCAAGGCCCCCAGGGAAACAACATTCTTATCAGACAGATAAAATTAAGAGTCCAGCTTGATCAGCGAGGGTGTGGAGGTCGCCTCCCAGGAGCTGAGGGCGAAGGCAAATCTCTCTTTGGGTGACTTCAATCCCTTACCGCCCAGTGTACATTCCGACACTGCAGGAGCTCATGTGGGCCACAGCCACCTTGTGCTCCAAGCAAACCAGAGGCCAGGGAGGGAAGGAGAGAGGAAGGAGGATGCTTCTAGCCAGTTATCCAGGCCTACAAAGCCTCAGTGTCCTTGCCCGGCCCTTTATGCTCAGGAACCTTGGTATGAAGCCTCCAGGACCACGGTGCTCAGGAGCCCTGGTGTGAATCACCCAGGACCACGGTGCTCAGCAGCCCTGGTGTGAATCACCCAGGACCACATTACTCAGCAGCCCTGGTGTGAATCACCCAGGACCACATTACTCAGGAGCCCTGGCGTGAATCACCCAGGACCACGGTGCTCAGCAGCCCTGGTGTGAATCACCCAGGACCATGGTGCTCAGCAGCCCTGGTGTGAATCACCCAGGACCACATTACTCAGGAGCCCTGGCGTGAATCACCCAGGACCACGGTGCTCAGCAGCCCTGGTGTGAATTCACTTCTGGGCCAGGCCTTCCCACTGGGGACCCTCAACTGGCACAGTGAGCTAACCCATCTCCCACATCATAGCACTGCCCTTCAGTGAACATCCGTCATCTCCATCTGTCTGAGCCAGTGGTCAGCCCCAGCCAGGTCACCGGGGCACCAGGGCCTGGCTACAGAACCATCTCACCTGCCTGGCCCCTTGCCAGCAGGTCTCCACTTGCGGTGGACACTTTTACTGTCCCCAGGCCCTCCCCAGCTCTCACCAGCTGCTGGGAGGGGAGCACAGAGGCCCCATGTGTCAGCCCTGTGTCCCAACTGGCTAAGCTGCTCAGACGTGGGACCGCACACACTCCCAGGCCACCCTTCTGGATCGATCCAGAGCAGGCTGGTACCTGGCCGTCTATGCAGCCAGCAGCTAAGCACCACTTTCATGCAGAATGAGGGCTGGCTCTCCCTGACCAGCACAGGCCCCTCTCAGTCTGTCCCCTTCCTGTCCTCAGACAAAAAGGAGCAGCTGATCTGTATGAACGAGAACGGAGGCTGTGAGCAGTACTGCCACGACCACGCGGAGACTGGCCGCTCCTGCCGGTGCCACGAGGGGTACGCGCTCCAGGACGACGGGGTGTCCTGTGTGCCCACAGGTGATGGTCCTCGGGGGCCAGCTCTGGGCGCTGTGCTCTGGTTCCTTCCCGATGAGCCACCCATTCCTGCACGGCCGACAGATGACAAGGGTACCACTCACCGAACACCTACTACGTGATGACCACGCCTTGCCCACTCAAGAACAGGCCACAGCAGGAGCCGCTCCAGAGCGGTTGGGCCACCCGCCTGTCGGAGGCAGGCCCGCCCACCCCGCCACTGTCCTGCCCACCCCCCTTCGCTGCCCTGCGGGGGGGCCCCACGACCCCACGCGGGGTCTGCACCGACTGCAGCATGGTCTGCATGCCATGGCTTTTTTAAAAAGGAAAGCACTTTTAGGAAAATGGAAATTTTCCCCAGTTCAGTCTGGAACAAATGCACTCCCAGCGGCTGGGGCGCCCACAGCCTGTCTGTGCAGAGTGAGGTGGGCCCCGCCCCCGCTAGCGCCAGAAGCTCAGCTCCCGCCTCAAACGGTGTCCCCTCCCGCCCGGGGACTTTACTGGGGAAGCCGGAGCAGGGTGAACACGGCAGCGCCCTTGCCCAAGGGCCGGTCGGCCGTCAGACGCGTGTCCATCTCCTTGGTCAGGCGGCATGTCGCTCCCCCGGGGAAATGGCCGAACTGGGTTTCAAGCAGGAGGGCCCTCTGCCCCTGCACAGCTCCGGGGCGNCCACAGAGCCCATCCCCCACGGCCTGACGGTCCGTTTCCTACAGTGGAGTATCCGTGTGGGAAAATACCCGTTCTGGAAAAGAGAAACGGCAGCGACCCCCGAGGCCGAATTGTGGGTGGCAAGGTGTGCCCCAAGGGAGAGTGTCCCTGGCAGGTAAGGCTCCGGGGCCCCCAGAGGGAAAGTGGGTGGTCGGCCGCAGGAGCCCGGCCCGTCTCCTTCCTCCCGGTTGTGAAGCCCACGCCTGTGCCCTCCCCTCGGTCCGTCTGCCTGGGTTCAGCACCCCGGCGGCACCTGCCCCCTGGCTCTCATCCTGTCTCCTCCCGCCTCCTCCTCGGCCGCCGCNGGAGCCGAGGCCACCAGTGACAGATGGCAGAGGCAGGATCTGAACCCTATGCCTCTGGAAACTGAGGCAGGGCGGGCTGTCCCTGCACGTGCTCATGTGTGAAGGGCAGCCTGTGAGCCTGGTCCCCGTTGGAAATGCGGAGCCTCAGGCCCCCAGACCCATTGGGCCAAAATCAGCATCTCACAAGAGCCACATATGTGCACTCGGGTGTCTGAGCCCGACCTG
This sequence comes from Crocuta crocuta, assembly GCF_008692635.1. Classification (NCBI taxonomy): domain Eukaryota; kingdom Metazoa; phylum Chordata; class Mammalia; order Carnivora; family Hyaenidae; genus Crocuta; species Crocuta crocuta. The sequence continues at coordinate 14,525,302 of NW_027528362.1, forward strand.
GCCATCCTCCAGACCCTTCCCGTGGGGACGCCCGGGTTCGACTGTTAAGAGTTGTTAACACAGTAGAGCCTTGGAGGGGACGTTGGAGGCTCACGTCCCCCTGGGCATGGCTCCAGGCTGGCGGCAGCCCCAGTCCAGCTTTGCTGCCACCCGGCCCCGTGCAGACCGGCCTAGAAGCTGCAATTTTGGCTAGGCTGCCGTTCCCCCCGCCCCGCAGGGCAGGGGGCAGGGCCTGCATGGCACCTGTGCGGTCTGGGACCACTCCCCAGCAACCTGCAGGACCCCAGCTGCTGGCGGTCCAAGGGTCACGTAAGCTAGACACGTCCAAGCGGGACTGGTGCATTCACCAGCGCGCCCGTGATTGGCGGTGTGCGGCGGGGGGGGCCACACAGGTGGGTCTCTGCGTGTCTGCAGCACACAGCACCCGGGAGGGCTCTCTGCGGGCAGAGGGAGCTGCAGCAAGCACGCGCCCCCCACATGTGCCCCAGGACCTCAACCCCAGGAGACAGGTGGGGAAACTGAGGCCCGCCGAGATCCAGGCTCCTATCCGGCTGCAACCAGCACCCCAGGCCTCCCCTCATGGCTGGGGCTGCAGGGCCAGGTGCGATTTTCGGGCACCCGATGTCCCGTCTTCCACAGGCAGGGGCCCAGCTCTGAGCCTGCAAGCACACGGGCAGATGTTTCTCCGAGGGCTGATGTTTGCTGGCTCGGGGGAGGAGGGGGCCCTTCCTGGCATCCTTGGGCCTGCTGTCCACACTCGGGACACCAGGCCTCCTCCGACCGGCCGACCCCCTGGTTGATCCGCCTCTCCACAGCACGTGGTGACCTCCCTCACCCTCGGCCGGGCCAACCTCTGGCCTTTCGGCTCCTCCCTGTCGCAGGCCAGCTGGCCACAGACTCGGGCTCCTTCCGCCCGCACTGCAAAAACCACTGCAGAGGAAGGGCCTGCCCCCAAGCTGCACTCGGGACCCGCCCAGCACCCTCCTCGCTTTTGGGGAGAAGGAAAGGAAGCACTTATGGGGCCCGCTGTGCCCCGAGAATTGTGCCTGGTGCCGCAGAACGCTCCCTCTTCCCCCCCACATGCCCTGGAGCACGACGCTTGGCCCATCTTTGCAGGCCTGGCGTGCCGGGGGTGTGCAGGGGGACCGGCGCCCACGCTCCGCGGTCGGGCCAGCACCCATGAGCCCCACATTGCCTTAGCTGGCTGGGAAGGTGGCCACCGGGGCCCCGGGGGCACGGGAAAGGTGCGCCCCGCAGAGTTGTGACGCGACCTCTGTCCGCTGTGCCTGGCCAGGCTGCACTGAAGCTGGACGGCGTGCTGATATGCGGGGGCACCCTGCTCGACGCCGCCTGGGTGGTCTCTGCAGCCCACTGCTTCGACAAAATCAAGAACTGGGAGAACCTGACAGTCATACTGGGTGAGTTTCCTGGCTCCCAGCCTGCCGAGCGTGGCCAGTGTCTCCAAACAGAGAAGTGGGCAGTGTCCGGGCAGACCCCGCGGCCACAGGGTCCCACTGTGGCCACGGCCCCCCAGCCTCTCCACCCACGTAAAGTCACGGAGGTGATGCTCTGCTCTCCTCCCTTCTCGCTTAGGCCGAGAGCCCCCAGGTTGCCTGGTGGGCGATGGGATGCTGCGCGCCCTGGGGAGGGTCTGGGAAGACTGGGGGGATCAGACAGCCCTGCTCACGTGCTCTCAGGACCCCCAGATTCACCCAGATTTGCCCCGATTCACACTCCAAGCAGAGCCCTGCGGTGGCCGCCCGGGGGCGCCGCTCCCACCAGCCTGGGGCGGGGCGCAGGGCCCCTGCCGCCGCAGAGGCAGGCCGTGGGGCCAGGTGTGAGCGGTGCGGGTCCCCCGCAGGCGAGCACGACCTCCGCGAGGAGGAAGGCGAGGAGCAGGAGCGGCACGTCGCCCAGGTCATCATCCCCAACAGGTACATCCCCCGCAAGACGAACCACGACATCGCCCTGCTGCGCCTGCAGACGCCCGTGGCCTTCACCGACCACGTGGTGCCCCTGTGTCTGCCCGAGAGGGCCTTCTCCGAGAGGACGCTGGCCTTCATCCGCTTCTCCACCGTCAGCGGCTGGGGCCTGCTGCTGGACAGGGGCGTCACGGCCCTGCAGCTCATGGCCATCGACGTGCCCCGGCTGATGACCCAGGACTGCCAGGAGCAGTCGCGCAGGAAGGCGGGCTCCCCGGCCGTCACCGAGAACATGTTCTGCGCCGGCTACCTGGACGGGAGCAAGGACGCCTGCAAGGGCGACAGCGGGGGCCCGCACGCCACCAAGTTCCAGGGCACCTGGTACCTGACGGGCGTCGTCAGCTGGGGGGAGGGCTGTGCGGCCGAGGGTCACTTCGGGGTGTACACCAGGGTCTCCCAGTACACCGAGTGGCTGCGCAGGCTCATGCGCTCCAGCCCCACCTCGAGCGGCCTCCTCCGGGCCCCACTGCCCTAGCCTCAGCGCGGGGCCGCCGGAATAAAGCTGCCGCCCGTCCCGCTCGAATCCGGAAACGCCCTGCTCTCCTTGAGNAGGGGAGGACGGCTCCCCTGACTGTGTGCTCACATCCACGTGCTCACACCTGCGTGCTCACGTAGGCACACACACATCAGCAAGCACACACCTGCATCCACACATTGCGTGCTCACATCAGCACACACATCAGGGTGCACACACCTGCATCCACACATCGGCATGTGCACATCAGGGTGCACACACCGGCGTGCTCACACCAGTGTGTGCACATCAGCACACACACATCAACGTGCACACACCTGCGTGCTCACATCTTCACGTTCCATTCCTGTCTCTCTTGCACAAGCATCTTGCCTTCATTTCACATTCATAGGAAGCATCATCCATTCATCCTGATGACCATCCTTCCAGATCTTTCTGTGTTTGTAGCTTTGACCATAAAATGGAAGGCTGTCACCCCCCCATATGGCGTTTGCCACTGGCCCGCCAGCGGGCGCGCCTCCCAAGGGCTGTCTGTGGCTGCCGGCCATGCGGGCGCCTCCTCACCCCGCTGAGGCCCTGGTGCTCGCCCTGGGGCCGCGCTCGCTCTCACACTCACAGCGCCCCTGAGATGGGCCTCCCTCCACGGAGGCTGGTTTTCAAAACCAAGCGCACGCCGACGGGTTTTGGAGGCTGTGGCTCCCCAAACTCTACAGAACTGGGCCGAGGCCCTAGTCAACAACGGTCCTCAATGAGGGGCCCGGGGAACCCCTGCCTGAGAGCCATCAGGTTCCTCAGTCCTGCCACATCAGGGGATCCGGGAAGGACCCAGTGAGTGACGGTTTTATCAAGTCCCTCAGGTGATGGTGGGGCCCGCTCAGCCTAAAGCCACTAGGCCACGGAGGAGCGAGGAACAAGCCATCCAGTGGGGGAGGGAGATGGCATGGAAGTGGGGGCCCCTGAACACGGTGAGGTGGTAAGAGCCCCGCCGCCTCTGGAGACACACTCACGGTGGCGGGGGGGGCGGGGGGCGACTAGCCGCCGTCCCCCGGCCTGGGACCCCAGCAGTGCCCAACGCGGTGCATCTGGTGCTGGACTTGCCGGGCCGATGGGTCAAGCCATGTTAATGCAGAGTGACCCCGGGCCACCCGCCTGGTTTGTCAAGGGTTCTTGGGACACGCCCACTCCTTACCCGGCCTCCTCGGCTGCTCAGACCGCAGCACAGAGCCACTGGGACAGAGACGGTCTGGCCACCTGTCCCCGGAGCTGGACGTGGTCACCGTCTGGGCCTTGACACAGAGGTTCACTGCCCGGCCAGGTCGCAGTCTCCTCAGCCCCCTGCGTCGGCCAGGCCACCTCCCGCCCTGTGCCCGGGCTCCGCGTCTACGAAACAGGCTCCGTGCTGGCGACCAGGACGGTCTGGAGCACATACGACGAGAGCCGGGGAGGGCTCGCTGTACCGTGGACGGCAGAGCCGGTCTGCCAGCCTCCGGCTTCCCCTGCCCCACAGCTCGGGCTGCGGGCACGGAGGGGAGTCCTGCGTCCGGAATCCGGGAGCAGCCAGGAGCCCGGGCCCGGGGAGCAGGGGCGGGCTGGCCCCTCTCCTGGAGGGAAGAGAGCAGGATGGGCTAAAGGGCTGCTCCAGGAGCCCACCAGGCGGGCTCAGGGCGCCCTGGCCATCGGGGGAGACGCGGGCCCTGCCTGGAGAGCCGCCACAGCGCGGGTGCCCGGTGACGTCGGGGCAGGCCCTAAAGGCAGCAGAGCTGATGTGCCCACGGGCTTCCACGTCACTCCCACCACCGGCCGCCAGGGGACAGGGACAGGCTCACCCAGGACCCCGTCTCCCCCACATGCTGAACGTACCCAGAGACAGAGAGGCCAGCGAGACGGGCCCAGGGCCCCCCCACCCCCCGTCCCCCAGGGCCAGGCTCTGCAGGTGAACGAGCCCCCTGGGAACGACCAGCCAGAGCAGGAGGCTTTCGGGACGTCACTGACTCATTCGGTCCGGGAGGGTCTGCCCAGCACTTGCTCTGTGCCCCACAGCCCGCGGCAAACAAGTGGGCGGCACAGGCTTCTGTCCCAGCGCCATGGGCGCCGGAGGCCACTCGCCACGTGCAGAATGTCGGGTGCAGTGGGCGCCGTGGGGTACGGGCTGTGTCTCCAGCCCTGCCTCCGGCTCCGGCTCCCCGTCTCTCTCTCTGTGTCTCTCTCTCCCTCTCTATCTCTCCTTCTCTGTCCCTGTCTCTGTGTCCCTGTGTCCCCTCTCCAAGGGGCCCTGGCACGTGGCCCACAACCACCCCACGGCCTGGCTGCCGTGGGCTGAGCCGCCTTGGGCTAACACAGACTTGAGCTATTTCCGGTGCCATCGTGTGTCCTGGGGGGGGACACGGCGCCTGGTCATGTGACCTCCCCGGGCGGGAGCCAAGCAGACGAGCCTCCCGCATCCTGTGTGCCGTGAGCTGGCCAGTGGCTCCGTGTTTCTCTTCCCCTCCCCCTCCCGGGGGGGCCAGACCGGCCTCTGTGTGAGAGAGACGTGGACTGGCTGTGAGGCTCCCTCCCCCCGTGGGGTGTGCACCCCCGACCTCGGGCCAGGTGTCCTGGGCTGGCACTGGCTGCACCGGGCAGGGGCCTGTGGGCAGGAGCCCGCAGCCCAGAGGGGCCGACGCCCCTGCCTCCTGGAGCCCCCGGACTTCAGCGGGACTGACGTGCAGGCGAAGCCCGGGCACCAAGCCCCTCTGTGATGGTGGCACTTGGTGGCGCCCCCTGATGCCATCTGGAGACAGAGGCCGTGGGCAGAAGGGCCGCCGCTGTGGCCGACGGCCTCGGGTTCACAGCCCACGTGCGCCTGACGGCCTTGGGCTGACACCTGCTGTCCCCAAGCTCCTGTTCTACAGGAAGGATGGGAAATGACACTTAGCTGGTGTCGTGGCCGAAGGACAAAATGACAGTAGACACAACATCTGGAAACTATGGAAGGACACTTTTATTCCCTTAAAACCTGCTGTGCCCGCGGCTGGCCCCTCGGGCCCGGAGCCCCCCAAGGCTGCATCTGCAGGGTGGCCCTGCCCCGCGAGGTCAGCGGCCCCCAGCCCCTCCCCGGCCCAGGCTCCAATCAGGAGGCGCTGATAAGAGGAGGTCAGCCGGCCGGCGGGGCGGGGAGGTGACCCTTGCCCTGGAGGCCCGTCACGGCGGGACAGACGCGCTGTCCTTGGCCACAGCATGGCGGGCCCGCTGCCCCTCGTCCTGCTCAGCCCCTCCCTGGCCTGCCTCCTGCCGCCGGGGGACGGCGGTAAGTCCCTCACCCTGCGGACTGCAGGGTGACCCCCGGGTGCGGGGGGCAGTGGGGGCCAGAGTGACGCGCTCACACCCCCACAGTGCGTGACACGGCTGGGCCGGGTGGGTGGGCGCCAGACCGCAGGCCGGCGGTCACACACAGGGGCCCGTGCGGGGGAAAGAGGGAGAGACTGAGAGAGATGGAGAGAAGCGCCCTCCATGGCCAGAGTGAGCCCGTGGGGGTCACAGGCAGAGAGGGGCGTCCACGGCCGAAGGAGAATGAGGCTCCAGCCGCCGCCTCCACCCTCAGGCCGGCTCGGCCAGGGGAGGGGCGCTGGGAGCGAGCGGGGCACCTGGTGTGCGGGGGACGAGGAGGCCGTGAGAAGAGAGAAAGGGGAGCACCCACGTGCAGCCGTGCCGGGGGGCGGGGGGCGGGTGAGGGTGCCCACAAAGAACAGGCTGGGGTCTGGCGTTGCTGGCGTGGCAGTGATGTCGCTAAAGGAAATGGGGGACACACAGGGAAAGCGATCTGAGCTGGGGTGGGGTTAACTGCTGAGCACCTAGTGTATACCAACCTGAACGCCAGGGCAACTGAGATGCACTTACCGTGACTGTCGTTGGCCCCCAGGGGCAGTAGGCGTGTGAACCTTAGCTGAAGCCAGACCGCTGGCTCCCGGGCCAGTTCTGCACGTGGGGAGCTGGCGCCCTGAGCTGGGGGCTCACCGCCGAGCGGAGGCGGGGTGGGGGGCGGGCCTCAGGGTGCAGATCGCAAGCGGGGAGAGCAACTTGGAGGGCAGGGCAAGAAGGAAGGCAGAGAGAGGCGTGCAGGGCTGAGGAGGGTCCGGGGGTCCCCGTACACGGTGGAGAGGAAGCAGGGTGGGCGCAGCCGGAGGAGGGGTCCCAAGATGCTCGGACCCAAGACCTTCACGCGGGCGGGTGGGGACTCCTTGAGAGTCACAAATCAGTCCAGTGAGATTCTCCAGTGAAGTGGAACAAAAATCCGGTACAAAACTTTGTAATACGAACTATATCTTCAAAGTGCTGTTTGGCGTGTGTGTGTCCCGGGCCTTGACAAAAGGCGTATTTGGACTGTAGAGCATGATCACAATGGCACCACAGCTCACCCCTTCTGAGAGCTGAGAGCAGGAAGGGTGGGGGCCGGGTGGGGCACGGGGGCGGCCCCAGGCCCTCTGAGAAGGGAGGGTCCAGGGAGGGCCGGGNTGGCGTGGGATGGGGCGAGCTGACCCCACGGAGGGCGGCCGCGGCCCGAACCAGGTGGGCATGAGGAAGGGGCCTTGGCGGCGCGGGGCTGAGGGGACAGGGCAGGCGGGCGGCTGAGGCCCCCTGGGCTCCGTGTCCCCGCCTGTGTGCTAGTGTTCCTGCCCCCGGAGCGCGCCCACAGCGTCCTGGGGAGGGTCCGCAGGGCAAACTCGTTCTTGGAAGAGGTGAAGAAAGGGAACCTGGAGAGAGAGTGTATGGAGGAGACGTGCTCGTTCGAGGAGGCCCGCGAAGTCTTCGAGGACACCGCCCAGACGGTAAGGGCCCGTGCCAGGCACCCTGTGACAGGCGCGCCGCTCGGTGGAGGCCAGCCTCGCCCGGGTGTGCGGGGCTGGGAGGCAGGGAGCCCTTCTGGTGGGGAAACTGGGGGCAGGGTAGCCCGTCAGGAGGGTCGTGAGAACTTCCGGAGGTTGTGTTAAATCGACTCTAAGACATAAAATGTTCACTGAAATAACTACTCACGGCCTCGGCCGCACCTCCCGGGCTGGGCCGCACACGGGGACTCGGAGCCCACAGGGTCTTTGCCCAAATCCACAGCCACCGCCATATTTGACATCGGGCACCTGAGAGCTAGACCCAGACTCGGTGCATTGCTAGAAACCCCCGTCAGGGAGAGACAAGCTGACTCCACAACTGGAAATGTGAAAGGCAAAGAAATTACAATGGCTGAAACCACTTTGAGAAAGAGGAATCACGCTACCTGATTCAAGGACTCGCTGCAAAGCTTCACTAACCACAGGCGTTCGTGCGTGCTGTCGCTAAGCAGACCGATGCTTACATCAGGGGACAGACCAGAAGGTCCATAAATAGGCCCACAGAAATAGGAACAAAGGTTCATAGGCATCCGTGGAGGAAGAATTGTCTTTTTTTTTTTAATTTTTTTAAAATGTTTTATTTATTTCTAGGAGAGAGAGAGAGAGAGAGACAGCGTGATCAGGGGAGGGTCAGAGAGAGAGGGAGTCACAGAATCTGAAACAGGCTCCAGGCTCTGAGCTGTCAGCACAGAGCCCGATGCGGGGCCCAAACCCACGAACTGTGAGATCATGACCTGAGCTGAAGTCGGATGCTTAACCGACTAAGCCACCAGGGGCCCCGTGAATTGACTTTTCCAACTGATGGTCTGGGGACATCTGCACATCTCCACACACACAGGGTCCACGTTGACCTAAATCTCACAACTGTACAAAAATTAAATCAAAATGGATCAAGGATCTAAAGGTAAAACATAGAACTTTAAGGAGATATGTCATGACGTGAAGTTAGGCAAAAATTTTTAGACACGACATCAAACCCATAACCCATAAAGGAGAAAGTGTGTGAATTGGACTTATTCCAGGGGCACCTGGGGGTCTCAGGTAAGCGGCTGACCCATGGTTTCAGCTCAGGTCATGATCTCATGGTTCATGAGATCGAGCCCAATGTCAGGCTCTGTGCGGGCTCAGTGGGGCCTGCTTGGGATTCTCTCTCTCCCTGTCTCTGCCCCTTCCCTGCTCGTGTTCTCTGTATCTCAAAATAAATAAGCTTAAAAAGAATGGACTTATTCCAAATTTAACACTTGCTCTGTGAAAAGTATTGAAGACTAAAAATACAAGCTATTAAGTAAAAAAATATCTGCAAGTCACGCATCTGACAAAGGGTCTGTGTTTGGAATATGTAAAGAACTGTCACTACTCGACAGAAGGAAGTAAATAAGTGATGACAATAATGAGCGGAAGATGAGGTTGGATGCTTCCCAAGACGGGCCGCAGGAGGCCAACACGCAAGGGAGACGCCCGGCATCCTCCGCGGGCACGGAAGTGCAGACTGCAGCCACGATGAGACGCCACCGCATAGGTGTGGAATTAGAACCAGGGACCAGGCCCGTGGGGGGGCCAGGTGCAGGCGGCCCGGCCCCCACCCCCGAGTGCCTGCCCCGCAGAAATACCACTCTTTTCACACGGAAACCTGGATTGCCCCAAACTACAAATCGTGCCCTTGTCCCTGCCGGGCGTGGGGACCCATGAGCCGCGGCGCGGTGGGTTCTACTCGGCAGCATACACACACTGACGGCGCGGTGACTGGCACCGGGGTCAGGGGCATCATCGGGACGCAGAAGCCAGGCTCACGAGAGCACTGGCGCCCCAGTGCGTTTGTAGATGCCCCGGAGGCCACGGCTGTGGTGGCTCCGGCGCGGCCGTCGGGGGCCGTGGAGGTGGTTACCGGCACCTGTGCGTGCGTCGGGTTTCACGGGACGGACACCAAAGTAGTTTTGCTGTGTGGTAATGCTCTCGGTGGAATCGTAAAGAGCGTGTCTGTGTCCTGGGGCTTCTGGAACTAAGCACCGTGGGCTGGGGGCCTGGAAGCGACGGGAACTCACTCTCCCACAGTCCTGGCGGCCGCAGGTCCCAATCAAGGCGCCACCAGGCTGACTCCGTCTGGAAGGTGTCGACACAAACGTACCAAACTTCTAGAATTTCTTTAAAAAAATAAATAAAAAGGAACAGAGTTTTATTGGAGCCCAGCCGAGGACCACGGCTGGGAGGCGCGGCCTTCCAGAAGCCAAGAGTTCCGGGAAGGAGCGGGAAACACAGGTCCTACGCATCTCTTGCTACATCAAGAAATACAAATCATCATGACAAAGGGCATTCCAGAAAATTCCGAGCCTATGTTACGCTTGCAGTATGTACCAGCGGGCAGGCTCCGGAGGCATGGGACCTCGGGAGACTTTTCCTCTTTAGTTTGAAACATAGGTTAGTTGCTAATGAGGCGGACGTACCGTGTGTGCCGGGGGCAGAAACAGCCCCTGCTCCCAGGTTCCGCCGAGTCATTCTGACCTTGGAACACGACGCCAGAGTGCACAGCTTCCGTTCTCCGCGGTCTGAGGGGGAGGTGCGCGGTGCCCTCCCTTGGCTTCGGGGCGCTGCCAGCCTGTAGGGCCCTCGCTCGGGTCTCTGCTCTGCCTCCGCGTGCGGCCCTCGAGCACTTTCCGTGTCTCCTGACAGCACTGGTCTGGGGCCACCCGAACCCATGTGGTCTGTTCGTGATGCACACCTTGACTGCATCTGCCAAGACCCTGTTTCCAGTTAAGGCCACGTTCTGAGGCGGCGCCTGAATAGGCGGTGGGGGGAGGGGGGTGCCCTGTTCAAACTACTGAACGCAGCAAACGTAATTTCTAAGACAGAATGTTTTCTAGTGTAATAGAGGGTTTCGGTGTCCCATTTTAACCCCGTTATCAATTCCCATTTTCTCAGTTTAACACGGTTAGCCCCCAAGCATCTGACCCCATACCGAAGCTTTGACCCAGATATCTAACCCCAACCGTTCACTGATCGGCTTGGGCGTAGCAAACAGAGCAAAGCATTTTTGGTACAATCCATGTGTCGGTGATTAGCTTGAAAACAAGTGTTCGATATTCAACAGAGATGGTGCGTCTGAGACGATCAAAGCCCCGTCCATGCAGACGCAGGGAACCTGAACATCCCCCTGTCAGACGGCACAGTTTTAGAGCGATTTGCCCCAGAAAGGGCCCCGTTTGGGAAAGTATCCTATTCGGGTTGAGTTACAGTTGTCCTCAGTGTGAAATGTCTGTGTTTTCCCTAATGTATTTTAAAATCTTTTTTCCCTTTTAGACGGAATTCTGGAATAAATATAAAGGTGAGATGGTTTCTATTTTAATACCGACTGGGGTTCGTTCAGATATTGGAATAGGGGGAGATCGTATTTCACTTGTGAAAATTATTCCTGAATTTCCTTTCCGCTCCTGCTTATATCTTCCTCACCTAAGGCTTTTCCTCTCCGTGTGTGTCCATAATAGTTATTGTGAAATTACTTTTGGGGTTAACTTCGTACTGCTTCCAGTTTTGTTACCTACTTAAATGTGGGTTTCGTCAGCTCGCGCTTCCTGGAGGAGCAGCAAGCTCTGTCGACAGGTTTAGATCCAAGGCAGTAGGTAGAAACAGAACACAGAGTGTGAAAGATTAGGGCTTCTAATAGGATTGGACGTTCACAGCTTGTGAAAGGGTATTAATCATGACTCATGTTTCATTCTGCTAATACTTTCCAAATTTCCCAAAACAGCAGCTGGGCCCGCCTCTAAGTCAGGTTGTCCGAACGCACCGAGGAGCGTGAGGCTGGACAGGGGCTGGACGGCAGCCCTCGCGCTCCCGCTCCACCTCCAGACCATTTGGGGAGATGCCCTAACAGCCGTCTTGGTGCTCAGCCCAGAAACAAGTGTCGGCCGGCGGCCCATCCCCTGTCCCTCCGGCTGCCCCCACCCCCGGCCACCAGCCCAGAGCTGGCGTTGAAAACACGCAAACATCTCAGCAGAAATAGAAGGGCTTATCAATGACCCAGTTAGATAAGAGCATCACGTACTCAGAGCCGCGAAGCGGGGGGAGGGGTGACATGAAGTCCAGACGGGAGAAATGTTCACAGGGAGACCGAAGGGCTTCGGGTTTATGCAACTGTCTGGACCACGTGTGCCAGGACCAACGCAGCAGAGCCACTTCTGCGATGACGGAGCTGCCCGCGAGCTCAGGCCCCCGAACCCTGTCTTTGCAGACGGAGACCAGTGCGAACACAGCCCTTGCCAGAACCAGGGCGAGTGCAGAGACAGCGTCGGGGGCTATACGTGCACCTGCCTGGAAGGGTACGAAGGCAAAAACTGTGAATTGTGTGAGTTCCTTCTCATGCTGTGCCTTCGCGTCAGGGTCACCGGAAGGGTCAGGAGCCAGGGGAGAAGCTAAAGCCCCGAGGGAGGCCGTCTCGGGCCCTGTCCGCGTCGGGTCTGGCTTCCCTCACGCGGCACCAGTGTAGAAACAGCCAAAACGAGAAAGTGAAAGCTAGTCCTACGATCCTCTGGGCTTTAGATACAGCGAGAGGCGCCAGCCTTCTTCTCGCAGGGACCTGCGGCCCGTCCTTGGAGGCTGTGGCCACAGCACGGAGACCCTGGCGTGGCGCCGCCCGCCTGCTTACGCTCCGTGTGGCCCCGGCAGCGGCTCTGAGTCGCCCCCAGTGCACGTGTCAATTCCGAACGTCGGGATTGTCCAGTTATTGAAATCTGATACATTTAGTGAACTCTTCAGGGAAGCCACGAAGTTTTCCTAATACGGTGAATATGGTCATTAATTTTTTTTGAATAAAAATTAGATTCATATTAGGCCAGTTTTCCCTAAGAAGAAAGACAGGCATTTCTTTCAGATTACTTAATCTGTAACCTTTAGAAAGTGCTCGCAGCTGGGACGCTGTGGGACCGTCCCCGATGGCGCTATCGGTCCCACGTCGCCCTGCCCGCCCGGAGCGTCCCCTCCTGCTCACCGTCTGGCTGAGCCCGGAGCCGCTGGGCGTTTTCTGAAGTTTCGCTAACGGTGATCTTCTCACCGTAATTATTTACTCAAAACCCCAGAGGGAGAATGTGGCACAATTGTTGCCATGACGCCACTGGTGTGAGTGTGCGCCCGCATGTTGGTGTGTGCTGGCCACGGTGGGTGGTTCTGGAGGAGGACGCGTGGCCTCCACTTGACAGGTGAGGAACCTGAGGCCCACAGGGTTTAGACAACCCGCCCAAACCACACAGCTGGCGGCAGAAAGGCCGGCCCGAGTGCAGTGCGCGCCTGCCGTCTCTGCTGCCGCCGCACTGGGCCCGGGACCCCAGTGCCCCAGAAAGTCCCCCAGACCCTTTATTCCACAGGGGACCCTCCAGCTTCAGTGGCCCGGCCGGGGCCATGTGTCAGGCGGAGCCGGGCAGCATGCAGAGCCGCCGGGCGGAGCCCTTGCTCATGCAGGCCGAGCACACGGGTCATGAGGCTGTGGGGGGAGGGGCTGCGTGGGGGGCTCTGGGCGCCGGGCAGCGGACCGCATGCTGGCCCCTCGCGGTGCGGGAGCCGCTGGGCGGGGAGGAGCGTGCACACAGAGGCGGTCCCCTGGCCCCAGCCTGCTCCCGGTGCCCGTCCCGCTTGCACGGGGACCAGCTGCCCGTTGGCGGTGCGGTTCTGTACAGTGCCAGCCTTCTGCTCTGGCGGGGGAGCCCCTCAGGGTGGACGGCGGGTGGACACACCCCAGTGCTGCTGTCCCTCCTCCCGCGGCTGCGGCCCCGGTGTCCCCGGCCGGTCCTGAGAGCCCTCCTGCCCCCACCCCCACCCCACGCAGCCACGCGGAAAGCCTGCAGCCTGGACAACGGCGAGTGTGACCAGTTCTGCAGCGAGGAGCAGGGTTCCGTGGTGTGCGGCTGTGCCAGCGGCTATGTCCTCGGGGACGACCGCAAGTCCTGCATCTCCACAGGTAGGAGCACACGG
>NW_027528362.1:14538621-14540489 GCF_008692635.1 Crocuta crocuta
GGAAGCGAAGATGTCGCGGGGGGCGGTGGGGGGGGATCGGCCCAGAGCCTGGCTCTGGCAGACCCTGAGCAGCCACGAAACGGTTGTGATCGTGGGTCGTGTTGCCCTGGGAGCCTGGAGTTGGAGCACGTCTGGGCAGCGCAGGCCTGACTGTCCGGGCCGTGGGCTGGGGGGCGAGGAGCCAGGAGGGAGCTAAGGGCCCCAAGAACAATTAGGTCACGCAGGCCCCAAGTGACGCCCTCAGGTTTCCTTTTCCCTGATGAAGGCCAGCCGGGGTCTGGCCTCCTAGAGGCTCAGAGAGGACGGGGCCCAGCGAGGGGCCGGGGTCCTGTCCCACCACGCGCCTCCGCGGCAGGGCGCACCTGGCTCCTCTCTGTTCCCTCCGCCGCCGCCAGGCCGGGTGGACAGCTCTTGCAGGGTCGAGGAGGGTCCCACCCGGCTGAGGCCGCCCGTGATTTCAGGGCCTTTCCCCTGCGGGAAACACACTCCGAAGCGCAGGAGGAGGTCAGCCGAGACCGCCCGCAGCGGTGAGGGTCCCTCGGTCGCAGACGAGCCCGAGCAGGACGACCCTGGAGACCTGCCTCCCACCGAGAGCCCTCTGGACCTGCTGGCCTGGAACAGGATGGAGGCCAGCCCCACGGAGGACACAAGCGACCTGATCCGGATCGTGGGCGGGCGGGACTGCACAGACGGCGAGTGTCCCTGGCAGGTGACTGCTGGGCGGGCCTGGTGGTGCGTGCGGGTGGGTGGTGGGGACACCCTGCTGGCTCTGGGGCAGAGGGAGGGGGGTGGCTGGGTGGGNCTCGGTCTCCTCTCTAACTTGGTCAGTCCTAACAAGGCAGGTAGCAATTTGGGGAAAGGTACATCCGTTTGCAAAGGTAACAAATCGCTCTCTGGTTGTTGATTTGGACCAAGGTTACAGGTGAGCAGAGGGCACACAGGACTTGTGCTTGGCGTTGAGTTTCAGATAAACGATGAACAATTTTTAGTGGAAGTTTGTCCCAAAGACGGCAGGGGACACGTTGGTACCCGACGTTGTTGGCAGTTTACCTGATTCGGGTTTCACTGGGTGTTGCCGCCTGTTCTCTCCGGCACGTGAAGCGCTTAGTGTCCAAAGCCCACAGCGAAAGCTCCAGAGCCACCACCAACCTTGACGCACTTCCCCACCTGCCCTGCCTCCCGCCCCGAAGCCCGTGTGCGTTTGTCCACGCTATCAGGGGCCCAGGGAGGAGCGTGTCCGCACGTGGTCACCGTGGCCACAGCACACGTTCGGGGAGAATGGCCGTGGGCCCCACGATGGCCCAGGTGTAGCAGGTGAGCTCAGCGGGGCTGTCCCCCCGTGTGCACGCCCAGAGCCGCGGGGGCGGCCCCCCCGGGGGTCGGTGTGTGCTGAACGAGTGGCACTGGTGCGGCCCCAGTGGGAGCTCAGTGGCCCCGGGCGGGTGGCGGCGTGGAGCTCCGGGGGGGCTTTGGAAGGCCCCCCACAAGCGGACAGGAGAGGGCGACCTGGGCGCGGGATCCTCTCCGGGAGCACATGAGTCCTGCCCGGCCCGGCCCGCCCAGCGGCCCCGCGCCACGTTGAGGGAAGGGCTGGGGCCCCGGCCCCGGGAAGCCCGGCGCTCCCTCGCTCCGCTGCTCCAGGCGGCCCAGAGTTCAGGAGCGCTTCCAGGCTTGAACCTCAGTTGTTCCACCAGCCGGCAGGCGCCAGCCGCGCGCCGGGGAACTCAACAGATAAAGGGAAAACTAAAAGTGCTCCACCTCCAGATTTGCAAGGCCGGTCTGCTCTCTGGGAAGAAGGGAGATGGGAGGAAGGTCCGCGGGGCCTCCTGGGCCTCCGACGCTCGCTCCCCGGGCCACGGCCTCGCGCT
>NW_027528362.1:14540524-14554187 GCF_008692635.1 Crocuta crocuta
ATTCCAAGGGAATTGCCCTTGAGCAGCGGCATCTGTGGGCTGTCGGGGGAGGGCTGTCCCAGACGCCAGAAGCTTCTCCCTAAACAGTGGCGCCTGCCTGGTCCCTGCGGTAACCCTTAGCCACGTAGACAGCAAAGGTTGTCAACGGAGAAGATCGTTCTTCGGGTGACACTGCAGGGGCTGTGATGGCTCTGGAAGGCGCAGGACGGCTCCCTGAGGAAGGGGTCTGTGGTCCAGGAGCAGAAGGCGAATGTGGCAGAAGCTCCCTCGGCCCGGGCACCAGTGGGGCCCCAGCAGACAGCTGCTGGACCCGTTGGCTGCTCCCTGCGGAGTGGTGTGGGGGGGGGAGCCTGGGGGGGGCAGTGGCCGGGTCGAGCCCCACAGTAAGGTGTCCGAGCACAGGCTGGCACAGCAGCGGCGGTCGGGCAAGAACAGGTGTGATGCGCTCCGGGCAGGTGTGCAGGACAGCCTTGAGTTCTGGTGGCGGGTGGGCCGCGATGGGGGGGGGCAGGGACAGGCCCAAGCGCGCGGCTCCCGTGCTCCCCGCAGGCCCTGCTCATCAACGAGGAGAACGAGGGGTTCTGCGGAGGCACCATCCTGAGCGAGTACTACGTCCTCACCGCCGCGCACTGTCTCGACCAGGCCAAGAGATTCAGGGTGAGGGTAGGTAAGTGGAGCCACAACCGCTCAGCCGCCCTGCGGGGCTCAAGCCATTTTCTTGCTTCCAGGGCCGCCAGCTGCTATGAGCCTCCCCTCAGGGCCCCTTCCTCCGAGAAGGCTCCCAGAGCTCCTCTTCAACAGTCTGAGCACAGGGCATCTGCCGCTCATGGTTTCGTCCGTGGGGTTGTTCTGTAAGGTCTGTCCTCCTTCAGACTCTAGAGCAGCTGAGTGAAAACCCATGCAAGCCATACGTGTGACTTTTTGTTTTCTAGTTACATTACATTTCCTATTAGACATTTTTAAGTTCACAGACGAAATTAATTTTCACAATATGTCTTAATGCGGTATATCCAAAATATTACTATTTCAATGGGTAATCATTTTTTAATGTTTTATTCATTTTTGAGAGAGAGAGAGAGAGAGAGAGAGAGACAGCATGAGCAGGGGAGGGGCAGAGAGCGAGGGAGACACAGAATCCGAAGCAGCTCCAGGCCCCAAGCTGTCAGCACAGAGCCCGACGCGGGGCTCGAACCCACGAACCATGAGATCATGACCTGAACCGAGGTCGGACGCTTAACCGACTGAGCCCCCCGGGCGCCCTGCAATGAGTAATCAATTTTAAATGACTACTGAGATATTCTGAGTCTGTATTTTCACTGTGAGTCTGAACGCTGACGCCCAGCGCGCCCCCATTCTGACCGGCCGCCATTCCAGCACCGGGTGGCCATCTGGACAGCGCGGTCAGGCACAGACCTCTCGTCCCCGGTGCCCCTTCTGCCCGGCACGGTCTCAGGAAGTATCCGCCTCAAGTACTGGCCGTACTTCCAAAGTGTGACAGGCAGTCGCCCCTGGGGAGTGAAATCGAAGGCCTTTGTTATTTGCCTCATTATAATTTTATTTTTCAGATTTTCTAAGTGACCATGTCCCATTTTTTTAATAAAAAAAATAATAGCTGCTCTAAGGAGCACCATGCACGTGAGTGCACGGCCCGCCCCGAGCTGAACGCCACCGTGCCCTCCCCGCGCCCCAGGTGAGCGGGACACAGACAGGGAGGAGGGCGACGAGGTGGCGCACGAGGTGCAGATGATCATCAAGCACAACAAGTTCGTCAGGGAGACCTACGACTTCGACATCGCCGTCATCAGGCTGAAGACGCCCATCACCTTCCGCGCGAACGTGGCCCCCGCCTGCCTGCCCCAGAAGGACTGGGCCGAGTCCACGCTCATGGCGCAGAAGACGGGCATCGTGAGCGGCTTCGGGAAGACCCACGAGAACGGCCGCCTGTCCACCACCCTCAAGATGCTGGAGGTGCCCTACGTGGACAGGAACACGTGCAAGCTGTCCAGCAGCTTCACCATCACCCAGAACATGTTCTGCGCCGGCTACGACTCGAATCCCGAGGACGCCTGTCAGGGGGACAGCGGGGGCCCCCACGTCACCCGGTTCAAGGACACCTACTTCGTCACCGGCATCGTCAGCTGGGGAGAAGGATGTGCGCGGAAAGGGAAGTACGGGATCTACACCAAGGTCACCAACTTCCTCAAGTGGATCGACAGGTCCATGAAGGCCAAGGTCGAGGCCCAGAGCTGAGTGGGGGGGGCAGGGAGGGGCCCTGCGCCCCAGCCCCTGCTGCTGGTGTTTNGGAGGCCCAGAGCTGAGTGGGGGGGGGCAGGGAGGGGCCCTGCGCCCCAGCCCCTGCTGCTGGTGTTTGGCTCGTGCGGCCCAAGGTTGTGCGGGGGGGCCCTGCGCCCCACCCCCCATTAAAGTCATGCCCGCTGCTGGTGTCCTGTGTGTGTTTGCACGGCCATTCTCAGTGGCGGCGCCCGGACTGGTCCCGTCCACAGCGACGAGCTCTGTGGGGAGTCCTCATGCAGGGGGACCCTGCGCTGTGGAAGACCCTTTCCTCTGGACTGGAGCCAGCCTCTCCCTCTCCAGGTTGGGAGGTGCCGTCAGGAGATGCTAGATTGTGGGACAGGAGTCCAGACGCCCCGGGGTGACCCCATCCTGTTCATGCCAGGCTCTCCTGGTGTCAGGACACTGGGGGGTCTGTGGCGGNCCCGCTGGTCCCAGGCTGTCCCCGAGGGCCCCGTGTGGGACGGGGGCTGTGGGAGGGACCCCCTCTGCCCTGTGCGGCAAGCCCTTCCCGTCAGGGTCCCCAGCCTGTGGTCACGAGGAGCAAAGGGCTTCAGGAAACACAACAGGTCACCTCAGAGCAGACCCCCCCCTCAGGACATTTTCAAAACGCCCCCCCAGTTTGCGTTTTGCGTAACTGCACTGAGCAAAGTTTCAAAGTGCCGGTACGGGGGCGGCCCGGATGTCCCCAGCCGGCAGGGTGCTCTGTCAACAGCAGGCAACAAGAGGGCAGGAAGGTCAGCGCGAGCGGACATGGGTGGCCCAGAGACGGTCCGCGGCCAGCGGGGCAGGCCCAGCGCCGCGCAGTGGGGGCCCGTCCTCAGCGTCTGCGGCGCGGCCGGGATCTAAGGTCAAAGGTGGTCTGGGGCCCAGACAGGATTGCTGCTGCTCCCATCTGTCACTGGCGGCCCCGGGTCGGCGACCAGGCCGTGTGTGCATCAGAGGGGGAGACCGAGGCACGCCAGAGAGAAGGGTGCCTCCCCCCCCCACCCGCCCCNGGGCGAGGTCTGGGGCTCACGACGGGGCATCTGCTGACCCGTGTCCTGGCGCCACTCACGTCCCTCCAGGTCACCACCTACCTGGGGGCGGAGTTAACGGAGCCACCTGGCACACACGTCCCTCTCACCAGGCTGGTCGCCTGCAGCCGAGGGTCGAGCGCCCCTTGGGGACACGGGGACACCGGGTGGGGCCCAGGCCCTGCGGACGGCGGGCACAGGGCCCAGAAGCCTCCGGGGAGAAGGCGGCCGTGGTCTTGCTCCTGAGGGAGAGGGCAGAGGTCTCTGGACAAACGCCGTGGAACCCCCGCCCGTTCCACGAAGGGCCACGGTCGCCCTGAAACACGGAGGGGCTTCCACAGGCCCAGCCCAAGTCAGGTGGCCAGGGGCTCCCCGTTCGCGGAAGCCAGAGGGAGCTGCCCGGTCAGAGGGCAGGTGGGTTGGGTTTCCATTTAGGGGCGATTCTGCCGCAGGAGCCGACCGAAGCCGGTCACCAAGGACGCCAAACCCTGGAGCCTCGCGGAGTCCCAGCTTCGCGCAGCAATGACCCTTGCATCGCACACACGACAGGCGGCTTTCTCCGGCGAGAGCGCCCGCGGGACTCGGCGCGTGAGGGGCGCACGTGATCGGGAGCCCGCCCGGCCCGGGCTGTGAGGTCCCCGCAGCCACCGCCCCGCGTCTCGGCCGCGTCGGGGGGCCGAGGACACGCTTGTTCCCGCGAACGCCCCCTGGCCCGCCGGTTGCCTGGCTCAGAGCCCCGGGCTGCGGTCCACTCTGTCCCGTACAGACACGCTTGCCACGCTGCCCCGGGGACCCGTCCTGCCACGCGGGCTTCCGTGCTGGGCTCCAGGCAGCCCGTGGCCCTGGGTCGCCACAGGCCCCACAGGCTGCTCACGGGGCTCAAGTTTCTCTCCCCAGAGCCCTCCAGGCGACTCGTCTGAACCGGCCCCCATCCCGCCGCCCCGTGTGCTCTCCTGCAGGCCCTGACACTTGACCAGCCCCCTGCCCTCCTGTGTGCCCCGCCCCCCAGCACAGGGGACCTGGCGGGTTAGCGCCAGGTGACTGTCCCCGGCCCGGAGCTGCCCACGTGGGAGCCCTGAGCCTTGTTACTCAGGGCCGCCTGCGGGCGTCGCAGTTTCCTGGGCGGGAACCAGCTGACCTCACTCCTGGGAGGCCGGCCGGCTCTGGCGCCTCCACACCTCACCTCTGTGCCTTGGACAGGGAGCCACAGAAGAGCAGCAGACGCGGAGACACTGGCTTTACGAGGCGAGGGCGGTGTGCACCCGTCGTCGGCCGGGCACCGTTTTCGGCAGCCCTGTGTCCTCAGGCCTGTGTTTGCAGACCTGTCCCTGGCGGTGGCGGGCAGGTGGCCTACACGGTGCTCCATCCGGCCTCTGCGCCGCGCGGCCGGGCCCAGGGGCCGGGCGTGACCGCGTGTGAAGAGCCCTCCTGCTTCTCTCGCTGGTGACAGACGTGGAAGTGGTGTCCCTGCGGGCCTCCCGGGGCCACAGCCTGTCTCGCGCCCGCCGCCACCGCCCCCCACGGCCCTGCTCTCCCTCAGCGCCCCACCCTTGCGCACACAGACGTTAGCAACATAAACCCAAATTCAAAATCTTTAAACAAAGATGGCACGTTGAAATTATATTATTTGGATCTATGGAGTTGGATGTGTGTAGCAGTAAAATTATTTTAAGCTCTCTCTTCTGATGTTTTGTATTTTTATTTTTTACGTTTTAAATTTTTAAAAATGTTTTATTTATTTTTGAGACAGAGAGAGACAGTGTGAGCTGGGGAGGGGCAGAGAGAGAGGGAGACCAGAGTCGGAAGCAGCTCCAGGCTCCGAGCTGTCAGCACAGAGCCCGACGCGGGGCTCGAACCCACCGAGATCCTGACCTGAGCCGAAGTCGGACGCTTAACCGACTGAGCCCCGGGCGCCCCTCTTCTGATGTTTTAAAGGTACTGTCGGGACACTGTTCTGACCCCTGGGACTTGCGTCCGTCTGTCTGTCCCCGACGGCCCTGCCAACTGCACCGTCTGCCCACAAGCGACGGGCCCACCCCTCCTCTGGTCAGAACCTCGGGAGCACACACACCCACATCCGGGCCGATCAGAGGGAGGTGTGTCTGTAAGACGCACGCGGGGCATCAGCACTGTATCCAATCTTACACAACCCAAAACAGGCACAAGAGGGCATGTGAGGAATTTCGGTTCTGGAAGGGCTGTGGGTCAGACAAATATCCAGAAAACCCTCTAATAAAAGCTTCCTGAAAATGGACAAGTGTTGTATATGCTTCTTAATAAATGCATCATGGGGCTGGCCAATGGCAAGAAATGAAGAGGAGCGAAGGAAGAAAATGAAAGGAAGCCGAGCATGACCTGGAGGTGGTCCTTGGCCTCATACTCCAGAATGGCACTTACAGCTCCAGCCATCACACCTGTATCCCCGGCAGCAGCATGGAGGGAGGGACAAAGGAGCAGCCACACCAGCTGTCTTTCAAGAAGCTTCCTGGGAGCTGCGGGCTGGCCCTCTGCCTGCATCCCGATGGCCGGCACGGGGCCACACAGCCAGCCGGGCACCAGCGGCCCAGCTACGAGTCGGAGGCTCTCGTCCTGGAGCCCAGCTCCCACCACCCTCCCCCCGGTCCCCCCCNGCGGGAGGGGGCGCAGGCCACTACACCCGAGGGAACGCCATCTAGAGGCCCTCGGAGGAAAGGTCAGGAGCCCGAGGTGGGAAGACGACAGACGTGGGTCCAGCCGCACGGCTGTGCCCTCCGCTCTGCCCCCGAAGTGCCTGCTGACCCTCACCGGTCAGGCACCGCCCCACAGGGAGTGACGGCAGCGACCCCGAGGAGGCCGAGACAAAGCGGGAGGGCGGACTCCCGGCGGCCCCGCACGCCTTCGTGAAGACGCGGCTCACAGGAGCAGAGGCCCCAAGACTCCCGTCCCCGCGGAGCACCCGGCGCAGGCCGCAGGGACCGCGACGGGGCGGACAGGACGCGCCCTGCAGGCTGACCTCTTCACCAACCCGCGCACACGCGTCCCCCGGCCCCTGGGCCAGCGGCCGCCGCTCTAACCGCAGAGGCACCACTGCGAGGGCGGCCAAGGTCTGCTGGAGACCGCGCTCTTCAGAGAGATTAAAAATATAAGTTGATTGGGGCGCCTGGGTGGCTTAGTCGGTTAAGCGTCCAACTTTCGCTTGGGTCACGATCTCGCGGTTCGTGGGTTCGAGCCCCGCGTCGGGCTCTGTGCTGACTGCCGGCTCGGAGCCTGGAGCCTGTTTCAGTCTGTGACTCCCTCTCTCTCTGACCCTCCCCTGCTCACGCTGTCTCTCCCTCTATCTTCTAGAAATAAAAATATATATATATATAAGTTGATTTAAATACTTTTGAGTGAAATACAAGGACTTTAAACACAATTCAGATTTTTAAGTGTTAGGATCCTGAAACACACCAAGTAGGTCTTCTGCTCCTGACCTTACACCTTGACCCCACGAGTGAAAGTCCTGGGGGGCAGACCTTGCCCAGAAAGGGCCCTGATAAAATACACAAGCTCGAACAACGCAGGCTGCTGGGAGGGTGGAATGCGGGCAAGAGCGAGCCCTGAAGTCTTGGCAGAGGGCTAGGGTCACCTGAAAACCCCGCAAAGTCAAGGTCATGAGGCCACAGCTCTAAACGCCTGCCACTGACAGACCATCGACGGCTGCTGTGAACACCGATCACCTGCGGCCTCATCACGGTGCTGACGTCCATAAGCCCAGACCTGCCAAGTGGCAACTTGCCAGGAAATTGTCACCAACATGGCGCCAGCGGGGCGAACGCCCACAACAGCGCCCGTGTGACGACAGGGCTCGTCAGCAGAGAGACCCCGGGGGCCAGAAAACGGAAAGGCCTCCCCTTCGCCAGGCCCAGCTCAGTGACACGGCTCTAGGGGCGCCCAGGGGGCTCAGTCCGTGGAGCGCTTGACCTCGGGGTTGTGAATTTGAGCCCTACTTTGGGGGTAGAAATTAAATAAAAACTTTTACTTATTTATAATTTTTTTTAAGAGAGAGAGAGAGCACGAGCAGGGGAGGGGCAGAGAGAGAGGGAGGCAGAGAATCTGAAACAGGCTCCAGGCTCTGAGCTGTCAGCACAGAGCCCGACGTGGGGCTCGAACCCACGAACTGTGAGATCATGACCTGAGCCGAAGTCGGGCCGCCTAACTGACTGAGCCCCCCAGGCGCCTGTAAGTAAATAAAAACTTCATTGAAAACGGGTTCTGGAGGCCAGTGGAGCAAAACTCCAGAAGCAGGGACTTGGAATAGGGGACGCGCACAGGGCCTGACCTGCCCCCGCAGGGGGCAGGGGTGAGGTCTACTCCTCCGATGCTCTGCAGACCAGCCGCAGGGACCTGAAGGACCCCGCTGTGCACACAGGCCGACTCCAAAGAGAAGGCCACTGACCCCGAGGCGTGTCTCCTCCATGACCAAGCAGGACCGCACATTTCCGGAAACAGCCAACCCTGGGTCTTCACTGTCACTGCCCACGGGTCGGGGGAGGTCCTGGAGGTGCCGACAAAGCCTGGCGTGAGATCCGGGCCGTGAGGACGTGGCCCTGCACCAGGCTGCAGGGCAGCCCCATGGGGCAGAGGAAGGTCACCGTTCCTCAGGCACTGTGACGAGAGCAGGGGGCAGCACGGCCCCAGCGCAAGGGGATTCCGTGCCGACCCAGGGTCACACCTTCCCGCTCGGGGGACGGGCTGGGGAGAGAAAGCCCCGGAGGTCAAGAACCTGCCAGCCACAAACCCACGGCACACGCTCCATCCCACAGGGCGTGTGGGTCCCGCAGCTGGGATCCGGGTGTACCCAGGACACAGGTGACACTATATGACTCGGGGAGCTGCCTGGTCCCTTTGCTACACTTGCTCTTGGAACTTGCTCAGGCCATGAGGAGGCCCATGTGGACTTGAACTGGGAGCCAGAGCCCAGCAGCAATGCCCCCCATGGGGCCGGCTGGCGCCACAGGGAGCGGACGCACGCCTCCCCTCGAGCCCGGGGGGCCCGGCAGGCGGCAGGAGCAGCCCCCCGCACCGTGAGGGGGGAGCCACGTTCTCTGGAGCAGCTTCGAACTCCACCCTCAGAGACACCGCAAAGACGAGCTGAAACGTTTTCTTCTTTAGTAGGTTTTGCATAAACAGAGAAAACACACACACTCTGAAAACATGGCAGGCTGTAAAATGTGGAAAATTACCAAAATAAATTCATTCTGTAAAAAGAAACCTTAAATTAACCAAACACTCTGATCAGATACAAAGTTCCAATTTAACATATAAAAATAGATATGCCCCCAGGAGACAGAATAAAAGATACGCCATTTGTAGAAACTCGGCGTGCCGTTTGAGGGAAAAGGCCATGTAAAAATTCACAAAGGTGCCTTTACGAACAGCACCTCCGAGGAAACAGGGGCCCTGGGGACAGAGCCCCGTCACCTGTCCGCGTTTTCTGAAGGAGCTCCCGCTCTCCGTGCGGCGGACGTTAGCTGTGCGCCCAGAGCTTTCAAGGTGCCCGTGTGTCCTGGCAAACGAGCTCCGGAGCGCCCGGCCGCAGAGCCCTGGCCCAGGAGCGGCGCCGTCGGCACAGACGGGGACACGAGGAACGACCCGCTCTCCCGGCCTCGGGGCCGCGCAGTCAGCACACCGTCGACAGCGGGGGGAACGGGTTCTGCTTGCTAACAACCAGCTTCTGATGCTGATGTGAGATGTAGCCTTTAATGTGACCCTGCAGGGGAGAGGCTGGCTTGTGGCGGGGCCGAGGCATGCGTGCACTCACGGCCGGCCCCATGCGTAAGCGGCCCGCTCAGATCACAGCCGCTGGGTGCGCTGGGCGCACACAAACGAACACACGCGTGCTGGAGAGCAGGAAATCTGGACTGTGTCCGCCCACCCACGTCCCCTCCGAATA
The DNA here is from genome assembly GCF_008692635.1 of Crocuta crocuta. Classification (NCBI taxonomy): domain Eukaryota; kingdom Metazoa; phylum Chordata; class Mammalia; order Carnivora; family Hyaenidae; genus Crocuta; species Crocuta crocuta. The sequence goes on from NW_027528362.1 coordinate 14,549,747, forward strand.
GCATGGTCATTCCCTGGGATGCAATCCGTTCCACCAGAAAACAGCGTCACAGAACGAAGCGGCTTTCCCGCGGCCCCGCCAGAGCCTCGCGTCGAGGCCCGGCCCGCTGGGACGCGCTGGCTCACCATGTAGATCAGGTTGGCCAGGATGCACTGCACCTCATCGATGTCCACGTCTTCCACCTGCATGAACTTCAAGGCAACCAGAAAAGCATCCAGGGACAGCTGGTGTGTTCTGAGCAGCAGGTACCTGGCGGGNGTGGGAGCTCCGACGGCCGCGGGGGTTCTGAGTCGGGAGGGAAAAGGTCTCCCGACAAACCGCCTGGTGGACACACAGGAACCATCTTTTTGCATGTACTGAACGTTCCACCGAATGGAGCGTGTCTCTGAAGTCAGGGTGCCCCTGCCAGCGAACAGTGTCCCATGCACTTGAGGACACGTGGTCCCCACAGTGCGAACAGGAACGGACGTGGAACTCAACTTCCTGACAGACAGGGGCGGGGGGCAGGGTCAGCCGGTTGTGAATAAAGGAAACGAGCACTTGCCCCCCTCGCTGTGACAAAACGCAGGGCCCTGGCCCCGAGCGCTGGCATGCGGGCCCGCAGATGGCCTGCGCCCCGAGCGGCCTCGGGAGTTGGATTTCATCCCGCACACGCACCGGGCAGGGCTGAGGCCTCATCCACACGGTGGTCAGAAACCTTCACGGCCCTGCCAGGCCCGAGTCACACTCACACTGACGCTTGTTAGGAAGAAAACGCTTAGCTTACACTTTCTTGAAGAGATTCCTGTAGGTGATGATCTTCAGCTTCTCAAGGATAAGGAAAATACCACAGCGGATGAAGAAGGTCTCGTGCTTCGTCAGGGCCTCGTTCAAGAGCAGAAGGTTGCCTTCGCTGGGGGAGGGAGGGCAGGGAATGCACAAACTTGGTCAAAGAAACCAAAGGCCAGACACGGCACGTGGGAGATTTTGAACTGATGTCATATTTTAAAAGAGCCCAGAGGGAGAAGATAAAATACCTGACAGCTTTGGTCACTTCCGCAAACTGCATGAGATGATACTTTCTCAACAGCTCGAGGGTCGGCATGTGACCCTAAGACAGAGAGCCAGTTGTCCAGAATGAGACCCTTTGGTTTTCAACAGAACTGATCTTTGATAAAATTCATATGAAAGAATCACCTTTTAAAAACTTATAACCTGTGTTTCTTAGTTTCTTTTTTTTAAATTTTTCAGTTTTTATTACGATATGTGTTTTTGAGAAGAGAGAAAGGGACAGCATGTGAGCAGGGGAGGGGTGGAGAGAGAGAGGGAGACACAGAATCTGAAGCAGCTCCAGGCTCTGAGCTGTCAGCACAGAGCCCGACACGGGGCTCGAACCCACGAACCATGAGATCATGACTTGAGCTGAAGTTGGACATGTAACTGATGAGCCACCCAGTTGCCCCTTAGAGTTTCTTTTGAAGCAGTGGAACGTGGCCTATAAACATGGTAGCAGGTGAGGAAACATGAGTCTGGCCATCAGAGCCCCCGGGGGCAGCATGGTCTTGTCTCTCAGTGGGATCTGACCTTGACCTTGTCACACCCTCACTGGTTATAACTTACAGGGAAAGCCATGGCTGAAAAAACACTGGTGTAAGAGCTGGGAACTCAGAAACGTCTTCAGAAGAGGCAGCTGAACTGTTCACAACTGCAGGCTTCCGGGCAGCAGGATCGAAAGTGGGCGGGGTCGCCATGGCGCCCTTCTGCTACATGCTGCCCGAAACTACCTACATTTTAACCACATGTGTATGTATTGCTTTATTTTTAAAATTTTTTAAATGGGAGGAAAGTAAACTATCACTCTGAGTAAGTTTTAGGCAATGAAAATTGCTAGTTACCTGCCATTTCTTTCCAAGTGTCAAATTACCTTTGGGTGACCAAATGAGATACCTACAAACACGCCAGAATGACTTTTTCTTACTTAATCCATTTCTATTAATTTAGATTTTTAGGAGAGACAGACATAATGTGCATTTATTGTGTCTAACAATGTTAAGCTTTTAAGTTACATACTTTTAAGAGGAAGGAAGCACAAAGCTGGAGGCACAAAGCCTTTCTAGAAGGATCTACAATGTCAGTTGTGCAGATAAATGGTTCAGGCCACACACAAAGCTTATCCTCCCTCTGTTCTGGGGTGAGCTCACATGGCGCTCAGACCATGGTAACTACATGCGCCTGCCATCAAGTTCAAAGCAACAGGGTCTGCACGAATTGAGTGGTGTCACTTACCAGCAGCATTTTCACTGGGAGCAAATAAATGAGAATCATCCGTTTGTTCTTCTGACTCGAGCGGTGGCAGTGCTCAAAGGCAAAGGACAGGTACTCCTCAGCTGCGGGACACAGGTGGTGCCGGACAGGTCAGGCAGGCCAGCCGCCCTCGCGGCCCGACCCCACTGCGTCGTCCATCATAAAAGCCTGCGGAGTCTCAGCAACTGTAAGTACCTACCACCGACAGCGACCGCGGACTGCTGTATTAGGTATTCAAACGTGGGGGAGAGCCATAGCAACACCTTAGGAAACGTCAACAGAATATCACTTAAAAGCTTCTATTCTTCTCCGCATTTTACGGCACTAAAACAAGGTGGGGAACGACCCAGGAGGCCGTGCTCCAAGGCCGAGGTCACTGGTCTGCACGAGGCTACGGAACAACACCCAGAGCAGCGGCCAGGACGGCGCTGTCGCTTCTGCTATGGGAGCCCACGGCTCTGACACACGGGGAGAAAGCACTTTCGGTCACGTCACTTCCCGTGCACACAGCCACCGAAGATGCGCGTTGAAAAGGTCTGGTCTGTACCCGACACAGGAGGCCCCCAGAGCCACCGCGCCAGCTAATTACTAAGTTTGGGAAAAAAAAACCCGACTTCACGTTCTCGCGAGCGCTCGTGACAGAAACGAACAGTGATGTGGCTGCGAGAAAGCTTGGGTCTGACGTGCACCGAGGCGGCGGCTGTCCCCCGGGGTGTCCCCTGGGGTTTCTACAGCTGACGCCCGGCCTCTGTGGCCACCGCGAAGGTCCAGCAAAGAGAGGGACGGCCCCTGACGTCCAACAGGAAGGACTGCAGCGAATGACTTCGCGGGAGAGCGGTGCCCACGGCAACGGAGGCGGCGGCAGGCAGTCCGCAGGCCGGGACGGGCTTTCCTTCCCAGAACCACTCTGGTGCCTACGGCTGTGCGCGTGTGCACACACACACACACACACACACACACACAGGCGTGCCCAGACACACGTGCGTGCACGCTCACACACACAGCCTGGACGAGGTTTACAGCAGATTCCACCCTACGTGTTAACAAGGGGCATAACTGCCCACCGCCCGGAGCCCCGAGTCTTTAGAACCCAGGAAACGAAGACGAACCAACCTTGCTTGAAGTCGCTGTCGAACATGGCCTTGCGCCCGACGTAGTACCTGAAGGTCACCCTCTGGGCGGTGCTATAGTCGTCCTTGAGGTTGGAGCTGTCGATGGCTCTGATGAGGGGCTTGCACAGGTGCAGCTTGTTGATCTGCGACAGCCACCACAGGGGCAACTGAGGGCAGGCAAGACGCCAGCCCCGCCCCCCACGTACACGCCTCCTCGGAGCGGGGACTTCACCGGCAAAACTGCCCATTTAGAAGAAAAACTGAAACACCAGCCCCGTGGCAGACACCCAGGCTGGACGGCCTGCCCAGAGGGGCCGCTGGCCAACCTCACGAGGCAGGAAGGGCCTCCTGGCCCATCCAGGCGGCCCCGCCCCTCCGCTATTACCGCAGCGGCGGGGAAAAGGCCAGGGGGAGCCCCGCTCCTGTGAAAGCCCCGCCCCCCACGCCGGGCACGCCGCTCGGGGCGCCGGCGCCCTGCTCTCCCTGGACGTGCGGCCCTCACCTCGCAGGGCGGAGGCCGAAACCGGACACACACAGGGCACCTGCCGCAGTCCCTGTGCCCAGCAGGCGCTCCACGGACTTGGCCGCGAGCCCGGTGTGGGGAGCGCCATCTCCTGCCACACCGGGGACGCCGGTGCCGGGGAGACGGTGCTGAGCAAGCGCCCCCGCGGAAGGGTACCTTAAAGTAGATCTTGAACAGCTGGTTCACCAGGAACAGCATCCCCCACTTCTTGGAGTCCTCGATGCCGGCCCGGCTACGGAAAGACAATTTTTTAAGTGGCACAGAAAATAAGCAGTTTGTTAGTCGCAAAGACCACCTGCCTAAACAAAATTAATACCTTCAGATAAAATGCTGCTCAAGCCACGCCCATGAACTAACACATAAAGCAGAGGTCTGACCTAACAGGCTGCGAGTATGTAGCACGCGTGTCGGGTCAGGCACCGTGGGAAAGGGGACGTGTTCGCGCTTATCCTGAGGACGCGGAGAACCGCGGAAATACACACCGCGGACGAACTGCAAACAGAGCAAGACGGTCACCTAGACA
>NW_027528362.1:14554235-14603093 GCF_008692635.1 Crocuta crocuta
GGGGGGGGCACCTGCCCGGGAAGGGGGTGGGGGACGAGAGTGTCCATGACCTCCACGTGGGTCTGGGTCGACAGGGGCATGGCTTGTCCAATAGTCAGGATCCGCGGAGTCGCTGTCAGCAAATTTTACCTCAAAGCACAAGAGAAACCGTGGTATTCAGACAAGTCACGAAGGACAGGCCGCCTTTGGAATGCACCAGAAAGAAAGTAAAGCCCAGTGCTAGATGCACAGAATGAAGACACCCATCTGCGGCACCAAGGTCGTCAACGCTGCCACACGCCCCACGATTTTCATGTACGGGGTAGGAACGCAATCCAGGGTCCGTCTCCTGCGCCCCGCGGCCACGGTGCCCAGGCCGGCTGCCCGCACACCAGGACAGAGCCCGGCAGACCGCTCGCGAGCCAGGGAAATGGAAAGCACTCCCGAAGGCCATCGCGTGCGGTCAGTGCTTAAGTACCAAAGTCCTGTTTTGTGACAACAGCCAGCTCCTTCACGACCACCACTGGCCAGGGGCAGGACGTCCACGAAGACCTCTCTCCGTGGGCTTCTCGTTCTGGTCTGGAAAGGGACCGACGCAGCCCGGCCCACCTGGGAGCGCAGGGTGACTGTCACACGGAACGAGCAAGGGGAGCAGGGGCAGACATCACGGCCAAGCACTCTGTGCAGCGCCGCGCCCCTGCCCGTCTGGACAAGGGGTGAGGAGCTCTTCCGGGGACACGCGGAGAGCAGCCCGGGGGGAAGGGGGAGTCACCGGGTCTCTCTCAAGCAGCGGCACCCATCCCCTGCCCCCCATCGTGCGGGCGGGCGCTGCGGGTGTGAGGTGGCCGCCCGCGGTGGGTCTTCCACCACATCTCCTTGGTGGCCGAGGCTGCTGAGCATCTCTGCAAGGGTTTCCGGTCACGTGTCTCCCTCCTCTGCAGAACGTCTGTTCGGATCCTTTGCTCACGTAAGTCAGTTACTTACCTTCTCCTGTCACTCGTGTGCAGTCTTCACACATTCTGGACGCAGGCTGTCAGTCACATCATTTGCAAACATGTTTTTCACCTTTTTGATGGCGTCCTCTGAAGCACAGGTTCTAACTCCGATGAAGCCGTTTCTGTGTTTCTCCTCAGGTTACCGTGTTCCGGGTGACACACCAGAAAAGCCACTTATCCCACAATGAACCCGGACTGAATGTTCTGTGGGTGCGGGGGCCACAGCGTGACACCAGCGCAGCGCACTCCCTCAGCCTCGGCCACGAGCGTCCCCGTCCACGGAAGTACCGCTGGGGAGCGCGAGGACAAGAGCACCGTCTGCCACGGAAGCAGAGCCTCCTGTCCAAGGCCACGTCAGAGCCCAGCACTCACAGAGGAGCAGAGCAGGGGACAGGTGGACGCACAGGCTGTGGGGAGGACCCCGGCCCACGGAGCGGCCGCTGACACCCAGCTCTGGCTGGAACACTGTCGGGTGGGCTGGAGGGGACACAGGGGTGAGAGAAGCTGGGACACTTTCTGTGAATAATAGTTTTGTTTGTTTACGTAAGTAGGGAAACTTTTTTCTTCGTGTTACAATTTCCCAAAACTTCCAATCAAGTGTTTTTTAATAAAATCAAGTGATTTTATAATGGCTGAGAAAACGGGGTTTCAGGAGAAAAACATAAATTCTAAAGTGGACTCGGAAGGAAAGCCCAGGATTAAAAACTAAGTGACGGTCGACAAGATCGGTCAACCTGAAGAGGCCGATACAAACCACTCAAGCCGAAGAGGACAAAGAAAACCAAGGGCAGGGCCGCCGCAGAGCGCGCCGGCGACGGGTGGAAGGAGGCACCGGAAGGGAGCGGCGCTCCCAGCTCTACGGAGCCAATAAGACACATCCGTTTGCAGACCTGAGCAGCTCAACGAACCCCGAATAAGAGAAATACAGCGACACGCAGGGGCGGCAGAGCGGAGCGGCCGAGAGACACGGCGGAGACGACGCTGCCGGGGCCGGACCGCACTCCCAACCCAGGACGCAGGAAACCGAAGGACAGACGTGCTAAGGCGCCAGCAGAAAACAAGGCCCATCTAGAACTCTCCCCCCAGCACAAGGGACGATGAAGACGGTGCAGAAAAACGAGAGTTTAGGGAGTTCAGCGGCAGCAGACCTGCCCTCAGAGCAAAGCGCTGGCGCGGGTCCCCCCACAGGAAAGGGGCGGCTGCAGCTGGACCCCAGGAGGGGGATGGGGCTCTGGGGACGCCGCAGGTGGCCGACGTCAGAGCCTTTTCTTCTCCTCCCTCGCTCCCTTCACACAACAGTGACTACTGGAAGCAAAAGGCGATAATGATGCGGGGTGACCGCACACACAGAGAAGACAAGTGTCAACCGCTGACAGAGGACAGGAAGGGGTGTGGCGTGGGGCCGACGAGGGGCGGGTGGAGGGGGAGATGCATGCACTCACGTGTCGCTGGCGCAGACGCGGAAGCAGCTCATCAGGAGCTCGGCCGCCTTCTCCAGCATGTCCCCCACCTTGCTCCTCCCCTTCTTCACCAGCTGCTGGTCCGCCTGATAGAGGCAAACAAGTCACCGCGTGCACTTCCTCCAGCACCTCCAGTAATGCTTGGAGCAAAATGGCCACAACTGAGGGTCAAAGCCCCAGAAGGTTCTGGGGAAAGCTCTGAGTTAATATTATTTTTTAAAAATGAGGAAGTTCCACAGTGTGTTCCAACCATCCCACAAACCAAATCTCTCTTCAAGCCTTCGTCGCAGGCGGCCCCGCTCTGCTACGTGCTCACTGACCGCTCCATCCCCCTTGTACAGCAGGTCAAGACCCCTGAAACGCACCCTCTGACAGATGCCAAAGTCATTCCCAGGTTTACTCTCCCCCGGTTTTCCGGACGGTCTTGGTGAGAGGACCCGGTTCCTCCCACTCACACCCCCTCGCGTAGGCTCTCGCTCTCCACAGGGTCTACGGAGCCCCGGGCACTTTCGAGCACTTGCAGGCCATGCAGTGGTCAAAACGACTGTCAGGACAACACCAACAGCCATCACTTGTCTCTCTATTGCACGAATGTCCACACCGATGTTCACACTGATGGTGCAAAAGCGGGCGGCAGAAACTGCTGGAGCCTTTCCAGCGACACCACACTAAAGCAGCACTCGGCAACCCATCAACCAGCCACTAACACTGATGTCCCTTCAAAATGTCCTTGATGGGACACCTTGTGGCCCAGTCAGTTAAGCATCCAACTCTTGGTTTCGGCCCAGGACACAAACTCGTTTCGGGAGTCCGAGCCCCGCACTGGGCACTGTGCGGACAGCTCAGACCCTGCTGGGATTCTCTCTCTCCCTCCTCCTGCCCCTTCCTCTCTTGCTCTCTCTCAAAATAAGTAAGTAAACTTAAAAAAAGTTCTAATATGTTTTTGATAACACAGTAAACATTAATCTTAAAGTCCTGATCCTTGAATACGGTATTAACATTCTTTGTGACGAAATGGAAAGTATCATGTCTGTTGCACACTGACGTAGGACAGTTTTTTTCCAAGGAAAAACACCCGGGCGCTGTTGGGAGTGGCCAGCTACCTCACGGCACCGACAGCTGACCAAGGAGCACGGCGGGCCAGGCAGCAGGATCCAAAGACCATTTGCTCCCAGATGAATGAAACACACTTGTCAATTCCAGGCAAAAGCCTGACAGTATTTGTTGCCAATGACATCTGTACTTTCAAAAAAAAAAAAAAAATCAGAATTTAAGAAAAGTTGTATCAACCACGATGAACTTGGCAGCATTTAATGACTTCAAAGCTTTTCTGATAAGGTCACTGGAGACATTAACAAATGTAGTTTTTCTGGTTTGGGATTTTTTCACATAATGAAATGTGTCAACATTGGAACATCTCAACTCAGTGAACCAAAATTTTCCAAATGATCATTTGATGCTACAAAATCATACAAGAACAAATGATCCATCCAGAGTCCAGGACAGCCCGTGGGTTCTGAAGTAACAGCAGAAGAGCTCACGGCCAAGCTTCAGAAGCCACGCAGTAACTCACTGCCAGAAACACCTCCTGGGGCTCTGGTTCGGCCCAGAGAGTAGCTATAATCACCTGAAAGGCTATTAAAATACCCCTCTCCTGTCCGTCTACATCTGTGTGAGTCCAGATTGGCTTCCTACACCCACCAAGGCAACACAGCGCAGCACCACACGTGCAGATCTCTGTCTGGTCACTTCCGTCAACATTAAGAGGTCAAAGAATGTGAATCTTCTGGGTACATTTGGATAATATAGTTATTTTTTACTTAAAACATCAATTATGGGGCGCCTGTGTGGCTCAATTAAACGTCTGACTTCAGCTCAGGTCATGATCTCATGGTCTATGAGTTCAAGCCCCACATCGGGCTCTGTGCTGACAGCTCAGAGCCTGGAGCTGCTTCCGATTCTGGTCTCCCTCTCTCTGTCCCTTCCCTGCTTGCTTTCTGTCTCTCTCTCAAACAAAAAGAAAATTTTTTTTAATTTAAAAATTAAAAAACAAAATAGCAATTATGTTACCACATAAAATACTTATTTCTTTAGATAAATGTTTGCTTAAATTCCAGTTAAAATTTTTTGTACGATAAATATAAATAGATAGAACACATATAAACGAAAGCTCTTTGGAGCCCCAGAGAAGTCACATTTAAGTTCCATTTTTCGGTTCTAAAATTTTCCACGTAGCTCTCCGTTACATCTTCTATCTCTCTGCCGAGGCCGTCTACGTTTGCATCTGCTCCAGCGTGTTCACGACTGCGCCCCGAGGCTTCTTGATGCCACCGGGCTGCCATCTGGTCAGGGACTCCAGCCCCTGGCGTTTGCGGGCGGTCTGTCCTCACCAAGATCCTCCTGAGACTCCCCGAGACGGGATATCCGGGGAGCGAGGTCAAAGGACCATGGACCCCGTGGACCCCGTTCCAGCAGCCGACGGCACACTGGCGGGGAACTGCCCCGCTGCAGGGCTGGGGACCCGCACAGGCGGGCGGGCGCGGCAGGGACCCCTGAACAGCTCCGTGCTTCGGGGCTGCCTCCCCCCCGCTCTCCTCGATGCCTCTTCGTCGCTGCCTGTGGGTATTTCTGGGTTTCCTGCTCCTCTGGGCCCCCGGCTAGGCCTGGAGGCAAGAAGGGAACGCAGGAAACCCACCGCCCGCTGCTCTGCGAGTCCCAAGCCTGATCTGTCCGCTCGGGAGCCGTGCCGGCCTCGGCATTCCCGGCAGAATGGAGAGGAAAGCTGCACCTGCTCCACCTTGTTCGGAATCAGAATGTATCAGTAATTTTCAAACCTGGAAAGGCGTGTAGGAACCAAGTTCAGAACCTCTGCTCCCGTCCCAAGCTGCCCCGTGCTGCCCCCAAGGGCAAACCGGTCTGTAACACTCAAAGCTTCACCTCCTCGCACCGGGGAGCCCCGCCGGCTGCTTCCCAGGCCGACACGAAGGTGGAATTCTTCAAGACTGGACACAGCCACGTCGTAACACAAGAGGGTGCGGAACCGATCTTCCGGCCCGGCTCTGCCCCCTGAAAACCCGCCGCATGCCACGCCCGATCAGCCGCACTCAGGAACAACTCCGTCCACGTCCATCGTGTTTCAATCTTTTCACATCAACCCAGTGACAAGAGTTTAGTCCAGCCACCTCCTGCCCTTTTGCTCTGCACCAGGCACCTCCTAACCCACTCACCCATCCCTCAAAAGTCCGGGCAGAATCACATGAAATTAAGCAACAGGTAGAAATAGAGTTTGAGTTTTAAAACAATAGAGATAGAAACTGAACTTACATTATTGGCAAATATTCGAAGGTCAAGGGCCACAGCATACATGACAGGCAGAGCCCTACGGAGCAAAAACGCAAGAATGTCTGAAGAGGCCACTAGGTCAGGGACTCCATGGCCATCGCTGGGAATAACAGAGACGCCCAGGGCCAGCACCCTCCAGGGCGGCCAGCACCCTCCAGGGATCTGAGGACCCGCTGCCTCCCTCTCCTTCTGTCAGGGCAGCTGCAGCCCCGAGCTCTCCGATCCACACAAACGCTGGAGACTCAAGCCTCCAGCCCACCCACCGCCCGAGCCTCCTCTGAGGCCTGGGCCCCAGTGCGCCCAGGGTCCTCAGCCCGAGGCGGCACCTCCTCACGCTGTTCTAGGACCTCCTCCTTCCCTTCAACCACCATCTGAACAGCTCACTAGAGACTGATGTGGTTTCGGAAGACCTAACCCAACCCTGGAGACATACAAATTGTCATCAAACGGTTTCTTTTTTTAATTTAACTGGCAGTAATGGTTTTATGTGTAAGACAAGTCTCCAGTTAAAAAAAGCTTTTTGTCTTTTCAGTAAAAGATATTTGCAAGCCTTCAGTTAGTGTAGTATAAACAAAATTTCCGTGTTTACCTACAGTTAATAAATCAAAACACATAAAATTAAGAATCAGTTTGTCAAGGAACTTGACTTGCCTTTTTATCCAAGTTAAAGCCCAAAGTTCAAAATTGACAACTGAAGGGAAAATTAGTATTTAATATACGTTTTGGGGTCTGGAAGGGCTGAAATAAAAACAAGGCTTCGTATTTATGTGAACACACAGTGAGCTGGCCAGTCTACCACGTAATGTTTACACTATGAAAACGCCAGTATCAGGGCTGCTCTTACCCTGCGTCGACACAGGATATTAAATTTCCACACAAAAAACACGTTTATTTGGAACAAAGTTTAAAAAGCTTCTGCTAAAAAATTTAAAACGTAAAAAGCTGCCACCTGCCAGGCCCAGCTGCCTCTGCTCACACTCACCAGTTCTCCTCCTTGTGCGCCTGAAACGCCCGCAGGAAGGACGTGCCACGTCAAGGAAGGAACCGCGTTCGGAGCCCCAGGAAGGCCACAGGTGAGGACACCCGGGGGACTCTACATTTTAACTTTAGATCACATACCAGAGAGAGAACTTCTTGAGGGAAAAGTGTACAAATCACAAACATCTGAATGTCATTAGACATTAGCATAGTAAGTATATTTATTTCATACACACATTCTCCAAGGTAAGAGGCTAAGATTTTTTAATGGGCAACTTCAAACATTTGGTTTCTCTGAACCCAGATGATGAGTTACGCATAATATGTTTTAGAGCCTGTAGTATAAAGTTTATTTCCTTGATTACAGAATTCCTAAATTAGTAACCTAGTTAGTAACCTACTCTCCTTTATATCTTTAAACAAGATTAAAAAAGAAGCAAACTAAAAACCTAGAGATACATATAAACCCTAAGACATTCGTTGATTGAGGCCTTAGCTAGGAAATATCACTTAAATGGCTTAAGTCAGAAACTGGCTCGGTCAAGGTCATTAGAGACCACAATCAAAGGATGATGCATGTCTTCTTGTCCCTATGCCTGGATTTCAGAGTTCTTGTGTGTCACCAAAGGGACTACGCAGTGCCTGTAACGAGACTTAATGCTTTAAAGGAAATACTATCCTCACAACAGAATTAAGGAAAAGCCTGAGTCGTAACCCATGTTCTTCCTGACCCCCGTCACCGCCCAGGTAGCTGGAGGGCAGCCTTCAGGCCTGTGCTAAATGTAAGCACCTGAATGAAAAGGCTAAACCATTTTCTCTTCCAAAAGGTTTTCATTTCTTTCTAATTAAAGGTATGAATAAAACAGGCCCCAAGTTTCAAGATCTTAAACCCCAGATTAACTGAACAGTAACACCGATGAAAAAGATATTGGACGATGACAGTCTGGCATTTGTAGGCCTCTACGAAGTCGTGGTTCCCCACAGCGTAAGTGCACCTGCAGAGGAAACGTCGCGGACTTAGGACTGAGGGGCAGAAGCCGCAGGCGAGCCTCACGCGCCCCACCCCTCACTCCAGTCACAGACGCCTGGTCCTCCGCTGACCCTACAGTCGGGGCTGCAGGAACTGGGAGGGACATACACGGATGGCATCTGAGCTAAAATGGGCCAGTGTGAGCTGAAACCCACGCTAAGTCCCAGGACGACTCTCTCGGGTCCTGGGAGGAGACCGAGCTCCAGCAGGTGACAGTGACAGGTGCCGGTAAAACCAGAGCACGACACCTCCACTGCATGAGTGGGGGGGGAGGGCTGGGGGTGCTCTCACTGAGTCGGCGTCAGTGAGTTCACCCCCAAATCTGGAACCCCAACGCACTGCGCAGAACCAGGAAACAGCGGGGTGCCTCACACTGCCAGGAACCCAGCGCACCCCCAACCTTTCCAAAGACCCCCCCCCCGGGGCCCCTCCACCTTGCCTCCCGCACCCCAGCCTGCTCAACACCGGAGGCACGCAGGCAGGAGGGCGGCCAAAGGCCACACACGTCCTTTAGCACATCAAGCTTTGCCCGCTAAACACGTGAATGATGAAAACCACAGACAGGAGACTTAACTAAAAAGCAGTCTTTGGGGCGCCCGGGGGGCTCAGTCGGTTAAGTGTCTGACTCTTGGTTTCAGCTCAGGTCATGATCTCAGTTTGTGAGTTCGAGCCCCAAGTTGGGCTCCGTGTTCACAGTGTGGAGCCTGCTTGGGATTCTGTCTCTGCCTCTCCCCTGCTCGCTCGCTCTCTCTGCCCCTCCCCTGCTCACAGTCTTTTCATTTGCTTTGCTCAGCATTAGCTCTCCACACCCGGCAGCACAAGTCAGCGGTGAGCTGAACGCCCCCCGGGACTACAGACCATGTGCAGCCGATACACCAGTCAATGGTCCCAGCACCACTGTGAGCACGTGAATGTGCGGGGCGCCCGGGGGCTCAGGTCATGATTTCACGGTTCCCGAGTTCGAGCCCCCACTTCAGGTGAGCCCTGCTTCTCTCTCTCTGCCCCTCACGGGACTCTCTCTCTCCGTCTCTCTCTGCATCTCACTCACTTGTGCCCTCTCTCTCTCAATAAATGAACAAACGAATGAATGAATGAATGTGCAGGACTACAATTTAGCTTCAACTTTTAAAAGCATCCATGATCCTTCAAATGAGAAAAAGCTTATTAAAATTTTAAAGTAGTTTAAATTTCAGAAAGTTCTCGTAGGCTTTACCAAAGTAAAATTACAAATGTACTTTTCATTTCAAAGTAAATTATTCTTTGTTTCAAACCTCAGATGACGTTAAATAAAATCCCTAGCTGCTTCAGCAATTCCAAGATTTGCTTTACTTTTCTTCCTCACCAACGGGTTACCTTAAATGAGCAGCAAACATTTCATCATAAGGAGGTTCCAAAACTTGTTGACATTTCTCCTCTGGTGAGGCCAGCTGAATGATAAAAAAAAAACAAATGACAAAAATAAAATTAAAATTAAAAGGCATTAAAAGAACGCAACATGTAGAAAGAGATTCAGACAAACTTGTTTCAACGGAATTTACAGTTTACAGTTCACATAACACCTGCCACTCCAGCATTCCTGAATTTACGAGTCATTACTAAGGGCCTGTGACAAAGACCGCATGAACACAGCGTGTTTTGTCTACCACGGTCCAACACACCCTCGATGCTTCTGTGCATAACGTAATATAACAGTGAGTCAAGAAATACTTACTGAGCAACTACTATGTGCTTAACAAGGAAGGCAAAATAAATAAGGCAGCATGAGCCAGAGATGATGCCCCGTTAAGAATCAACCTTCTCCCCTCTTGACAGAGCCACCCTCTCGATGTCCTAGGCTAGCTGACATTTATTTCTAACGTTTTCTTCGCTCTCCCTCTCAATGGCCAGATTTTACATGATGTGAGTGCCACGACAGGTCACACAACACACAGGATGAAAGGAGCCCGCGGGTGTGGACAGGCACGGGAGGTCCATGTGCACACGCATGTGTGAGAGCACAGGAGGAAGGGCACCATCTGAGAAACCCCCGTTCTACTCAACCATGGCCACCAGTGAGTGGAACCAGCAGATAAGGTTACCGGGGCGCCTGGGGGGCTCAGTCAGTTAAGCGTCTGACTTTGGCTCCGGTCACGATCTCACGGTTCGTGAGTTCGAGCCCCGCGTCATGCTTGCTGCTGTCAGCACAAGCCTGCTTCGGATCCTGTCTCCCTCTCTCTGCCCCTCACCCATTTGCACTCTCCCAAAAAGAAATAAATACAAAACAAACAAACAAACAAAAGCAGGTTACCAAGGAGTTTCATGACGCAGGGATCAGCCTCGGATCACAGAGAGATGACAGATACACACGCGGTGATGCAACGGGGCGCGTGGCACCCGAGCGGCACATCTGGCCAGCAAGCCTCTGGCACTAACTTCCATTTAGAGCGACGGTTTTCAGCTCCGTCACCCAGGAGAACCAGCTGGGGAACTTACGAACAGCCTCCGCTGCTGGTTCACTTGGGCTGAGGTACGGCCTGTACGCTGCCAAATACAATCTCCGACACACACGGCTCCTTTCTTTCAGAACAAAACCTGTGCTCCCAACAGGAACTTGTCAGAATGACCTAACGGGAACCATAGGAAAGGGGACCTCACAAACTAACAAGAATACTCCCTACAGAAAATAATGCTTGGGCATCACTTACCTGCCAGGTCAAGGGTACTTGTAGCTTAGTGTAGGATTTGGCAAACGCTTTCCGTCAAACGCCAGATGCTAAATACTGTTAGCTCTGCAGGCGGCAGGTCTCCATCACCTGCCCGGGGTGCTCTGTGGCAGGAGAGCAGCCACGGGCAGGACACGGACAGGCAGATGGGGGCCCTGCTCCGGGGCGCTTTCCTTACAGCAGGACGCACCTGTGGGCTTTGGGGACAGACAGGCCGGGCCACAGCCTGAGCCACACCATCCGCCTGCTGGATGACCCTGGACGACCTTGCCACACAGTGCATGTCTCTGAGCCAAGAGGGTCGTGTGCGGTAACTACAGGGACCTGAGACGCAAACCGCAGGACGGTATCTGACACAGAGCGTAGGTAAATACCTGGGACTCTATACGCCGTAAACGCAGGCTCTAACATGTTCAAGAGAATGACCCAAACTGCACACTTCCCCGAGGAGGCCGGTCACCCCGGGGCCTCTCAGACACCGGCGTGCATGGCCCTCACGCCCACCTGGAGCCGCGGGTTGGCAACATGAGGGTGCTTGAAGGACACGAGCTCCGCACAGGACGCCCCGTCTCTGGTGTCGATCGCTTCGTAGACCTGCAACATTTGAAAGGAGAGAAGCTAAGTAGAAAACAGAACACTCTATCCTCACAGAACCTAAACCACAGGCTGTGTGCCGCTGAACTCCATTTTCCCTACTCGGAAGGGAGTCCAAATAAAGGAAATGCAGTGAGTCAGTACTCTCTTCAGCCAGCAAACAGCAACTACATTTCAGAATGAGATCTTCTGGATGCAAATAAACAGGTGACTGTTAAAAACAATGAGCAAGCAAGGTAAGCCCGGTTATCAACGAAGGTGGGTTATTTTACTTTTGCTCAGTCATACTGACACTCAGAAATTCACTTACAAAGCTTATGTGAGAAAAAAAAATGCTTAAAAGCCCCATATATCCAAAAAAAAAAAACCAACCAAACAAACAAACCTCTTCTAGTCAACCTCTGTATAAAATACAAAAGGGAATGGCAACAGCTAAAAAAATGTCACAGCCAAACCATGGGGGCCTGAGAGCTGTGAGGAAGAAGTAAATAGATCCAGGGGCGCCTGGGTGGCTCAGCCGGTTGAGCATCCAACTTCACCTCCTGTCATGATCTTGCAGTTTATGAGTTCGAGTCCCATATCGGGCTCTGTGCTGACAGCTCAGAGCATGGAGTCTCCCTCCCTCTCTGTCCCTCCCCTGCTCGTGCTCTGTCCCTCTGTTTCTCAAAAATAAATAAACATTAAAAAAAAAAAAAGCAAATGATATCTTAAAACCATACTTCCCAAAGATAACAAAAATCCCAACCGTGTTGAGGAGAGAAAGCTGCACACGCGGTACGATGTATCTAGAGCGGAGTCAGGCAGGACACGGAGCCGACTGCGCGGAACACCCGCGAGAAGGCGCTGGTGTCCCTGCCCGGCAGCGAGAGCAACAAGACCCCTCCGCGCACCCAGCACAGGAGGAAAGGCGAGCAGGGCGGCCAGACCTGNNGCTGGCCTGCCCGCTGCGGGGGGGCCGCACCTGCCCCACCCCCGCCCCGCCCAGGAACCCTACACCCGGCATCGCAGCCGGAAGAAATGGATCCGGCTCCTGGTCGGCTATACCACTCAGGGAGGCCATCACCGAAGACAACGCACGTACTGAAGACTGCCAGCGGCTCTCCAACGGAGGCTCACGTGCGCTTAGGTGTGGAGTACAATCCGCTTCCCGGGACGTACAAGAAACGAGAGATTTGTGCGGGGTTATGTCAAGTATTATTACGAGCAATCACAAAATACTGGTCCTCGAGGAAGCTGATAAAGGCTGCCAAAGTTCCTGGCACGGGAGGGGTGGAGGTGACAAGGGACTGCAACAGACCACGGACAAATCCTGAAAGAACCGACACGCTCCTCAGGGGCCACGAGGACCACCACTGGCCAGTCACCCGTGTCAGCCACTGTCGCTATGCCACGTCTCAGAACCGTTGGCTTCATTCAGTCAGCCCCCAGTGGACCCCGCAGCTGGACCCCAGGTGCGCCCGCCCGGCAGCAGCCCTGGGGTGATCCTGGGTGCCCGGTCCCGTCACTGCACAGCCCACCAGGTGGTGCACTGGCTCCGGGCACCCCCAGGAAAAAGCTCTTTCCTGGCTACTGCTGCTCACCTGGCGACCTCCAGGCTCCAAGCTGGGAAGAGTCATCTACTCTCAGAACTCGTAATTTTTTAAGTAATCTCTACACCCAATGTGGGGCTTGAGCTCATGACCCCAAGATCAAGGGCGAACCAGGTGCCCCTGGAACTTGCCATTTCTTAAGAACACATTTACTAGCTCCGTCTGCTAACAAGGCCTAGAGGTAATGATACGCCCCACCCCCAGAGGCAATGAGCACAGCCAGCCCTCAGGCTTTCTAAACTCCAGTCCCCGCCGAGCTCCGGTCCCCAGCGAGGTCTCCGCTGAGGTCCCTGCTGAGCTCCGGTCCCCACTGACCCCCGCTGAGGTCTGGTCCCCGCTGAGCTCCGGTCCCCACTGAGCTCTGGTCCCCACTGAAAGGAGCTAGAGCTGCTGGAAAAAGACCGATCCAGTGCTGGGACTTGGTGTGGGTATTACTATATCAGAAAGCAAAGCAGAGCTCAAGGAAGGATGGACACAGGTCAGAAAGCCCCAGAAACCAGCGTGAAAGAGCTCTTAGCGGCCAAACCTGGGACAGGCTAAGCTTCAAAAATAATTAAAAGTATTATTTATAATTTTTTAATGTTTACTTATTTTTTGAGAGAGAGAGAGTGTGTGCACGTGAGCAGGGGACGGGGACAGAGAGAATCCCAAGAAGGCTCTGTGCTATCAACACAGAGCCTGGCACGGGGCTCAATGTCACAACCATGAGATTATAACCTGAGCTAAGATCGCGAGTCAGATACGAGTCAGATACTTAACTGACTGAGCCGCCCAGGCAAATAAGAATATTCCTATTATTGGCTCTGGATTATTACTTGGCATCAAAAGTAATCTATAATAATACATCCTTAAAAAAGAGCACAGGGAAAAGCATTTTTAACAGATGGAACAGTACCTAACAGATGTAGAAAGAGTGAGCGAATCACCACTTGGCAAACACTACAGTAGCCGCTCACTTGAAACAAGACCTGCAAGGAGAGCGGAGACCATTCTGTGAAAGGGTGGAGGGCAGGTGCTCCCAGGTCCCCGCGGTCCTCCCTACAGATTATAACCCAATAACAATGGGAAAAGGTACCTCGACCCTGGAGCAACCTGATGGCGTCTCCTTCAGCAGGTGATCAGGGAGGACCCCCCCAAGCAGGCCTCCTGGGGTGAGGCCACAGGACACCTACACCAGCCATATTAGCCCACAGCTAATCGTTAAAAGTCAAATTAAGGCTGATAGTGAGAAATCTAGCATCCCACTGCCCTGAACATGTTTTAAAAAGTTAATTGTCATAAAACAAATCCCCTCTCAGAAAATGGCATGAGTTCTCTTCTAGATTAAAGTCCGAAATAATCAAATGCAGAGTGACCTGACTGGATCCTGGAGTTAAAGAAGAGGTTCCAAAGAACACTCTGGGTGAATCTTGAATTCTGCATTAGGAAACACTGACATAAAATGTCTTGGCTGCTCTACAGGTTGTGCGGCTGGACAGCAGAGTGGCCTCGGTCCTCAGCGAAGGGCCACGCTCAGCGACTTCCTTCACGTGGTTCAGGAGAGAGAAGTGCAGGCGCCCAGAGGGAAGGACGAGGCCCACAGGGTGGCCGGGTGAGGAGCGTACCCATCTTCATTGCACTTCCTTCACCTTGTCTGCAGCTTTGAAAATTTGCAGAATAAAAAGTTGGGAAAATAAAAACAGTAAATGTAGACAGTTTTTAAACAGTAAGCTGCTGGGGCGCCTGGGAGGCCTAGTCAGTAAAGCACCTGACTCTTGATTTCGGCTCTGGTCACGATTGCACGGTTTGTGAGTTCAAGCCCCGCTTTGGACTCTGTGCTGACGGCACTGAGCCTGCTTGGGATTCTCTTTCTGCCCCTCCCCCCAAGTAAATAAATAAACATTAAAGAAAAAGTAACTTGCTGTTTGAAACAAGAGTTTGTAGAATGGACAAAAGAATGAAGTAAAGAACACCAATAAAATAACACCAGCCCTCAAAGAGATGCTAGAAATAACGAAGC
The DNA here is from genome assembly GCF_008692635.1 of Crocuta crocuta. NCBI lineage: Eukaryota > Metazoa > Chordata > Mammalia > Carnivora > Hyaenidae > Crocuta > Crocuta crocuta. The sequence goes on from NW_027528362.1 coordinate 14,568,904, forward strand.
GGTCCACCTTCGGGGAGAAGTACAGCTGAGCCTTGAAAACACCAGGTTTGAGCTGAGGGTCGACTCAGATGTGGATTTTTACAGTCTAATGTTATAACCGTCTTTTCTCCTCCTTGGAACTTCTTAACGTCTTCTTCCCTCCAGCTCACTTTGTTGTAAGAATACAACATGTAACACCACACACTAAGCAGCCTTATCAACCAACCGTTTATGGGATTGGTAAGGCTTCTGGCCAACAGTGGGCTATCAGTACCGAAGTTATTGGTGGGTCAAAAGTTATGTATGGATTTTCAAATGCATGGGGGTCAGCACCCCTAACTCCCACATTGTTCAAGAGTCAACTGTATGTGCAAACTGATCTTTTTCTAAGTACGACAACAATTTTTAGAAGTAGCAAATGTGGGGAAATGTAAGGTAAATTAATCCAACTCGTCCTCTACAAACAGCAATGAAACTATCTGCCTGCTGAAACGCAGAGCACTAAATAAGAAGTGCCTCAACAGACAAGGGGACATCTTAGCTACGGCCAACTGTTGGGAAAGACAGCCCTTCGTGGGCTCTCGAGCTGGGCGTGCTGGCCCCACGTGGCCTTGACCTCTAGCCCTTTCACTTGCACCACTGTTCAGGGCTGTGTATGTGGCTGGTCACCTTGAGAAATGAAGCAATGTCTCCCCCATCCCTAACCCTGAACAAAACGCAGGCTTACTCACCGCCTGCTACAAAATGGGTGGATTCCCCAAATTCAGTGTTTCCCTCTTGCACGCATGTGCAGGCACCCTTCTGAGCCCACGCATCCCCCAGCGGGATCTGGGCCCAAGCGGACCAACAGGCTGGCCCCACGCCGCCCACCGCACGGAGTTTCAGGCCCTTGGTCTCTGGCCAGGAATGCATGTGTTCTGTGAGCATCCAAGAAACTAATGAGGGAACTCACAAACTTAGAGGAGAGTAAAACCAAACCCCAGACCCAAGAGCTCTTAGCAAGTTATCACAGAGAAGGTACACAACAAAAAAGATTCAGAAAAACATAAAATTCTAGAAAGAATCTCTATTCAAACTGGTTCTCAAATATCTTTCCTTCCAGCTTTAAATAAGCAGGTACTGGAAAATGTTAACTCTGCAAAGATGGCCACAATAACTCTATCCTTAAAAGAAAGGTCTTAGATCTCAATCAACAGACTGGCAAATGAATTGCATAGCTGCACGTTTTAAATTTTTTAAAAACCATTTATCTGTTTTTCACGGTTCCCGTTTTAACCAACTTACCAAATATCTAAGCAACGAACGGTCCTAATCGTGTCAGACTATATTCAGTTCCCACCTAGATATCTTTACCTGGTTGCCAACAGACAACCCGAACTCAACATGTCCAACACCGAGTTTTCTTCTCCCTCCAACTCTGTTCCGCTCATGCGCTGCCCACGCTGGAAACCTGGACTCATTCTCCCCGTCCCTCCAACACAGAATGTTGATGGAACGTTTCCTTCAGACATGTTTAAGATCCGCTCTCTCTTTTCCTTATCATCACAGTTCCAGTTCTAAGAATGAGCAGTTTAGGGGACTTGATGCAAAGCTTTGAATCCATACACACTTATGCTTTCAGTATGCTCCGCCGTTAAGAGGCTATGCGGACAAAACTCCCGGGAGATCATTTCCCAAGGGATATGGAGTCCGCAGGTGCTAACCGTGTCCTCGATGGTCGCTCCACTAGCGTTCCCGGCCGGACCACCTGCTTGCTCCGTCCCACCATCGTCTGTCTGGGGCCTTGTCCCTGGGTCAGGCCCTTCACGGCTGAAGCCCCGCTGCTCAGGTGGCTAACAGGCCCCCGGGTCCGCTTGGACCACTTGGCACTTCCCTAAGCCGAGGTCAGCGCCCAGCGGCGCGCCCCTAGGTCCCCGGGAAACACCGTCAGTGAGCCTGCTCGGTCGCCCTCGCTTTCCCTCTGGCGACTAAGGGTTCCGGCAGAGTGACCCAGCCGACTGGCCCCGGCCCCCGCGTTCTCGCCAGGCCGCCGGGCTCCCGCGGCAGACCCCTAAGACGGCGCGCGTTACCTGCTGCAGATACTGGTTGATGGTGATGTGCGCCATGGCGCCTTGCCTCCACCCTGTGTAAAAATTATTTAAAAAGCCACTGTATTCTTTGTTGCAAGTGAGGACAGTATTGATAATTACAGTTAGTGATAANTCGGGCTCTCCGGACCCGCAGACAGACCCAGGCTGCCGGACAACTACACACAGGACACCTGGCAGAAGCTCCGCGGGGCGGTGAGGGCCGTGCAGAGCAGCACCTCCATCAGGTACAACCTGGAAGAGCTGTACCAGGTGAGGCCCCCCGGGGGCGGGCGGGGCGCGCCGTGTGACCGCACTTCTCTGCCGAGAGCCCCGGACCCGGCGGGGCTGCCGTCCCGCCTCCCTCCCTCGGGTGCTGTCGCGGTTGTGTAGGTAACACACTGATCCGGGGCCAGGAAGTGTGGTGCAGACGCGGATCGTGTGGTCCTCGGTGTTGTTTCAGATCGGAAATGAGGGAAGTCCCGGGAGCGCGAGCATCCGCCTTCGTCCAGAACAGTAAGAGCCCTGCGACGGCCTGCCCCCGAGGTGCTGCGGGATTTTGGTTCTTGGTGGTTGCGGGATTTTTGTTTTCAGGCTGTCCGGCAAGATATAGTTAGGCCATTTCGGGAGAAAGATGTGTTTCTAAGAGCCACGCGACTGTCCTGACTTTCCAGAGACTCAACGATTTATTATTATAACTTCGTTGTTGCATAGAACACTTTTACTGCTTCTTGTTCATACAGATTGTTTTCTCGTTGTTTTTTGATTGTTGCATTTAAGATATGCAGACAGATTTAGTTACATTTAGTCTAAAGATGTTCCATTTTTAGCAAAAAATGGTCAAAAGCACACATACTATTGGCATATTCCGTTTATAAGCACACTGGTTTTTCTGATCTTCCATTTGTAGAGAATGGCACTTGTTAACTAGTCTGTTGTCTACATTTTAGGTAACAATAAGATACCACAATTCCTATTAAGGGACTTCAATTAAAATTTTTTTTGTTTGTATAAGTGATTACATCATAAAACTAACGGAGATTACAGAAAAGTACAAACAGGAGAATTAAAACCACCTATGCTTCTGCCATCCAAGGAAGACTACTTTTGACAGGTTGATGGACATACGTTCCTCTTTGTCTTAAATTGTAACAAGTTTATTATACTTTTGGATCAACTTTATTAAGACATAATTTGCATATAATGTGTACTTCAGTAAATTTTATACTGAGGTATAAATAACTGCCCCCACAATCGAGATGTGGACTGTTTCTGCATGAAAAAGGTCACGCCTCTCCCCTGCCCTACTCCTTGCACACCACTGATCTGATGGTGTATTCCACCAATCTAACATCTCATTTAAGTGGAACCATGCATCTCCCGCTCAGGACAGTTCTTGGAGTGTCATGCCCATCACGTGACAGTAATTTGTTACTTGGTTGCTGAGTAGTATGAGTACCGCCATTTCACCAGCTAACAGACATTTGGGTTTCCAGTTTGGGGTTATCATGCATAAAGCTGCTATGAACATTAGAACTCTTGAGTAAATATTGAGAAGTAGGGTCTCAGAGTCCTAACTTTTTAAGGCATTTCATGTTTTCAGAGTGGCTATACTATTTTTTTTTTAAGTTTGAGAGAGAGAGCTCATGCACGCATGCATGCTTCACTTGCAGGGGAGGGGCAGAGAGAGGGAGAGAGAATCCCAAGCAGGCTCTGCACTCAGTGTGGAGCCGGATGCGGGGCTCGATCTCAGGAACCGTGAGATTGTGACCTGAACCGAAATCAAAAGTGGGCCACTTAACCAACTGAGCCCCCAAGCGCCTGAGTCCCATCCTGTATATGTACCAGCAGGTGTAGGGAAGCTCCAGGAGCTCTGCGGCCTTGTGGTATTATCAGTCTTTTATTTTAGCCACTTGAGTGCGTACGTAGTGGTCTGTTATAAATTTCTGTATGAGTTTTAGAGTATTTGCCAATTACTACCAAAAAAGCCTACTAGGATTTGGATTAGTATCATGTCGGATTCCAGATTGGTGTCCTGACAGCACCACGTCTACCAGTTGATCACAAGGGACAGCTCTCTGCTTTGTCTTCCTTCACTTCTCTCAACAGCGCCTTCTAGTTCCAGTGTATAGGTCCAGGAGCGCTTTTGTACATTTAGCCCTAAGCATTTTCCTTCCTTCCTTCCTTCCTTTTTTTTCAATGTTTATTTTTGAGAGGGAGACAGAGTGAGAGCAGGGGAGGAGCACAGAGAGGGAGACACAGAATCCAAAGCAGACTTTAGGCTCTGAGCTGTCAGCACAGAGCCCGACGCGGGGCTCGAACCCACGAACCATGAGATGGTGACCTAAGCCCAAGTTGGACCCTTAACCAACTGAGCCACCCAGGCGCCCTAAGCATTTCATATTTTTAGTGGTATTATAAATAGTAGTTTTAATTCTTGGTTCTTGCTAGCATATAGAAGTAGAACTTAAGTTTATACATTGATCTAGTGTACTGCTCTCTTACCTCGCTTCCAGTGGCTTGTGCATTCCATCAGATTTTCTACATAGACAATCATGTCGCCTATGAATAGAGATAAGAGATAGTTTTACTTCTTTCTAATCTGCATGCCTTTTAATTCCTTTTCTTACCTCGGTGCACTGTTCAGAACCACCAGAATGATGATGAGTAGAAGATGTGAAAGCACACACTCCTGTTTGGTGCTTATGGAGTGTGATGTTGGCTGTGGGCTTTTCAGAAATACCCATCATGAGGTTGAGGCAGCGCCTTTCCATTCCTGGTTTGCTGAAAGATTACCAGAAAAGTACATGCAGCTATTGGGGTGATATACGACGTTTGTTTTTTTAGTTTATTGCGTTGTTGACTTTTCAGATGGGAAGCCCAGTTTGCAGTCTTAGGATAACTCTGACTGGGTAGTGGTGTGTTGCTTTTTTTTTTTTTTTGATACCGTTGGATTCAGTTTGGCATCATTTCATTAGTTTTTGCATCTATGATCATGGAGGAAATTGGTGTGTTGTTTCCCTGAACCGTATTTGTCTGAGTTTGTCTCAGAGACACGCAGGCCTCATAAAATGAGTTGCAAATGTTCCCTCCTTTTCATTTTCTAGAAGAGTTTGAATAGAATTGGTGTTACTTTTCCCTAAATGTTTGAGAGCGTTCCCGGTGAAGCCACCTTGGCGCTCTCTGCAGAGTTTGTGAACTACAGAACTCTTTGGTGGGTGTAGAACTATTTAGGTCGTTCATGTCTTCAAGTTCACTAAGCTTCTGCAGCGTCTGTTCTGCCAGTAGTGCCATCTGGTGACGTTTTCATCCTGTGCATTGTTTTTTCTCTCCAGGGGCTCAATTTGAATCTTTCCGGTATCTTTCCTGTCACTTCGTAACTTCTGGACGGAGGGACTGCAGTGACAACAGCTGTTTCTGTGTGTCTGTCTTCCAGTTCTTTTCTGTCAGCTCCAGGCCGCTGTTGACTGCTGTTTCTCCCCATCAGGGGTTGTGTTTTTCTACTTCTTTGCACATCTGATTACCTTTGATTGACTGTCAGACGTTGTGAATCTTGATTTGTGTGGTAGATATTTTTGTATTTCTACAAATATTTTTGAGTTTCATTCTGGACATGTTAAATTATTTGGGAACCGTTGACCTTTTAGAGTCCTGCTTTTAAGATCTGTTAGGCGGGACTGGAGCAGTATTTTTTCCAGGGCTCATCGCCCCCCGACTGAGTATTCGGGGCCCACTGTCTTAATGGCTTTCCAGTCTGGCTCATAGGAAGGTGCTCTTCCAGGCCCCGTGTGGGCACCAGACGCTGTTGTCCCTTTCCCCGCCCCCAGCAGTTTGCCCGCACAGGGGTGCCAAGTCCTCGAGGGGGACCCTTGACCTGTCCGGGCCCCTCTGCTGCATGTCTTCCCTGTAGGCTTTCGTCGCGGAGACTCGAGCCTCCACTCCCAGCACTTGCTCTGTGGCCTGGAAACAGGGACGTGGGGCGTCGGGGCGTCCGAGCTCGTTTCCCCCCCAGAGACCGCTCTCGTTCACGGCCCAGTGTGTGGTGCCTCGCAGACTGTTTCACACACTTTGTGTGGTGTTTGGTTGATTCAGACAGAAGGGCTTATCCACTCTTCTTATTTCATCTTTTTTTTTTTTTTAATGTTTCTTATTTATTTCTAAGAGAGAGAGAGACAGCATGAGCAGGGGAGGGTCAGAGAGAGAGGGAGTCACAGAATGAAACAGGCTCCAGGCTCTGAGCTGGCAGTCAGCACAGAGCCCGACGCGGGGCTCGAACCCACGAACCGCGAGATCATGACCCAAGCAAAAGTCGGATGCCTAACCGACTAAGCCACCCAGGCGCCCCTCCTCTTATTTCATCTTGACCAGAAGCAGGAGTCCCATCAAGTATCTAAACTCTCGTAGGTTTATTAGTTTAATAGACTGTTACATCTTGCAGCCAGGTTTCATTATTCTTCTCGTCCTGGAGGTTTGTCTATCTGGGATCGATTGCCTTTCAGTTTTCGTAGAATGACTTTGCCATACCTTTTACCCAGCAGTGCATTTCATTATAGCCACCGTACATGTTACCATAAAGTATTTCCAGATGCCCTGGGTGTCCGAGTGCATCTTGACACCCTGCGGGCTAGGGGTGCTTGCCCCCAGAATGGAATCTCATGTTCCATGGGACATCCCAGGGGGCGGGGCCGGTGGGGATCAGTTGACTGACTTATGGCGGGACAGGGGCACAGGCTGGCTCCTGGCCACTCACAGAGAGGTGCCCAGACTTCAGGTACCTCTCTGGGAAGTGAGCTGCTCAGATCTTTTGGAAGCAAACAGGATGGAAATAGTAAGTGACATCATCGTGGAGTCATTGAACGCTTGCTGTATCCTGATCTTAGGCTATAGCAGTCTGTGCGTTTACCTGCTGTTCCAAAACACAGCTGAAGTTTTTACTCAGGTGGTGTAGTCTATGCTTTGCGACGAATTTTATGTGCAAGTGACAGTTCTCACCGAAGTACGAAAGTTTGGGGGTAGGTGTGTGTGTGTGTGTGTGTGTGTGTGTGTGTGTGTGTGTGTGTGTAGGAAGTTTTCAGGATGATTTGAGGGAAAAGCTCTTATGTTTTGATGTTCGTTAGTCTTCCCAAAGTGGGGTCTCTTCTCTCCCCATCAAGGCATCTGTCACCACGTGGACACTTCAGGAGGTCTGCCTGGAGGAGAAGTTCACTCCTGTGTGTCTGGTATAGTTTACCTGTTGTTTCTGTGTAAGAAGGAGGTGCAAAGTGTGGTGAGCGGAAAGTTTGCACAAACGTTCCCCGTCCACACTTTCCTCTGACAGAGCGTGGGGGAGGAGACTTGGAATGTGAAGATTTTTTTGTCTGTTTTTAAAGACCTGAGTTTAAATCTGGAATTAGCGCCTGCAGAAGAATGTTTATCTTGTGTGTCTCCTGCCTGTGTATTTGAGTCCTGTCCGCCAGCATAATGGACGACGGATCACTGAAGTCTACATTTTCAGGAAGGGTTTCAGAGAAGGGCCAAGGTTGATTTCAAGCACTTTTGATGGGCGACTGGCTGTCCTGAGGAGAGCCGTGCTGTCCTGAGTCACGGACCAAGGCCTCTGAAGCCCTCCTGCTTGGTGATGATTTAGTGAAGGAGAATGTGGGGTTAGGTGTTGAGCATATTAATAGGTTAGCTCAAACTGGTTAGACAGATTGCAAAGGGAAAATGAGAGCCACAAAGAGAAAACAAGTAGCAGACACTTGTAAACACGTTATTTGATGGACCCATTTCAGAAAGTGACAAATTAATCAACACAATACAGAGCTCAATACAGAAGTTACTCAAAAACAGGAGAATATCCAAACTCAAATCTCTTCAGCTTAGTAAAAAGGATTCCATAAATCAGCAGTTCTGAGTGCTCTGTGGGATTAGTCCTCTGTATTCAGGAGTTCACTGCGACGTCTGGGAGCCGGAGTCTCCTGCGCGGTCAGGGTCAGCCCTGCAGCCCACGCTGCCCGCTGTCGGGCGTAGAGCCCCCCCGGCCAGGGCACTTACAACCCCTCTCGAACATATCCTCTCACTCAGATCTGAGCTCTGATCTGACTTATACATTGCTCTCTACTCATTTCTTACAGGCAGGAACCCGGGGCATAGAGCCCCATTAGTGCCTTCTTGCGGGTGGTGAGCTCATCACCATTCAGCGGGCCCGCCATTGAGTAGGGTGTCTGCCTTCAAGACCAAGTACTGCTTGGTGCGCCTTGGTGGCTCAGTCAGTTAAGCGTCTGACTTCGGCTCAGGTCATGACCTCACGGTTCGTGGGTTTGAGCCCCGCGTCGGGCTCTGTGCTGACCGCCAGCTCAGAGCCTGGAGTCTGCTTCAGATTCTGTATGTCCCTCTCTCTCTGACCCTACCCTGCTCACGCTGTCTCTCTCTCTCTCTCTCAGAAATAAATAAAACGTTAAAAAAAAAAAGTTAAAAAAAAAAGACCAAGTACTGCTTAACTGGGGCCATCGCTGCCCCCACCCCCACCCGGAAGTGTGCCAGGAGAATGCTGTGCTGGCCTCCACTGAAGTGTGAAGTGTGGGCTCCGCGGTGGCCCTGGCGTGCCTTGCCCTGTACGGCTGGCCCGGGTGTGATTTACCCCGGGGCCGGGGGCTGCCTCTCGTTTCCCTTCGTCTACGTAAACACGTGCTCCTAGTATCTGCCTGCCTTTCTCCTTTACCATCTCTCACACTGTTTTCACTCCATTTTCTCTCTACTCTCAGCTTTGGCCTTCAAGGCCTTTAGATGAGGCAGATCATCTTCCAGAACTGTGTGCTCTCATTTCAGTGATGCTGTGCGTTCTTCCCACCCCGAGACTCGCTCTAACGCCCCGTTGGCCCTTCCTGCCGGTTGCTCTGGGGGCTGCGGCTCCGCCCTGCAGAGGGACTGGGCTTTGATCTGTCAGCCCCTCCGGCTTCCGTGCCTTTGTCTGTCCCCACACGGGCAGCAGCCTGGAGAGGGCTTGGGTGTGGAGGCCTGGCCGACCGAGATTAGAGAGCTGCGCTTGGGCGGTTCGTTCAGGCGGCTTCCCCTGGCTCGGTGGCAGTGTGAAGGACCCTCTGCCTAACACAGCACTCCCCCCCCACCCCCGTGTCCTTCTCTCCAGTTGAATTCCTTCTATCTGCTGCGCCTCTTACACACGCGAGGGGGTAACGTGAAACACACCCTACCCATATGGTTCCTGCCTCACACCCCACAGGAGGCACCGCTGCATCAGGGCGGGGCTCCGGCTCCAGCGCTTGTCCTGGGGAGGGGGGCTTGTGTGTTGTGGGGCTCCTGTAAGTGACAGAAAAGTCTGCCAGGGGCCCTGCCACGGCCACACTCTCTTCCGAATGAGGGTGCCTGTAACATGAAGACACCTGCGGTGACTCAGCAAAAGACACGGAGGGACAGCGCCCACAACAAACCTGTCTGCGCAGGGTTCAGCTGGTGCTTTTAAGAGGCCCCCAGGTTCTCCGTTTTAAAAACAGATCTTCAGTGCGCTTCATGTAAATAGTAACCGTGTGCCAAGTAGGACACAGATGAGAAAAGGCGCTATAAAGTCAGCAGTGACAGCGTGTCACAACTGGGGAAGATATTTCGAGGACACTGACTCCTCGTTCAGGAATGAGAGCGTTCAGGGTGGTTTCGTCAGTGGTAGGCTCTGTGAAGGACGTGTACCACCAAGCTTGGCTTGATTTTTACCAAAGAAAATACGTTTTCTTCATGTATCACACCAAAGCATTTCATAATAATGTGTCTGTGGAATCGCCTAACGATGAACTCGCTGGAGCAAAAAGCATTTGTCATCAGGTTACCTTGGAATTTTTAAGAAAGACACGGATAGATCGTTGACTGAATTATAAAGACAGAAGTACAGAGTCTGAGAAAGAAATTGGGGGATTTAAACAGCCCTCCCTTGTATAGCCAGGCAGCACGTAGGGGAAGACCATGTTGTGCTGTTATGCTGGTAATAAACTTGCTAAAAAACATGTTGTCATTTTTAACATCCTCATTCCTGTTCCCTTTTGAGCTGTGTGGATGTGCATGTATTTTATTTTATATGGTACTGGTTACTATATTTATTTAATTTAGATTAATAGGTAGCAATCTTGTAATACTAAGCATGGGGACCATTAATAGTTACAAGTCTTGCTATAACAAATAGCTTTATAAAAATTTAACTTTTATTTCATCAGGAATATAGTATTTGAGTTAAATTCAGATTCTAAAGTGTTTCCCCCATATTTTTTTAGATGGTTCAAAACTAGTCAGTAGAAAAAACTACATTTCTGTTTTTAGTATCTCATTTGGATTGAATGAGATCCTGGTTTTGTACATGAACTTTGAAACGAAATTTTATTAGAACCGGTGAGAATATACATAATTTTTGATGAGGATAGAAATATTTTATGAAAAGTGTTTCTGCTTAAAATACTTGCTTCTTCGTTAATTTAAGACAAGCCTAGGTAAATTACACATGCAGCCTGCAGAAAAATATGTAGGCGATAGTATAACGTAGCCAGTGTGGCCTGGGCACTCAGGAGTTTCCTGCCCTGGTCGCACCTTATAATCATCAAGGTAAACTCATCCATGTTGCCTGCGTCTTCCACCTCAGACAAATGAATGGAAACATTCCAGGTTTGTTTTCAAGTCCACGGTGAGAGTGGTGAGTGGCCAGGTTTAGAGACTGCTGCAGCAGAAGAAAGTAGGGCGCTGTAGGTGCTCAGACATGCGCAGGGACCCCAAGCGGGTCCCAGGAGTCATGGGCTGACATAGGTGTGCTGTCCAACCTGTGTTCAGTATTAGCTGTTGTTACATTTTTACCAAACCCTTCCTGGATTTCAGTGTTCCAACAAATCACCTCGAACTTAAACATAACAGTTTATTTATAGTTCATGTAAGTATGAAGGGGGTGCCTGTCTGTTTTGATTGTGATTTTATATACACAGGTCTTTTCAGAGAAATAATTTGTTATTCATGGTGAATAATTCACTTGTTCCTTTTGTTTTTAGGCTGTTGAAAATCTCTGTTCTCACAAAGTTTCCCCAACACTCTACAAACAGCTGCGCCAGGTCTGTGAAGATCATGTCCAAGCACAGATCCTTCAGTTTAGAGAATATCCTTTTTTTGGCTCATGAGTTTCTATTCATTACCTAAATCTTTTGAGGCTGAACGTTAATAGGATAAAGAAGTAATGAGTGTTGTTAATGTTAAAACAACAGCTTTCAAAATTCTCTTTTATTTATAGAACAAAAGCTAACATTTTTTTCATGTGACCTAACAGATTTTTTTAAGTGGAGTTTTTTATTGTATATTTATATATAACGTATAAATAGTGTCCATTTATTGGGTCTGGTTGAAGTGTTTAGGAAGATTTCTGGTAAGTGTCTTAATTCTATCTCGCTATCCTTTATTCTTGTACAAAACCGTCTATATTAGTCCGACGCATAGCAAATGCCCGCAGACTTGGTGACATAACCCAGCACCGTTTGTAGGCTCACGGTCGTGTGGGTGGGGAGTCCCAGCTCCGTTCATTGGGTCTCTGCTCAGAGTGTCACTGACTGAAACTGCAGGGCCAGCGGTCAGAGACTTCCCACAGGCCGCCTTCCAGGCAGAACTCCTTTCCCTCCGTTGAGAACGGAGGTCGCTCTTGGCCCCTGGAGGCCGCCCTTGGCTTTTGCTGTGAGGCCTCTTCTCTCATGGGGTGGTTAGTTGCTTCTCCTGAGCCAGCAGGAGAATGCCCCTCTCTGGTCTGCTGAGACCGTCTCCTATGATGTAACCCACCGTATTCCTGTCCCCCCTCCCCCCCCCCCCAATCAGGGGAGGGTGTGCTAAGCAAGTACGTGGCGGGGTGCGGCCATCTTCGAGTTTTGCCAGCACACCGTGTAGGACTGGTGTCTGCCAGGGAGACGGGGCTCCTTACATCCTGGCAACAGCCCCTTACAGCCTGGCCGTGGCCCAGGCCTCCAGCCCACCCCCCACCCTTATTAGTCAGCCACACATCTCTTTGGGAGAGAATTAGGAAGGGGGTTTAATATTACAGACAGCTGCTTGTGACTGCACTTTTCCAGGTCTCTTTCTTAATTTGTGGAAATAGGTACTTGCAGCCTACTCATTTCTAACTCTTGTTCTGGCTGAAGGAGTCCTTTACGTCCCTTTCCCTTTCCTTCGAGAAAGTGAAGTGTTCAGGGCAGCCACAGCTGCCTGTCACCTGCTATCGAAGCTCTAGATGATCCGTGGCAGTGAAGCCCATGTGGCCTGGAGCAAGGGCCCTCCCCGTTAACGGGCAAGCGGAGTCCATTCTGGTCTCTTGTGCTGGCATCTGCAACTATACCTGTGCCGTATTTTCCAGCAGAGTTCTGTCCTCTGGAAATCACAAGGCCATTCAGGACAAAGGTGACCATACTGTTGGACCTTTGGAAGGTGGCCAGTATGCACCATGTGTCCGAGGCATCCTCTGAGAACACACAGAGGCGCCTCTCCTGTCTCAGTGCCACAGCACAGGAATCTTGGAGGCTGGGTGATGATGGGTCCAGGAGCCCATCTGGATGCTGACATCTGAAGATGAGCCTGATTCCCAGGCTTCCCGGAAGTCAGCAGACTCCCGGATGTCCCTTCCTTAATGTTTTTTTTTTTTTATTTATTTCTAGGCGAGAGAGAGAGACAGCGTGAGCAGGGGAGGGTCAGAGAGAGAGGCAGTCACAGACTGAAACAGGCTCCAGGCTCTGAGCTGGCAGTCAGCACAGAGCCCGACGCGGGGCTCGAACCCACGAACCGCGAGATCAAGACCTAAGCGAAAGTCGGACGCTTAACCGACTAAGCCACCCAGGCGCCCCTGGGATGTCCCTTCCTGGACAGGCGCACCTTAGGGGAACTTCCCGGAAGTCAGCAGATTCCCGGGTGTCCCCTCCTGGACAGGCGCACGTTAGGGTGAACTGTTGTGATTGTTCCTTACCTAGTTGGCCTAGCTTATTTAAGACTACGTGATTACCTCATCCAACTATCCATCTGCCGCTTAATTCTACTCTGTAAGTTATAGGAACGTGTTCATTAATTCAGTCGTTCAGCTAGGACTTCCTTCTTGTCCAGACTTCTGACTGACAGTAGGAAGTGATGGCGTCACCTCCTTTCTGCCCTCCTGGTACGCCTGGTGCTGAGATAGAGGCAGGGGCAGCGTTGTCACATTTCCTTGATGCCTCGACAAAAACCTTGCTTCCAAAAACAACGATGTGTTTCATTGAAGAAGAAAGATAAGAGCACTCTGCCATATGAAATGTCTTTAGGTGTGAGGCATCTTGAGTTCCAAGATGTTAAATTATCAGAATCGGGGATAAGAGTGGTAGTGCAAGAAGCAGCTGGGGCAGAGCTTTCCAGAGGCGGTGACGCTGGAGCCCCATCATGGAGGATGAGTGGGACGTGGCCAGCCAGAGGGCATGAGCCATCAGAGAGGGATGCTCATGGGGCGTGGCCAGAACCTGCTGGCACTGGTGGGATTTGAGGCAGTAATTCTGAGTTGCAGCTTGGGTGTGAGTCTTTGTGCACATTCTGAAGGATCTGGGTTTAAGTCTGGGCCCTTGCGGGTGTTTGAAGCAAGAATCCAGTGCAATTGGATCGTGTTTGGTAGCAACGTGGGCAGGAGGAGACTGGCGACAAGGTGGGCCCTGGAAACAGGAGCGAAGCAGGTTCTGGCCCTTTAGAGCTTAAACCGCAGCGGGATTGACGAGGGCATAAAAATACGCACTTATGGTTCGGGTGGTGAGGGTTTTAAAGGCTCAGAAAAGCCCCTGGGGCATAAGGAAAGGGCAGCCAGTCTGCCTGGGGAGTCGGGAGCGCGTCCGCGCCGAGGAGGGGCTGTGTGCGGAGAGAGGGTGGCTGATGGGGACGCAGTCCTGCCCTCAGAGCTCGTTTTGCTGAAAGGGGGGCAGCCTCCCCAGACGAGAAGGGGCGGAGGTCAGAGCTGCTGCAGAGGCCGAGGCCCTCGAGGCGGTCAGATTCCAGAGTATTCCAGGGTGGGCGTGTCCAGTCTCTGGTCTCCGGGGTGTTTCTGTACCTCATGAGGGGCCGCTTTGTAAGAGTCCCAGCACGCTGGCCGCGTGCTGCCGCCGAGGACAGCAGGAGGCAGGAGGAGCGCTCAGGCCCCAGCGGCCCCGCGGGCGGGCGGGAAACAGTCGTCTGGAGTTGGCGTCACTGCAGTTCTCTTACAGCGCGGACTCTGCTCCCTCGTTCACATGTTTGCGTTCTGCACGTACCTGCTCCTTTCGAAAGAAGTTCCCCGCTCCTGGTGATAGGCCTCCCCCCGCACTCGGTGAGCCCCGGCAGTGCTGGCCTCCGGGCGGCCTCCCCCTGGCAACGCGCGCTCCACACACAGGACGGAGGTGACTGGTGTCTTCACAGGTCCCTGTGTCTTCCTGCTCCATAGATGACTGAGCCTTGGGCTTCTTTACGAACACCCTCTGCCCATGTGACCAGCGTGTCGTCAGCGTGTGCGTGCGGGGCGCCGGCCGCGGGCCGGGTTGTGCGTCCACACGGCACTCGCTGTTAGCGCGGGGCTGAGGATGCAGAGCCGGTGCGGCGGCCCAGAGGCAACCACGACAGGCTTCCACCACGACGGGCTTCCTGCCTCCGTGGGCTTTGTAGACTAATGAGGGAGGCGAGACTTCAAGAGTCCAAACTGTGAACTTTGATAAATGTGGAAGAAAAGGTCATTGTGTGCGCTCATAGCAGGGAGACCTGATTGAGGTGAGGAGTGTCAAGCGGTGAGCTGCGGTGCAGGCAGATTGTTCTTCAGCACGCTCTGCGGGGGAGGGAGAGCAGGGTAACCCGGTGTAGACAACGTGGGCGAAAGGAGAACCTATCACTTTTCTTTGGCGTGGGCATTGTCTTTTGGGTTTCCTCCTCCTCATGATCGCAGGTGTGCGTATGTGCATTCCGCCATGGGGGGTCCGTGTCTGCTGTCTGACACGTGACGGACCCCTCTCAGTACACTGCTCACACCCTTAGCTAGGCCTGGCCCTTCCCCAGACGGGAGGGGACAGTGACGGGAGCCTGTGACGTGTCTTAGGCCCCAAGGGTGCTCGTGTGAGGCTCTGGATTTTGCTGTGTCGAGGCTAGAGCTCAGTTCATGCTGGCCTGACCACTTCATACTGTTTTCCATGGGAAATGGCCAGTGATGGCTTCACCCAGCTAATTGAGGAGAGGCGTCTCATGTACTGAGCCCTGCACACGGGGCCTCTCCCTCCCCAGGACACCCTGTGCCAGGCCGAGTGCCGCTTGCTCGCAGCGCCTGTGCCTTCCGGTGGCGTGCGACTGGTTGCTGGGACAGAGCTTGGCCCCCCAGCTGACGCAGCCTGCCACGGAGACCTGCCAGGGTGTCGGCAAGTGGCTTGTGTCTGTGCCAGAGCTGCTGGGTCCCTGCTGTGTGTGCCTGTGACTTATCCTTTGTCTTTTCAGACTGTTTGTGTAAGGTTCTCATGTTGTAGGCCACTATAAATTTGAGCAATCGTGAGTTTTTCCAGAATAACATGTTAACCCTTGAATGATGGGCTTGTTCATAGGACTTACGATCTGTGATTTATCAGCAAAGCCCCAAGAAAAAATAAGGTGCGTGGCCGAGACCACTGTGGCCGAGGTCAGCTGCTCTTGTGTGACAAGGCTGCGGATGTGCCCGTTGGCTCCTCCCGACCGTCTGTCCTCTTCCCAAAGTTCCGGCGGCGTCCTGCCCTCCGCCGGCTCCCCTCGCTCTGTCAGACCTCCTTGCCAACCGAAGGCTCTGAGGCCTGCATGATTGACGGCTTACGTGCTGGCCTGCACGCTGCTTCCGTACGTGCTGTGCGTCTTCCATGTAACCTCTCGCCAGCTCGGAAGAAACTGGGCTCAAGGAAGTTCGTCGCTGGTCCGGGGTCCTGGAGCCAAGACTGTACAGAGGGAGCAATGTCTGTGTCGTGCAGTTGGGGGGATTGGAGGCGCATGGATGTGAGGGGTTTTGTAAGCTGTGAAGTAGCACGTGGACGTTTATGACCGTGACTTTGCCCAAACCTGTGAAGGCTGTGCTCTGCACTTTTGGCCGTAGTTTGCTCTAGGAACCCATGTTGGGGTTTCTTGTCTCTATAAGCAGTATGTTGGGCCTTCTTAAAAAACATTCTAATTTTTGAGCTGAGAACATTCTAATTTGGTGCATGAATGAGATTCACATCAGTTCTCATTGAGACTATAAGTTAAAGTTAAGTCTCAGCCACCTCCCTCCAGCTGCCTGGTCCCTGGTGCTAATAGTCGACCTGCCGTGTCACCACTGGGACAGTGCGGGTCACTCTCTGCCCCCACCACCCTTTGCAGGATGAGCCCTTAGGCCCAGCCACCCAGACCCATGAAGCGTGTGGCTTGGCGGTTGATGCAGCCAGCAGGCCTCTACTAGGACCCGGCCACACGGCAGCAAGGGAGACGGGGAAAGCGGGTGGGTGTGGCCGGGGGCTTGTTGCAAACTGGGAACGCGGTGCAGCGATGCAGGAAACCTGTACCTGTAGTCCCTCTGGCCCTTCAGTGTTCTTTTTAAGTTTGTTTTTAAAAGGGAGAGAGAGGAAGGAGTGAGAGAGAGGATCCCAAGTAGTCTCTGCACTGTCAGCACAGAGCCCGATGTAGGGCTCAATCTTAACAAACCATGAGATCACGATTTGACCCGAAGTCACAAGTTGGACACTCAACCAAGTGAGCCACATGGACATCCCAGTCCTTCCGTATTCTGACAACGAAATGATGTGTACATTCAGTGTCAAGAGCTGCGGTTAAGGGGTTAAAGCTGTAATAATTAAATTGGCCAGCATTTCTGAAGTTTTCCTTAGCAGATCTGCACAGACTCACTAGATAGTGTTTTATTTTTAAAGAAGATTAACACATGCTGGCAAGATCATTGCAGACAAATGGTAAGCGTATTGACTTTTCTGCTAACCCTGGTTTCAGGGACGCTGTGCTGCCCATAATCTTCATCGGTGGTGCCCAGAGTCTGGTCACCGACGCTTCTTCTTGGTCCCATTCACCCTCTGCTGTCGCTAAGCAGGAAGGAGCCTGGGCAGCTGGCAGGGTGTCTTCCCCGCCCCCCTTCCTAACCAAAAATGGCCTCATCCACTCCCCTCACCCATCTGAGGACAGGGTGGGCCCAGCCATGGGCTGAGACAGAGAAGGGCTGGGTGGGGTTCTGTGTTGAGCCGAATGCTGCCCTCCGTCCAGCTCAACGTAGTGGAACAAAAGGGCAGAGAAAAGCAGCGTGTGAACGACTGCTTTTCTGGATTGGGGCCAGCTGCTAACTTGACCTTCAAAGCAACCTGACAGTCTATGGTACCTGAGCTGATTCCTGAACGGGTCTCTAAAGTTTTTCTTAATCCCAGTTTATTCCTGATAATCAAGCCTGATTTCCAGGTTTTTACTGTAACTGGACAGCCAAAGTCTTAGACTTTGCGGATGTACTGATTCTGACTTGGTTTGATACCTGTGAGGTTGTAGCCTGACCTGGCTATGAGAGCAAACATGGTCACAGTAGCTTTCCTAGGTAATGAGGTAAGTAGGGGACAGTGAATGAGCCTCTCTTCCAGGCCAGCCACCTGGCACATGGTCAGAGTAGAGGGAACGTCTGTTGAGAAGGCTGTGTTAGGAGAATCACAGGGGGCTGGTGATCCTGTGTCGTCCTCACTCTGCTTGCAAAGGAGAGTCAAGCACACGGCCACGAGCCTCATGCCGATGTGACAAGGACTAAGTGTTTAAAAAGCTTAGAGCATCTCTTCAGGCTCATGAGGTTTACCTACATCAGGCAGGAAATGGCCAGATCTCCCTATAGTCAGATTTTCTGGACTAAAGAGATGAAAGTCAAACACCAAAGGAGCAATTAAATTTGGGGAAAAATCAATCCTGAAGGTCTTGGTGGGGACCGTCATCAAGAAACAGTTACTCTAAGATATAAGACAGCCACCACAGTTACAGTGCAGAAGGCCTGGTCTTGAATATTTAGTTAGTAAGTTACATAAATAAATGCTTTTCTAATTGCCAGATCATGATCAGAAGTATTTTCCTGTTTTTGGATCGCACTTACGTACTCCAGAATTCCATGCTTCCTTCTATCTGGTGAGTGTCCTAGTCAGCAGGGCTGTGTCTGTGCTCCTTCGTGTCATCCAGAGTCACTAGCACACACGTCCAGACCCAGGCACACTTAGCCCTGGAGTGAGGGGGCCGCGCCGGCCACGCCCAGGAGCCGCCCCTGGGGGCACGTTGCCCAGCTTGGAGCGAGTGTCACAGTGCAGGTGGCGGGCAGACAAGCAGGACCGTGGGAAGCCACGTTTCCATCACTGGGCGTTGCACATCGGGGCCATCGGAGCAAGGGCGCAGTGCTCGCCTCGGCCGGGAGGGAGAGGCAGCGGCGCTCGCTCACTCCAGCAGCCGGCCCCAGCCAGACGGAGTCCTGAAGCCCCCACGGCTCCCCACCCGGCGGACCAACCGCACGTGCAGAGGCCCCCTCGTTTCGGTCTGCTCTTCCGTTGCACGGCACCCTTCGGGGACAGGGAGGATTCGGGACTCCCCGCTCTGTGGCACTGACCTCCACACCCTGTTGCTGATGCCCTTCACCACTCCGTCTGCCCCTGAGGCTCTCCTGATCAGACTTGTCCCTGAGGTCGCCCTCGGCTTCTTCCTGCTCTCTGTTGCACGGAAGCTCCTTCTCCCATCCCCTTTAAACCCAACTTGTTTGACAAGGTGCTTTTCAGTCTCCTCGCATCTGTTTCCTCTGACCTGAGGCATGGACACAGCCCTCCCTAATGTAGCCGTGACCTCTGCTTTCCAGACCCACGGACACGTTTTTGTCTTTGTTTCATATTCCCTCGTGTGTGTGCAGCTTCACACACTCGTGGTTGGAAGTCTGCTTCCCCTGTTCCTCTCACTGGCATCTGCTGCTGCACTTGTGCTAGACTCGCGCTCACACCTGCAGAAAGGGCAGCCTTTGTTCGGAGAAACAGCACGGACGGCGGCACCGGACGGCGGCAGATCACATAGCCGCTCTGCTGAAAGTACTTTTCTGAGAGGTTCAGCACCTGCTCATTGAGCGAGTCTGCGGCACGGCTCTAGGGGATGACCGTTAGTGGCTCCACTCTACAGACGGAGAAACTGAGTCAGCAAGCTCCCAGGTGGTTGGGCCGCCGGGTCTGAACTGTTCATTTGTGAACATAGTTTATAAAATAACATGTCGTGTAAACTATAAGCCCTGCTTATGGCTTAGACGATGGCAGCCTCAGGCTGCCATCAAGGCAGGAAAGCTGAGTGGGATAGTGCGGTCCAGGCAGGATGGGGAGGGAGAGTGAGCCCTGGCCTGGGCCTGAGCTTCGCAGAGCTGGCAGGAGCAGCGAGCAGCTGAGGTACGGAAGTGGTAGTGAAGCAAAGGAAGCGGTGAGTTTGAAGTGCAGTCTGTGAAGCGGGAGCCGCCCGGATGCACAGGGTGTGCAGGAGGGAGACCTGACGCCGGGAAGGCCGCCTGGTGGCCGCGAGCAGCTGAAGCCATAAGTGGAGGTTGAGATTTTAGAAAGAAGAGCCTAGCAACAGTGAACGCTTCTTCCGTACCACAACGGCTACCTGCCTGACCCAGGGTGGAAGGGGATGCCAGGGGAAGAGCAGTGCGCAGGATGCCATTTACGGTTAAGGAAGGACAGGCAGAGACCCAGAGGCACTGCAGGCAGGGGGCGGGTCAGGATTCAAACCCAGGTAGCCGGCTTGAGACCACAGGAGACCCAGACCTGCATCTCCTACAGGGAACCAGAAAGGCCCCCCGTTGTATGCATTGGAAAGGGTTCACCACAGAAGGGGCTCCCCAGAAGCCACACTCACCTGCCTACTGCTCGCCGCTGCTCCCCGCGCCGCCCTTCAGGAGACCCCGCTGGGTCCAGGCACTGAGTTTTGTCTACCTGCTCGGTGTCTGGCTCCTGAGGGGCCTGTGGAGGTGTTTGAACAGAGCCTAGAACCTGTTTTCTGGTGGTGTCCACACAACAGCTCAGAGCTGGATCTCCTCCTGCTTCCTCAGTGACAAGCTGAGGGCCTGTGGTGGCCTCTTAACGGCATGTTTCACACTCCAATCACCAAGGGAGGGGACCGAGCGCCAGCAGAGGAAGAGGTGTATGGCGAGCCCTGGAGAGGGACCAGAGCCGGAAAAGGGAAGGATCACGGGCTGGCCGGGTGGCGAGTGTGTGATCCCGCCGCAAGAGGAAGGCTGTGAGCTGTGCCGTTTGCAGGTTGATGTGCTTCTTGGTGATAAGCCTGACCCACCCCGGGACACAGCCTTGCTGAGAAGCAAATACGAGGCACACGAGGCTGGCCAGAAATGAAAACACAGCCAAGGAGTGCTTGGCAGGTGGATTGAGAGAATTAGCAAATCAACGCTGTGGGCTGAGTGACAGCGTAGCTTGGAGCTTCACCTAGAACTTCTAAAACATGAAACTAAAATGTAGTTTTTTCTTTACTGTTTGAACAGGGATATGGGATTGGAGCTTTTCAGAAACCATATCATTAGTGATAAAATGGTTCAGAGTAAAAGTATTGATGGAATTCTGCTATTAATTGAACGTGAAAGAAACGGCGAAGCCGTGGATCGGAGTTTATTGAGAAGTCTGCTGAGTATGCTATCTGACCTTCAGGTAACCCGTCCCGTCCTGAATGTTACCAGTAATTCCTAAGAATCTGTCTGTATCTGCTGAGTGTGCTCTCTGACCTTGGGTAACCCGTCCCATCCTAAATGCCCTAATGCTTCCTAATAGTCTATCTACTTACAACAAAATAAATGGGTACGTGAAAGATTTAAATGCAAAAAAATGAAATAAAAGTGCCTGTTAAAAATGAGCAAGGGGTGTGGCTGTCAGGCTAATGCCAGACCAGGAGCCCCAGAGGAAGCTCCTTAGTACAGACCCGGTGCTCCAGGGCAAGGCCGAGAGCCTGTGACACCCGGGGAGGAGAGCATGCGGTAGGCTGGCGCCCACCGAGGCCCATGGGGGAGCGGCCCATGGGCACCCTCGAGGCAGCCTTGCTCCCTGAAAGCTTGGGTGTATCAGCACTTCCAAGCACAGATTTCTTTTCTGTAATTGGTCAGTAACTCAGCTTTTTTCTTAGGTCTATAAAGATTCATTTGAAGTGAGATTTTTGGAAGAAACTAATTGCTTATATGCTGCAGAAGGCCAGAGATTAATGCAAGAAAGAGAGGTAAGACAAGGAAGTACTTCTGAATCGCCTTATTTCTTTTTATAGGTGTGCATTTAAGTTAATTTCTAATAGTTTGTCTTTCCACATACACATTTTATAAGAAATCTTCTGAAAGCCACAACCTAGCTGAAATCCTTGGTAACAAACTCCGTTGTTACGACAGTAAAGAATTAATTTCTTTTTTTTTTTAATGTTTTATTTATTTCTGAGAGAAAGAGCAGGGGAGGGGCAGAGAGAGAGGGAGACAAAGAATCCAAAGCAGGCTCCAGGCTCTTAGCTGTCCGCATAGAGCCCGACATAGGGCTCAAACCCACGAACCACGAGATCCTGACCTGAGTCAAAGTCGGACGCTTAACCGACTGAGCCACCCAGGAGCCCCAAGAGTTAATTTCTTATAACTCAGAAACTTTTTAAATGTCTGTTTTCGAGAGTGAGTGCAAGCGGGGGATGGGCAGAGAGAGAGAGGACAGAGGATCCCAAATGGGTTCTGTGCTGACGGCAGTGAGCCTGATGCAGGGCCCGAACTCACGAACTGTGAGATCGTGACCTGAGCCAAAGTTGGGTGCTCCACCGACTGAGCCTCCCAGGTGCCCCTGCCTTAAAGACTTTCTTATTGCGCTTCCCCTGCCTAATAAAAAAGCCAATAAGATAGCTTCTTCACGCAGAGTAACTCAAGTTAAAGTAAGAGGATAAAAGGTCAGTCTTAACTGTACAGATAACCCACGCGCACCTCAAACCTTCCATTTGTGTGAGGCAGTGGAAAACATTACCCAGGAGACCACAGGAAAATAATGCAACGGTTGTCCTGTGAACCCACCATCGTGGTAAGCGGTTTCGAAGGAGTCAGAGCAGGGACCGCAGGGAGCCCCTGGGGACCTCCCCCAAATGTCACTCGTCACAGCACAGGGCGCACGGACTGTCGGCTCTCCCTCCCGTTCTGGAGGGGACGCAGCCTGTGCAGCACCCGGCCTTGCTGCCACCACCACTAGGCCAGAGACGTGTCGTGGGGCCTCCTGTGCACGGAACGCGCACCACGGCCTGCTGCAGCCGCGCTGCGCGGCACCCTCGAGGGAACGCCCCGTCTGCCGGTCAGCTTTTGCTGACCCCGCTCATTTGGGACCTGGGGTGCCAGTAGGCCTGCACCCCCTGACCCGGGTGCCACTGCTCACCTGCCACAGGGCCTCCGTGACGGCAGGGACCCGTGGCCTCGTCCTGAGAACTCGGTGGTGAGCAGGGCACTGCAGGGAGGCGCTTGCTCTAGAGGTCACTTTTATGCTCCAGAATTGAGTTTAAGGAAACTTTGTACTACGAATCCTGCCCTCCCCTGTTCATCTGTTCTGACACTTGCCTTGAATATATATGGTGCCCTTTTTTTTTTTTTAAAAAGAATTTAAAAAATTTTTCTGTGTTCACCAATGTTTCAGCTTCTTGGGTAACATCAA
Organism: Crocuta crocuta; assembly: GCF_008692635.1. Taxonomy (NCBI): domain Eukaryota; kingdom Metazoa; phylum Chordata; class Mammalia; order Carnivora; family Hyaenidae; genus Crocuta; species Crocuta crocuta. The sequence continues at coordinate 14,591,609 of NW_027528362.1, forward strand.
GAATCTTTGTTACTTTAAAAAAAAAAAAAGAATCTTTGTTACTGACATGTTTAAATATTGTGTTTGGAAGGTTCCAGAATATCTTAACCATGTAAGTAAGCGTTTAGAGGAAGAAGGAGACCGAGTAATCACGTATTTAGACCACAGCACACAGTGAGTACTATTTGTTTACTCAGTTCTTGCAATTTGATGATAGTGAACCCTGTGCCTGGCTGGTTAGTGACATAAATGGCACCTTTGTGGACCCATCCAGTACTATCGGAGTACTTCCGCAGAGTACTTAGCAGGGTTTGCTTATGTTGTTTGTGATTATCCAGCACCTGTAAGTCACAGGTGCCCTGTCGTGAGTACCTGAGGCCAGGGTACTTGGGTCTTGGGGTCTTGGGGTTTATAGATTAGGATTCTGTTTATGTTGACAGAGTATAATTGAATATATTTAGATTGTAAACTTTTTTGTTAGATGTGGAATGTAGCTGTAATTTTCATTTATGGTATTAAGTCACGTTATTTTTTCTTTTCATCTAATTTTTTTTTTCTCTAAACCTGAGGTTGGTAAGTAGCCAGGGAAAAGTAAAAGGGAAAACTCCTGTGAATGTCTGTTTCTCACCCTGCACGTAACATTTATTCGAGTGAGGAGAGCTAGGAAGAGAGCGGGAGCTGGAGGCGAGACGGAAGGCTGGAAGGCGCAGCAGGGCATCAGGATGAGAGCGGGCAGAGGCGCGGCACCGGGAGAGGGCGGAGGGTCAGGAGGGAAGGGTCAGGTTGCTCTTAGACACTTGACGGGCCCACGAGGAGCCCCAGATCTGCAGAGACGGACAGGCATGCTGAAGCCAGGACAGCCGTGTTCCAGGTGCGCTGGGGAGCCACGGCAGCAGGGATGCACGGGGGGCGGGGGGACGAGCCATATCGGATCATGTCAGGGTTGGATAAGAGTCTTTGCTGAGTATCCACTACACTTTTTTCTGTCGATATTTTCCACATACCGTGAAGTTCAAGAACAGGCCACGCTAGCTTGTGTACCAGTCAGGGAGATATATATATATGTATGTGGTAGATCATGGTGAAGAGCAAAGGACTCGCCAGCCCAGCTCGGGGTGGAGGAGGGGTGGGGCTCCAGGGTCACCGGGCGTCCTACTTCGTGACCCGTAGGCGGTGGGCACAGTGGTCCTTTTCTGTTTCGAGCGTGCTTATCCACTGCTGTGTATACGCTAGATTGGAAGTTCCTCCCAATTTTAGTAACTATATTGCTCAGAAGTGTATGCAAATTGTTTAAGCAAAGGAATAACAGTGAAAGGAGGTTCACCTCCAGGCTCAGGCACAGGTGGGTGGAGGGCGCACTGACTGAGTCGGCCTCTGCCACGCTGGGTGATTCAGATGTCACAAAGTACACAGTTGTCACAAGGACAGAAGAAGGAAGCTGCAGATGACCAAGCCACACCTGCCTTAGCGCCGGGCTCCGGGCGCCCCTTCCTGCCCCGGCTGCCCCCAGAGCACAGTGGGCAGCAGCCTGCATGTGGAGCACACTCAAGCTGCACCTTGTGACCCACCAGACGCCGCAGCCAGGTCACTCAGCAGGTTCTGCCTTGGGGACTCTCGTCCCTCAGTGTGGGAAGGACCCCGTCTCCTGCTGCTTGGCATGGTCAGCGAGCTGTCATTGTGGATTAGAAGATCGATCCTTGGGCGCTGGGGGGGACCTGTCCCGGCCCCTGGGCTTACACGGGTGTTGTGTGGAGTGAAAACGGTGATGGTGTCCAGGCCACCTGCTGCCTGGAGGCATGGTTCTGTGAACGCAGGAAAAGGTGGGCGCTCGGCGGAGTCCGTCACAGGAAACTGCACATCAGAACGACAGTGTGGCTCTGCCTCACACTCGCTGCAGTGGCTTTTTGAGTAAAAAGGCAGCATGAAGCACTGGCGAGGACGAGAAGCTGGAGCCGCTGTGTGTCGCCCATAGGAACGCGGGCAGCTGCCTGAAGACAGATTGGCTCCTCAGAGCGGCAGTCAGTTCGGTGTTTTCTGACATTCTAGTTCCACTCCTAAAACAGAGAAATAAAAACATACACAAAACTTGCAAATGATCAAGGCAGTGCTACTCAGTAGTCAGCAAGGAGAAGCCGTCCGCTGCCAGCTGATAACTGTCCCCGAAGCTGTTTGGAGGAGGCTCAGGCGCACTGCTGGCCCTCCCTGCTGTCAGCCTCTGACCTCTGACCTGCGCCCTCACCTCCTGTCACCCTGCTGCCAAGGCAGACCCTCACCCCTTGCTCTGCTGCTCAGTGGGCACAGTCCCCCGGTCTGCCCCTTCGCAAGGAGGGTATGTGCTTTCTCTGGGGTCACTGTGAAGTTTAAGTAAGATGGGCCGTTGGAAAGTTATTTATGAAGCAAAGGCTTGGGAAGATGCCCAAAATCAATAATCCTGGGACTAAAGCACATGTCTGATTAAGAAAAAAAAGAAGAAAACAACAAAACTGAAGTGAACTGCGGAATATGTACTCGGGAAGGCAGTTGTGTGTGTCTCTGTGACTGTGGCAGTCATGCTTGGTGATGTTCAAATACTCGGTTTCAGGTGATGCTCCTGTGGAGTGGGCCTCACACAGAAGCTTCCTTTTTTTTTTTTTTTAATTTATTTCTGAGAGAGAGAGAGACAGAGAGAGACAGCATATGAGCAGGGGAGGGTCAGAGAGAGAGGGAGACACAGAACGTGAAACAGGCTCCAGGCTCTGAGCTGTTAGCACAGAGCCTGATGCGGGGCTTGAACTCACAAACCGCGAGATCATTACCTGAGCAGAAGTCGGACACTTAACCAACTGAGCCACCCAGGCGCCCTGAGGAGCTTCCTTGATAAGTGGTGATGGGTGGGTTATGGGGCCTGCGGCAGAGGCAGAGCCTCAGCCTTGGCGGGGGGGGGGGGCGAGCCAGCGCGCCTAGCATTCAAAAGGCAAAGCCTCATTTTGACTGTTGCCAGCCAGGCGCACTTGTGTCTCTGTCTGCCGGGGTCTCCTTTTCCCTGGACCCCTGCCCCCTGCGCTGTTTACTAGATTGTAGAAAGCCTTCAGAGTCTCCGGAGGAGGGAAGGGGCTGTTCCCTGGAGGAGGGAAACTCCTATGGGGCCTGCTGACCGTGAATGCCACATCTTTGTGGGTGATCAGAGTCTCTCCATTAACTTAACTGCTGACACTTTGTCTCTTTGCCTCATAATAGGAAACCACTGATTGCTTGTGTGGAGAAACAGCTTTTGGGAGAACATTTAACAGCAATTCTGCAGAAAGGTAGATTTTCCTAACTCTTGTGTCAGTTACCTGCACGGTCGCCCTTGACATTTTAAGGAAGTGACTGAAACATCGTACATACCAGCATGAGGGTATCTATTATGATAAGACAGTCACTAAAAACCATTAGCGACAATGAGCATGTCAGCCCTGAGCGGAAAATCAGTTCAGGGAAATCGTGAAGGGTGTCCGGTCGAGACGGAGGAATCACAGGACGTACTGTGTTCGGCTGAAGCTGCAGGGACACCCTCTGGGCCACAGACACCTTGCAGCCGGGCCCTCACGCAGTGCCCACGGGCGCCGGCACACACACAGCTCCCGCGGGCCTGCTTCCCAGGCCTCCCCGAGGGGCTGAGCGTCACGCGGACTGGCGGGGCCTGGGGACTCGGGCCCCGAGTACCCTGCACGGACCCCACCGCCTGGCAGCAGGACCATGCCCTCTTGTGCCACTTCCCTCGTGCTGCTTGTCGGACCCTGGTGACGTCCCGGAGGAGTGTCCCGCGTGCCCTCCTGTGGGCCTGTGCCCTTCGCAGTGCGCTTGGCCCTGGAGTTCAGAGTGCACAGCCTCGTCCTCTAGAACACTGGGCACTTCACGTTACTTTGTGTAACTATTAAGTGTGTAATGTCACCACTTGAAAGGCATGATGGGGTTGTGGGATTTATTTCAAGGTATTGGAGACCTTAAAGCTTAATGGTGGGAAGGCCCGTAATTATAAATGTCAATTATAAATTGTAAGAAAAATAAAGAGCCACACATAGTCCGACGTGGGTTCTGCTCGGCCAGCTGGTAGTAGTGCCTCTAAGGAGACACCGGAGCGTAGGGTTTCCACGCGCAGCCAGAGCAAAGCCAGGAGGGGAGAGCTGGCGTTACTGAGCACCTTCATGTGGTATCATCTTAGGTGTCTTCTAAGCGAATACAGTGAGTGAACTGACAGGTTATACTCAGTACCGCCGCCCCGACAGACCGGCTCCCGGAGCGATGATAGTGAGAGGTGGCCCGGGGCCAGCCGCTGCCTTAGTGACACCAGGGCTCTGGCCCCCAGAGCAGCATCCTTGCGGTGGGGCCCGGCCTCCGGGGCGGGTCTCTGCATGTGGCCTGGGCCAGCTGGCCCGCCTAGAAGTACGTGTCGGCCCCACATGTCGGAGGCCCGCACGCTGACCCCCTGCTGAGCCGCCTCACGCCTGCCATATCCCCGCAGGGCTCGACCAGCTGCTGGACGAGAACCGAGTGCCCGACCTCACCCAGATGTACCAGCTGTTCAGCCGCGTGAAGGGCGGGCAGCAGGCCCTGCTGCAGCACTGGAGCGAGTACATCAAGGTGCGCGGGGCCCGTGCAGGGGGTCGGGGCGGTGCCCCAGCTCCCGGCCCTGTGGCTCCTGACACGGTGGGGGGCTCTTTGCGTGGCGGGGGCTGGGGTGGACAGCGGACTTGCGCTGCCTCCCCGGGAGCTGATGCAGACCTTTCCTGAAAGACGGCCCCACCCTTGAGCGCCCCCAGCCAGCCGGCGGCAAAGGCCGCCGTTGGTCACCTGCCCGGCCTCCGGTGCCACGTACAACCACGGCTTTCAAAAAGTTGCCACTTTTGTGAAAGTGCTTTTTTTTAAATACTTCATGCCTTTGCTCATGAGAACGGTCACACGTTCTGGTGTGTCCGTCGGGTGTGTGCGGCTGCGTTTCCCGCTGTGCGGATCTGTTACTGCCGCGGCACTGACGGCTCTGTGGCGCGCCTGCGTGTGTGATGGGAAGGCAGCAGCAGGGCCCTCGTGCTGACGGAGGGGTGGGAGCACAAGGCTGCCCTGGTGACCAGTCGGGGGGCAGCACACTCCCGGGGGCGGGGGGCAGGGGCAGCCTGGACTAGATGGATGCCGTGCGCCGGGATCCTGGTAGTGACGCTCCTCTGCAGCCTTGCCCGACGTTAGCATCGGGGGAGCTGGGCCAAGCGTGTGAGGTGTCTCTGTTCTCGCCACTGCGTGTGAATCTGGAATGATCACAGACAGTTCAGTTAAATAGAAAGGGCAGTGGCAAGCCTGCGTGCTGCCTTATGGAATAATCAGTCCTCGGATTGCTTGTCTGCCTCCACACGGGACACTCGTGCCCGCGAGCATGACTCCCCCGAGATTTTTACACGGCGACGTGGAGCTGGACAGGGTAACTGACTCGCGTCAGCTCAGCAGCAGAGCTGTATGTTAGGGAAGCCGAGCAGAGAATGAGGGTTTTGCTGACAAGTAGCGCTTGGAGCAGGAATGCGTGCTGAGCACACGAAGGGCCCCTCTGCTAGCTTCCGTCCGGGTCGTGAAAACCAGTGGTGTGAGCGCTGTTCCTGAGTGTCCGTCAGTGACATGCAGTCACACTGATGACATCGGAGGTTATGTTCAATGCTGTCGTTATCACAGTGAAGCTGAGCCCTGACAGCGTGTGTGTGTGATTTTTAAATGCGCTCAGTACGAGAGCGGCTGGGGGAAGCGTCCCTCCCGCGCCGGTTGGCCGTGCGATGTCCTCTCCGGAAGAGGTCGCTGCCCGTTTCAGTTGTAACTTTTCAGCAGTAACCTGGCTCCACTTACATAGGATACATGCTATTAAGACCAGTCTTCCCAAAGTATATGTCTGGTAACAGACAAAACTGGACTGAGGGAATTCTGAAGATCTTACTGGCTTTATTCAGTGACCCACGAATTGGATGTCATACCATCCAGCAGATAGAAAGGAGCCTGTGTGATAGGGAAGCCTTTTATAGGCAGGAGGGGGCAGGACACGGAAGTTACTGTAGCAGAGAGTGATTGCTTGCGGCAAGGTCACCTTCCTTAGGGGACGCCAGGGGTGTGTCTGGCAGATGACCTCATTAGTGCTGAGAAGCCTAGTGATGGACCGCTTGAAGATCCGTTCCTCAGAGGGGCTGAAACTGAGGCTAGGTCAGGTGTTAACGTTCTGGTTTGCTGACGTGGGGCTTAGCACGGTGACTCTGGGGCCTGCGGTCTCTCGCTCTCGTTTAAACACAGTGAAGAAAGTGTATCTACCGCAATTTATATCATCAAACAGCTGTCGTTGTCACATACAGACTTTTAGTGATGTTTCATGTAGCATTTTTGAGTTAAAAATACAGCCTAAAACTGGGCCTTGCTTAGCAGTGGAAGAGAAAGGAAATTATAGTCAAGAAGTCTAAGGAGGCATGTTGGGTTAATGGGAATGTCTGAGAAATTTATAAGTGAAAGTTTTGGAGTTTTTAATGTTAATTTATTTTTGAGGGGGTGGGGGGGCAGAGGGAGAGAGAGAGAGAGAGAGAGAGAGAGCATCCCAATGGAGCCCAACACGGGGCTTGAACTCACAAACTGTGATGTGAGATCATGACCCAAGCTGGCATCAACAGGTGGATGTTCAGCCGAACTGGTGTTCAGCCACCCAGGTGCCCCAGTTAAAGTTGTTGCTGTTTTTAAGCGATGGACATTTTCCCACTAATAACTTCTTCCAAAAGCAGAATTCAAACACCAAAGCATTAATTGTATATTCACTTAACTTCTTGAATGTGGACTGAATTTGTGGACTTTTGAAATGGTTTAGTATTTGACACAAGCGGTGATTATTTATATTAAAGTCTCATGATCAGTAGCAGGAGAGCATGTGTGGTACCTGCCGCTGATTCGGTGTGTGTTCTCGTAGACTTTCGGGACAACAATTGTCATCAATCCTGAGAAGGACAAAGATATGGTACAAGACCTGCTGGATTTTAAGGACCGGGTGGACCACGTGATAGAAGTGTGCTTCCAGAGGAACGAGAAGTTCATCAACTTGATGAAGGAGTCCTTTGAGACGTTTATCAATAAGAGGCCGAATAAGCCCGCAGAACTCATAGGTAGAAATGCATTTCCAGACATTGTTTTAATATGGGAAAAGAAAGCAGAACTTAAGCAGAATCTTTCCCCAGAATCTTCCAAGTTCCCCTTGGGGAGGGGGGGGAAAGGAGTCATATTATGCCCTGTTGTGCGTACACGTACCCTGTGTGTGGACACGCACGCGGCATTTGTCAGGGAGAAAGGAGCAGCTTGATGTCCCAGAAGAAGGAAGAGACAGTCCGGCTGTGCCCCGCCCGTGCTTCTGGGGCCGGCTGCTCCAGAGCTGCGGTCGGTAAGGATGGACTCTGGTTCTGTCTCGAGCACAGCCAGTGGTTTGTGCTCCGAAGCTGGGAGCAGAGGGTTTGGTACACACGAATGCCCGGTGTTACGAGGGTGACACGGTCAGCCTCTGGGGCACGTCTGGCATGAAGATGTATCGTGTCCGGTCTTTGCATTCTCTCACCAGTATTAAAATAGGATAGAATTGGATGAGGTCTTAAAAGATCACATATTTTAAGATGAAACCGTTTTTATCACTTCATGTGATTACGTGGTGGAAACACCAGAGCGTATTTCAGGATCGTGGACTCTCACTAGTCGGTGACAATGTTCAGGCAAAGGGCAAAAAAAGATGTGATAATAGTGATTCAGCATGGGGCCTCTTGACGATCATTGAGGTTGTGTGATGGGAACATGGGGTTTATTATGCATTCATCTACCTCTGTGTGTGTGTTCAGAGGATTTCATAAAAAGTTGTGAAGGGAAAAAATTAATAAAAGCAGCAAGAAAAGGGACATCTGGCTGGCTCAGCCAGTGGAGCGTATGACTCTTAATCTTGCTGTTGTGGGTTCGAGGCCCACGTTTACTTTATGTATTTATTTATTTATTTTTAAATGTTTTATTTATTTTTGAGAGAGAGAGACAGTGTGAGCAGGGGAGGGTCAGAGAGAGAGGGAGACACAGAATCTGAAACAGGCTCCAGGCTCTGAGCTGTCAGCACAGAGCCCGACACGGGGCTCGAACCCACGAACCGTAAGATCATGACCTGAGCCGAAGTCGGATGCTCAACTGATGAGCCACCCAGGTGCCCCAAGATTACTTTAAAAAATTAAATTTTTAAAAAATAAAAATGCAGCAACAACCACAAAAAATTCACGAGGCAGTTTACTTTGGCCTCTTATACCACCTTCTGGATTGTGGTTTCCAGAGATGGATACGGGACTCTTGGGGTTTGGGCTTCTAGAAGGCACCGCCGGTCTGCGGCATCGCTCTCCCCTGTGTTCAGGCATGCCGCGTCTTGAAGGCAGGGCCCTCCGGTTCCTGGAGCGATAGTGTCATTATTTATTCTCACATGACTTGAAAATACTTTTCTTAGAAAAATAACAAAATCTGCCTTTTGTCATAAAGTAAAATATTTTTGGAAAGGTTCTAGAGTGTTGCTGCCTACTTTTTGCTTATAGAAATAAAGATGTTCTTTTTTTTCTATTTAGAAAGTGTATTATACAACAAATATTTGTTTTTCAAATATTTTAAACTTTTACTCTCACAGCAAAACATGTTGATTCAAAGTTGCGAGCGGGCAATAAAGAAGCGACCGATGAGGAGCTGGAGAGGATTCTCGACAAGGTCATGATAATATTCAGGTTCATTCACGGTGAGACACGCTTGGTGCTGTACCTGTCGCCCCTGAGCACGGAGGGATGAGGCGGCACGTCCGCATGCAGGGCCCGCGTTTCCTTGAGACGGACGGACGGAAACGTTCCCGCTTCCGTGTCCCCGCAGGGAATGGGGGTGGGCGCCCGCCGACAGCAGCGTGGGCCTCCTCCTGCGCGGATGTCCCGCACGGGCCCCTGCTGAGTGAGTGCGCGTTAACGGTCCAACGTCTCACGCCATTCTCATTTGCTTATTTATGAACAGGGAAAGATGTCTTTGAAGCCTTTTATAAAAAAGATTTGGCAAAAAGACTCCTTGTTGGAAAAAGTGCCTCAGTAGATGCCGAAAAGTCTATGTTGTCCAAACTAAAGCACGGTAAGCGTGTGGGCCCCGGGGTGTGCCCTTGCGTGCGCTGGCCTTGTCCCCCGGGGTGTTCACGCCTCCGCTTGTGTCCCAGAGTGCGGCGCGGCGTTCACCAGCAAGCTGGAGGGCATGTTCAAGGACATGGAGCTGTCCAAGGACATCATGGTGCAGTTCAAGCAGGCAAGCTCTATTTGTTTCGCGTTAGCCCGACAGGGGCCTCCCCACCTTAAGTTGTGCGCGGAGGTGGCGTAAGCCACGCAAAACCGTCCGCCTCAAGAATCACACTGCTCACGTCCACGAGTTCAAATAACTAAAGTTCAAAGTGAAAAAGAAAAGTAACCCGTAAAAATGTATAAAAAATTTTGACTTAAAGAAGTACCCTCATATCCTGCATTGGTAACATCACCAGAAAAGGAAAAATGCCCCACGTGCTTTTGGAACATGTGTGGCTTCTGGGGCTGTGTCTTCTTAGGACTAGATCCAAACACGTGTGGAGCTGCATTTTGGAAATTACACCGTTCACTCTTTAATAAACTAGTTATTTTTGATGATACTCTACAGTAACTGTTTTATCTTGGTTTTCTTTGTTTTCAGTATATGCAGAATCAAAGCGATCCAGGCTGTATAGATCTAACAGTGAACATACTTACAATGGGATACTGGCCAACATACACCCCTATGGAAGTGCATTTAACTCCAGAAGTAAGTGTTTCAAAGAGCCTTTGCCCTTTATTTTTCATATATCAGTGTTGCCAAAGTACTATTTATTTTTGAGAGAGAGAGAGACAGAGTGCGAGTGGGAGAGGGGCAGAGAGACAGGGAGACAGAATCTGAAGCAGCTCCAGGCTCTGAGTTGTCAGCAGAGCCAAACACGGGTCTCGAACTCACAAACCGTGAGACCATGACCTGAGCCAAAGCCAAGAGTTGGATGTTTAACAGACTGAGCCACACAGGCATCCCTGAAGTAAATTTTTTTTTAATGTTTTATTTATTTCTGAGAGAGAGAGAGAGAGACAGTGTGAGCAGGGGAGGGTCAGAGAGAGAGGGAGACACAGAATCTGAAACAGGCTCCAGGCTCTGAGCTGGCAGCACAGAGCCCGACGCGGGGCTCGAACCCACGAACCATGAGATCATGACCTGAGCCGAAGTCAGATGCTTAACCGATGAGCTACCCAGGTGCCCCACTGAAGTGAATTTTTAAAAGTGTTTGGGGAACAGGCACCTGAGGGATTCAGTCGGCTAAACGTCCAACTTCAGCTCTGGTCATGATCTCACAGTTCGTGGGCTCCATGCTGACAGCTCAGAGCCTGGAGCCTGTTTCAATTCTGTTCTCTCTCTCTCTGCCCTTCCCTGCTCACGCTTTGTGTCTCTCTCCCAAAAATAAATAAACATCAAAAAAACTTTTTTTAATGTGTTTGGGGAATAGTTGTGGAAACCAAATATATTTTTAATAATTGTTTTAAATGTTTTATTTGAGAGAGAGAGAAAGGAAGTGCACAAGTCGGGGAGGGGCAGAGGATCTGAGGTGGGCTCCCCGCTAACAGCAGAGAGTCCGATGTTGGGCTTGAACTCCTAGACCTCGAGATCATGACCTGAGCCAAAGCTGGACGCCTGACCGGCTGAGCCGCGCAGGCGCCGCCCTGTGGCCTTCTTACACAGGTACCATGCACAAGAGATGCCACCTGTCACGTGTTTAAGGAGAAGCCTTTTAAAATCATAAAAGCAAAACTGCAGGGTCCTCGCAGCCTCTGGAAAGCAGCGTCTCTCCGGGACGGCCTGTGTCCTCACCTGACTCCCGACGGCCCGAGTGCGCCGGCTGGCCGTGGGGGAGGGGCACAGGCGCTGCCGGGCATCCCGTCCCACTGCGCGCCTGTGGGCGCCGCTGCTCAGGTCCTCGCGCGTCCGCCGCTACCGTGGGCACACCGGGGGCTTGCAGACGGGGCGGGAGGGTCCTGGGCTCGGGAGCTTAGTCACCATCAGCGCGAGGGCCATTAATCGTAATTGTAGGTGACGGGATGGAGGCTGGTTTGGTGCGGGGCCGAGAGGAAAGAACAGCAGGCGCCAGAGCCTTCTAGAAAGACCAGTATAGGCACCTGGGAGCCTGGGCCAGGGACAGCCTGTTCTGAGACTGTTCATTCCGTTTCCAAGACTCTTTCCAGGACTTTCTTCTGTCTCTGATCACTGGCTGCCTTGGTAGTTCTCTCCCTTTTGCGTTTGTTGTAGTGGGTTGTTGACGTACAGGTGACCTACCGTGTTCCTTGTGCTCCCCTGGTCGCCCCCGCCCCTGCTCTGCATGCTACGCTCCCGGAGCCCGTCGGCCCCTCTCGGCCCACACGGGCCCTCAGCCTCCAGCCTGCGTCCGTGGGCCTGGGCCCGCACG
>NW_027528362.1:14603267-14627101 GCF_008692635.1 Crocuta crocuta
GGACGCCGCACACTCAGCGCCCCGACTGCTGTCCCCCCTCCTCCCTCCCCGAGTGGCTGCCGTCCGCAGCTGCCACCGCTGTGTCCCGAGCCGCCTGCGGCCTCCACGCCCCCAGTTCCCACCTTCTCCAGGGCCTGTGTGCCCCCCTCCAGGTGAGCCCATCCAGCAAGCCTCGCTCCGGCCCCATCCGTCCCTAGCACTTGACTGCTGGTTAAGACTTCCCTCCCCAGACCCTTTCTCCAGAAAACCCGCTGTCCCCCCTCACCCTGCCTGCCGGGCCAGGGAGGCCCGTCTGGGTGTGCCTCTTGTGACCCTCTGAGGGTTTTTGCTTATCTTGAGGCCACACACACTTGCAGAGACTTTGCGGGAATAGTTCACAGCAGCCCCAGGACGTGTGGCCTGTGTGGTCAGCACTGACACTAGAGAGAGGCTGCATCGTACCTCCCGCCCAAGCACGTTAGTGGGCACCCCCCGAGATGCCATGGAGTCAGACAGCTACCTCGGGAGTTTATCCTGAGGGCGCCCTCTCGCCCTCTCCGCCTTCGTGCCGACGCCGTCCAGGCCCCACGGCCCAGTTACCCCTGGCCTCCTTCTGTATCAGCTACACCAGCCTCTTCTTTCTTCACGCTCGCACGTCTCAGAGCTGCACGCCTGTCCTCATGAATTGTGTTCGCTGGGCGCGTCCAGAGAGAATCCCACACGATCGCTCAGCCAGCCGCACATCAGGAGGCACCTGTCGTCCATCCCGTCTGTGGCTGATGTCCCCAGTGATCCTTGGTTAAGGGTTAGCTGCCTTCTTGTCTGTGTCGTTAATACTTCTCCTTTCATAACTTTGAAGTAATCTGCGGGAAGGTACGTGGATGTCACGTGAACCTCTTCCCCATTGGATTCTCCTGCTGGGCTGGGCAATCCCTGCTCAGGCCCACTGTCACCTTGATGAACCGCGACCTTCCCTGTCCTCCTCTGGACAGACTCACAGACCTGTGGACTCCTGGCTGCTCGCTCCGGGGCCCCTGCTGTCTCCCGTCCGGCTTCCAGAGCCCCGTCGGCCCCTCTGTCCCTGTGCTGACCCTTGTGGGTTCCTGGTACTTTTTTGTTGTCTAGCAAGAGATGTTGAAGGCTCCTCATACTGTGCCTTGTAAAACTGTCTACGGTGTAGACCCAGAGGTGTAAGCCTGGGTGAAGCTGTGTAGATGCAAAGGATTAAGCCATGGGAGAAACAATGTAGACACAGACGGTGAAGTTGTGTAGATGCAGAGGCGTAAGCCTGGATGAAGCGGTATAGACGCAGTGAAGTAAGCCTGGGTGAAGCGGTGTCGATGCAGGGGAGTAAGCCATGGGAGAAGCAGTGTAGATGCAGAGAAGTAAGCCTGGGTGAAGTGGTGTAGACGCAGAGGCGTAAGCCTGGGTGAAGCGGTATACACGCAGAGGAGTAAGCCTGGGTGAAGTGGTGTAGACGCAGGGGAGTAAGCCTGGGTGAAGCAGTGTAGACAGGAGTAAGCCTTGGTGAAGTGGTGTAGACAGGGGAATAAGCCTGGGAGAAGCGGTGTAGACACAGTAAGCCGTGGGAGAAGCGATATACACGCAAAGGAGTAAGCTGTGGGTGAAGTGGGGTAGACGCAGAGGAGTAAGCCCTGGGAGAAGCGATGTACACGCAAAGGAGTAAGCCATGGGTGAAGAGGTGTAGACGCAGAGGAGTAAGCCTGGGTGAAGTGGTGTAGACGCAGAGGAGTAAGCCTGGGTGAAGTGGTGTAGACAGAGGAATAAGCCTGGGAGAAGCGGTGTACACTCAGGAGTAAGCCTCGGTAAAGCGTGTAGACCCAGAGGAGTAAGCCTGGGAGAAGCAGTGTAGACGCAGAGGAGTAAGCCTGGGTGAAGTGGTGTAGACGCAGAGGAGTAAGCTGTGGGAGAAGGTGTAGACACAGAGGAGTAAACCTGGAAGAAGCAGTATAGACTCAGAGGAGTAAGCTGTGGGAGAAGCGGGGTAGATGCAGAGGAATAAGCTGTGGGTGAAGTGGTGTAGACAGGAGTAAGCCTAGGAGAAGCGGTGTAGATGCAGAGGAGTAAGCCGTGGGTGAAGCAATGTAGACAGAGGAATAAGACGTGGGAGAAGTGGAAGCGGTGTAGACACAGAGGAGTAAACCTGGGAGAAGCGGTGTACACGCAGAGGAGTAACCTGTGGGTGAAGCGGTGTAGACACAGAGGAGTAAGCCTGGGAGAAGCGATGTACACGCAGAGGAGTAACCTGTGGGTGAAGCGGTGTGGATGCAGAGGAGTAAGCTGTGGGAGAAGCAGTATAGACACATAGTAAACCGAGGGAGAAGCGAATTACAGCTCACCGCTTTAAGCCCTAATACAGCTGTGCAGCACCTTTGTCTAGTTCAAAACGTCGTCTTCATGGCAAACAGAACCCTGCACCCGTGGGGTGAGCACTGTCTCCCGCTCCAGCGCCCAGGCCAGGGCACCTGCTGGGCCACAGACTCCAGATGTGCCTGCTCTGGGTGTTAACATAACTGCACTCACACTTGGTGGCCTTTTGTGTCTGACCTCTTTCACTGGGCGTCCTGGCCTCAAGGCCCATCTGTGTTGTAGCCTAGGTCATGCTTCCTTCCTTTGGGAGGCTGGGTGATGCTTGAACTCACTACCCTGAGATCAACAGTTGGATGCTTAACCCACTGAGCCACCCAGGCGCCCCTAGATGTTTTTGGAAAGAGTTGTTGTCTTTCAGACATATGTGAAAATACTTAGAGACGAAATGATACCGTGCCTGGGATGTGCTGTGGTTGAACATGGGTGGTGGGTGTGGGTGATAGTTCTGAACCCTGAGGACAGGGCTGTCTGGCGGACGTGAGGCCGACCGCACTCTGACGGGGGTGCCACTCGGACGGAGCCGAGATGCTGACAGGTGCCCCGGGCAGGCAGAGCCAGCCTTCGCTCCCATGCACCTGCTGATGCCGTGAGCTCTCTGTCCAGAGGGACAGTCACACATTGCTATAAATGCCCTCAGAGCCAAGTCTGGTTGGAGCAGGCCTCTGTGAGGAGGGGGCTCTGAAGATGAGCGGGGGGTTCGGAGGTGGATCCGTAGACGGAAGCCCGAAGGAAGACAGCACGCGCGCTCAGTTCAGTGGAGGAAACAAGGGACAGGTGGGTGCGGCGAGCGGCTCTGACGACCGGGGTCCTGGCAAGCCTTGGATTTTGAGAGAGAGCATGCGAGCTGGGAGGGGCAGAGAGCGAAGGGGACAGAGGATCTGAAGTGGGTTTTGTGCTGACAGCAGAGAGCCAGTGCAGGGCTCAGACTCCGGAGCCGTGAAATCGTGACCTAACCCAAAGCCGGACACTTAACCGACTGAGCCACCCAGGCGCCCCTGAATCTTTTTTTTTTTTTTATTTCTTAAGTTTATTTTTGAGGGCAGGGGGAGCTTGCACACATACTTGAGCATGAGCAGGGGAGGGGTAGAGAGAGAGAGAATCCTAAGCGGCCCCCCTCCCCCCCCATCAGCATGTCGGGCTTGAGCTCAGAAACTGTGAGATCATGACCTGAGCCAAAATCAAGAGTCAGGCACTTAACCAGTTGAGCCACCGGGCGCCCCAAGAGTTTGACCGTATCCTGAGAACTCGGGAGCAGCCGTGGGCACTGGCAGGGCGAGAGCAGAGCGCGGGATGGCGGGCACGCGGCNCACGGAGATCTCGGAAGGAAGGGACGTGTACAGAGACACGGAGGTCTAAGGGAGGCTGCCTGGCACCAGGCTGTTTCCGATGAGGCCTGACTGGGGCCGCCAGGTTTGGCAGCACAGACCTTGGCAGAGTGGTGAGAACGGCCGGGAACCGAGCAAGGGAAGGGATCGGGAGTGCGCAGCACACCAGGAAGCGCACCCAGTCAGTCAGACCGGAGCGCCGGTCTGTAATNGGGGGGGCTGGGCCCCAAAGAAGTGAGAGCACAGCAGGAAAGAACCGTGAGAGGGGCACCTGGGGGCTCAGTCGGCTGAGTGTCCAACTCTTGACTTCGGCTTAGGTCATGATCTTGGGGTTCACGAGTTCGAGCCCCGTGTTGGGCTCTGTGCTGCCAGCTCAGAGCCTTCTTGGGATTCTCTCCCTCTCTCTCTGCCCCTACCCAGCTTGCGCTCACGCACGCTCTCTCTCTCTCTCAAAAATAAATAAACTTAAAAAAAAAAAATTAGAGAGTGTAGAAGGTGAGAGAAGTCCTCCCAGAAAGTAACCGTGGAAACAGTGGCCGACCTGCCTCCGAGGCAACCATGTGCCGGGTGCCTCACAGCAGCGCCCCGGCCGCACGACAGCTGGCGGGATGCAGTGGGGCTGCGATGGCCTGCGTGTGCCCTGGCCCTGCGAGAGCCGCGGGGCGTGGGGACACAGGACACGACCTGTGGTGCAGGAAGGACCACCTGAAGCAGTGCCCAAGCGGCACACGTTCTCACCTGTAATAGAATCGTCCAGAAAAACAGCTATCAAAATACAGAACTGATCTTTTCATTCGGCTGTGAAAAATTTTGAAAACTTTGTAAATTGAGCAGTGTGTGATTCTTTAGATGTATGGTGTTTAGCATAATTAAATTTGTTGTTTTCCTGTGCTTGGCAGATGGTTAAACTTCAGGAAATATTTAAGACCTTTTATCTTGGAAAACATAGTGGTCGAAAACTTCAGTGGCAAACCACGCTGGGCCATGCTGTTTTAAAAGCAGAGTTTAAGGAAGTAAGTTCTTTGTCTGTTTCGTGTGTTTTCTATAAATATGTTAATAGAATACTTTAAATTGTGGTTGAACTTTGGTAGCAAACAAAGGAAAAGATCATTCAGTATAACTCAGTACTGTCTTTTCTTGGTCAATAATAATAAACAGCCTAAGGATTAATATTCCAATCAATAAAAGTCAATAAAAATAGGCATTTACCTAGTTGAAAAAAAGAGCAAAGGAGTGTGCGCCTCAGCAGCACATGTGCTAGAATTGGAATGCAGAGATCTGCGTGGCAACCCCGAATGTGTGAAGCTTCCAGGCTTAGAAAAGAGAGAGAGAAGGCAAAGGATGTGAAGAGGCAGCTCATTAAAGCAAGACTAAGAAACCAAATTCATTGAAAATCTGCTCTATTTTTCTGCCAAAGGCTTGCAGTTATAAGCCACTGAAATGCCACTGAATGATCAAGGCTGAAACTTCACAGAACAGCGCCTGCTGCGGACGCTGTGCAGAAGGGGCGTGGCCGCGCGCTCCCGCCTCCAGAGTCACAGCTTTGTTAGGCTAGCGCCGGTTCCAGAAATCGATCTTAATGAGACGTTTTCACAGAGTAGTGAATGAGGCCGCTTGTCGCGGTGCTGTTACGAAGAGGGACACCGCACAAGAGGAAAGTGCAGTGTTCTCATAACAGAAAAGCAGGTCACCAGACAGGGTCTTCAAATTCCTGTTTGAAGCTGTCAATAAGATCACGTGTGTACACTAAGCAGAGTATTTACAAAATTGCTATTTCTCTGGCGGTCACCATGCACTGGGCGCTGTATCCGATAAACCGCCCCATGCGGGGATAGTGTATATAAACTGCACATACCCTCACCTGCCTCTGCAGACCGGTGGGGCTCTGCACCTCCCCACCCCCCCTTCCTCCTCCCACCCGCTCCTTCCTGCCTCCGCGAGGCTCGTCCCGGGGATGAAGCCTCCTCTCGAGCCCAGCCGCTTTCCTGCACACACAGCTCACCGTGTGCGTGCGTGTGGTGGGCCCTGCCGTGGGGACTTTGGGAGCGGGAGCGGGAGGTGCCGTGAGGTCCAAGGCCCAGTTTGCACGTGCTGTGCGTGTCCCAGGCACATGCAGAGGGAGACTGGGCCAAGTTCATGACGATCTGAGTGCTTAGTCGTCCACTCAGTCTTTTAACATTAAAAGACTGGCGCCAGACCTGCCCACTTCCGTCCGTGGGCTGCCCCCCCCCACCCCCGGCACTCCCACCACCGTTCAGAGGACACGTGCCGCTCCAAGTGGCGCTCCATGTGCGACTTGAGTAACCCATACTCCTCTCATTCAACACGATTTACTAAAGAACTTCACTGCTTTGAAACATACTTCAAGAGAGGAGTTTTCAAACGTAATATTGAGTCCTTTTATTCTTATATGATCGGTTATTTAATTTCTCATTTGATAGCTGATTACTACTTTCCCAGCCCCTCACCCCACAGAGTTTGGGAGCAAAAAGAAACCTTTTAAACTTTTCCAAAGATGGTACGGACAGGTTGACTCGCGATACCTCCCGTTTTCTTGAAGGGAAAGAAGGAATTCCAGGTGTCCCTGCTCCAGACGCTGGTGCTCCTCATGTTCAACGAAGGGGACGGGTTCAGCTTCGAAGAAATAAAACTGGCCACAGGGATAGGTGAGAGTTCTCCTGGTGAACGCGTGGTCTCCGCGTGGCCTTGTGGTTAGATGTCAGCCCGCTCTCTGCCCCTCGCACGTGGGAGCGTGGTGTCTCTCACCGGTGTCGCGTGTCGGGCTCATTCCAGTGCGAGCTTGTGCCCGGTTCTCTCCCTCCCAGAGGACGGCGAGCTGCGGAGAACGCTTCAGTCCCTGGCCTGCGGCAAAGCACGGGTGCTGGTCAAGAGCCCCAAGGGGAAGGAGGTGGAGGATGGCGACACGTTCACATTCAACGGGGAGTTCAAGCACAAGTTGTTTCGAATAAAGATCAACCAGATCCAGATGAAAGAGACCGTACGTATAAGCTTCCTCGCTTCACTCGCAGGGTGCTCCCTGGGACTCGGTAGTTTGTACGGTCATTTGCTGAGGCCTGCGGGAGCCCCTTGATGGCGGAGGGGGGTGGGGGTGAGGGTGGCGGCCGTAGAGACCCTGCAGCCTGCGCGGCGAGGACACTCCGTGTCTCGTGCCCGGAGCAGGCCCTGCTCCGCGGCCCCACGTGCTGTCCCCCGGGCCGGCTGGGGGGCAGGGGCCCTGCGTGTAAACGAGAGGCCCCGGGAGGGCTTGGCAGACAAGATGAGGGTGGTGTCACAGCCTCTCCACCCCCGGCAGCAGGGCCTGGCCAGCCACTCACCCGGAGCGTCCGCGTGGAGCCCGGTCAGAAAAGTTTAGATTCATAAGCAGTGGGCTTGTGATGTGGGCTCAGGTCCTGATCTCACGGTTCACAGGACCGGGCCCACACGGCGCCCTGCGCTGACCTCACGGAGCCTACTTGGGATGCTCTCTCTCCCTTCTCTCTGCCCCTCCCCACTGTGCGTGCTCTCCTTCAAATAAACAAAAATTGTGATAAAATAATACTCCACTTTTCATGTCAACTTGGGAAATGTTTGAAAGTTTGATGATGTCCAGAGTCGGCAAGTATATGGGAAAACTGGCATTCTTTTTATGTTTTTATTTTATTTTTTAATGTTTATTTTTGAGGAAGAGAGAGCAAGGAGCGGAGGGATGGGGGGGACAGAATCCCAAGTGGGCTCTGAGCTGTCAGCATGGCCCCCAATGCAGGGCTCAAACTCACAGACTGAAGTCGTGACCTGAGCTGAAGTTGGCGCTTAATCGACTGAGCCCCCCAGGCATGCTTATGCTTTTATTTTTTAAAAGATGCCTTTAGTGAGTAATTTGTTAAAGATTCAAATACATATATCCTTTGACCCAATTTTTTTTTTTACTATTAGGAATCTCTGTAATAGAGTGATTAAAAGGTGTAAAGGTTTGGAGCTAGATTTCAAAGCGGGACCATCACCTCTTCTTCCCCGCCCGGATGACCTCTCCTGCTGCTTTGATGTGCAGCTTTTTCCTGTGGTGTGGACGAATCTTATTTTTTCTTTAACGAGATCACTGTGCATATGGCATCTGTATGTGTCGTCGTGTGACCTGGTCTTACTCATTGTTACGGGTCTTTCCGTGTCAGAGCTTGGATTCTCAAGGGCGCAGAGTAGTTACTCGTGTGACTCGGGAGCTTGGCAGCGCCTTTGGGGAAAGGCGTCTAGGTTGTTTCCATCTCTACAGGAAATAAGTACCTATCAGCTTTTTTCTTTAGTATAAAATCTTTGCCCTGGAATTACAGGGTCAAAGAACGTGGACTTTTGTTAGTTTGGCCTCTTTTCCAAACGGCAGCCTGACAGGTTTTCCTGGATTTCAGGGCCCAGTTTCACAAGAGGCCTGGCCCTCCGTCCGCCTCCCTTTCCCCTCCCCCTTCCAGCAGACACTGGATGGCTCGTTGCCATTTTAGCTTGACTTTCTTTGCGCGTCTTTATGCCGCTGAGTAACTTGTGCAGGTCATGTCTTTCTGATCCTCGATTCTTCATCTTTTTGTTTTAATACTTATTTTTGAAAGAGACAGCATGTGAGCAGGGGAGGGTCAGAGAGAGGGAGACACAGGATCTGAAACAGCTCCAGGCTCTGAGCTGTCAGCACAGAGCCCGACGCGGGGCTGGAACTCATGAACTGCAAGATCATGACCTGAGCCGAAGTCAGACACTTAACTGAGCCCCCAGGAGTCCCTAACCCAACATTTTTTAAAAAATTACTTATATTTTTCCAGTAATTTTTACATTTAAGTTTTTCTTTGAGCAGTGTGGAAATTTTTTTAGTATCGAGAAGCAATCTACCCTTCTTATTCTAAAACTGAATTGAAAATACCATTCTCTGACCATTTATTTGAATTG
This sequence comes from Crocuta crocuta, assembly GCF_008692635.1. Taxonomy (NCBI): domain Eukaryota; kingdom Metazoa; phylum Chordata; class Mammalia; order Carnivora; family Hyaenidae; genus Crocuta; species Crocuta crocuta. Next base: position 14,611,889 of record NW_027528362.1, read on the forward strand.
TTACCTTTGTTATATATTAAATTCACATATTATGAATCCGTTTTTTAATTCTGTTCTACAAATTCTATTGATCTGTTTTGTATCCAGGACCCAAATTCTTTTAATTAATGTACCTATTCCTATAAATTGATTGTCCCAGTAAGTTTGAGAATAATTTTATTGGTCTTTGTCCTCCAAATAAGAACACTACCATTTCTTGTTCGGAGCGCAGCACATAATCTGTGGCGTTCATCGTGGCCGTGCCGAATCTGAGGCATGTCTGTTTGCACGCACATAAATGTAAACGTCTTCTCTTCGTGGCAGTTTTCTACGAAAAGTCTTGGCATATTTCTTATCAGATGGTTCAACAAATACTCGTTAAGCACCTACTGTGGTCCAGGTCCTCCGTGAAGCGCTGAGAATTCATCCGTGAATAAGAACTTACTCTTATAACTGTTCGTTTCACGGAACTTTTCAGCAGACAGGTACCGGATGGTCACACATGCTCTAACGTCTTGCACTTGCGGTGGAAGAGGAAGGCGCAGCCCAGTACTGTGGGCCAGAGACAGCTTTCCCGCCGCAGGCACACTGGGCCAGGCGAGGCCTGAGGAGATGGCCCACCCGCAGGTGACACAGAGACTGGTCAGAGCTGTGGAGACTCTGGTGAAGCCCTGACGGTTTTGAGCAAGAAGGGCCAGTATACCCCCAGCGCCTACAAAGGGGCTCTTCTCTGCTGACACACATGCGGGGCGTTGCCAGCAGGTGTAGATGACACCGTTCAGCTCCGTGCACCCTTCCGTGTCCACCCCCTTCACGGCATTCTCAGTGCCTTTGATGGTGTCCACTTGATTGTCTTGGATTTGGGATTCGTAGTGCATCTACAGATAATCGCCGTGTGTCGGCTCCTAGTCACTATCGCTCTTTCATTCTCTTACTGCTCAGCTAGAACCTCCGAAATAGCAGTTTTATGAAATAATGGTGCTCCCAGGCTTTTTCTTCACTTCCTGATTTTTTTTATCTCAAGTGCGGGGAGCAGTAGCCTTTTCGGGACGGCAGACCCTGTGGACGTGCGGTGAAGGTGTGGCTTCTCCCTTTCTGAAGCTGACTCACCTTATGTGCATGTGTAGACCCGCCTCCCCTGGCCTGTAGGCCTCTGTCACCGGGGTCTGCGCTTTGCTTCCGGTCACAGCTTTTCATCATGTTTGGGGGGGCAGTGAGGGTCTTTTTAATTGCTATTTGTGTGTTAAAGTTTGTTTTAGATCAAGGATAGGTTTTCCGTTTCTTTGTGTCTTTGCAGCATCTGTCGAGACATCACGTAACCCCTGTGACCTCGACACAGCTGTGTGAGCCTCGTCCCACTCCTAGGTTTCCTGATGCTGAGCAAAGCTGACGTTTCTGGAATAGACGCGGACAGCTGTTGTGTTTTGTCCTGCTTTCTCTACTGTGCTGCTGCACCTAATCCAGCATTCTATAGAGTTGATAGTGTTTTGTAGCTTTTTTAAGAGGGAACTGCATGGGGCGCCTGGGGGGCTCAGTCAGTTAAGCGTCCGACTTTGGCTCAGGTCCTGATCTCGCAGTTGGTCCTGAGATCAGGCCCTGCGTCAGGGTCTGTGTTGAGCATGGGACCTCCTTAAAGTTCCCCCACCCCTGCCCCCCTGCTCATCTGTTTTCTCTCTCTCTCCCTCTCTCTCTCAAATTGGAAAAAAAAATTCTCTCCTTAAACTCAACACTGTGAAATGACACTGAACCGTATCTTCCCTTTCGCTTGTGTATGTGGCTGCAGGTCGAGGAACAAGCCAGCACCACCGAGAGAGTGTTTCAGGACAGACAGTATCAGATCGACGCTGCTATTGTCAGAATAATGAAGATGAGAAAGACTCTTAGTCATAATCTTCTAGTTTCTGAATTGTATAATCAGCTGAAATTTCCAGTAAAGGTGAGTGTCCCCGAGCGCGTGCAGAATACCAGAAAAGCATGTTCGGTTCTTAACACCTCAGTCCTTTGTCCTGCATCGAGGGACCATTTGCTGCAGAAGCCCACCTGTGTGTACACCGAATGTCGAAAAAGTGGCAAGTGGAGACAGCAGGGTCTTCATCCACATGTTCTTTGTCACCGTCCCAGGAACAAGGGGTCCCTAAAACTGCCACCTTGTTGGGGGGGGCGCGCGCTCCAGCTCCAGGTGCGGTTTCTGGTGGCCTCGCCACTGAGATGACGCCATGGGATTCCGAGGAAGCCCTACGAGCTGCCAGTGCCTCCAGCACCGACGGGCTCCAGAGCAGTTTCTATGTCGGTGACACCCCCTCGTTTCTCTGCAGAAGAAAGTCCACCCCGAAACCTGCCCGTGCCCGCCTGCTTCTGGGCCGGAGATCCTGCCCGTGGCCGTTCGTGGAGCCCTGACCGGGGGGGAGCACTGGGAAGAACTCTTAAGCCAGCTGTCCCTGCCTGGGGGTATGGGACTCGGGGGACCTGGCCCCGCAGTGACAGGGCCTGTGGGGTGCAGCTCCCTGGTTCTGTGGGGTCCCGTTCGGCAGGCGAGCAGCCGACCCTCCATCCTCACTGAGAGCGGACCGTGCTCCCTGAGCGAGCACCGGGCTGCTGTGTCCTCCCCATGCAGGCGCGGGCGTTCAGCACTGCTGCGTGCACCTTCTTCCCACCTCAAGCTAGAGCGAGCGCCCCTTTTCCCTCTTAGAGATGAGAGGCCCCGCGGTTACAGGCCTGACTGGTGGGGGGCAGGTATGGCGGTGCAGCAGCCGGCTCTGCCCCGGCAGAGCCTCTGTGGGTCTCACCCACGTCTCGTGAATGCGCGATCCGTCACTCAATAGAAAGTTAGGCCTTTTGACAGATGTGCCTTTTAAGGGAGAAGCTTGCTCATAAACGTCAACGTAAGTGTGCTTTCTACCACGGTGGAGCAGGAGACGCCCTCGCCGGGCTCGCTTGTCACGGCGTTGGTCATCTGCAGACCTGCAGCCACGCAGCCTCAGCAGCATGCGCAGGAGATGCAGGACGTAGGGAGAGGTGTCCTTGCGGAGGGTGGAGGCGCCTGAGACGGAGATTTCCCTTTGCCACAGATGAGAACATGGTGCCCAATAGGATGTGCCGCACTTAGGTGTTTGTTCGTGCAGGGGAGGAACGGGTCACGCCCTCCCCATCAGCCTGCCCGGACGGTGAGCTCACCCGAAGCGCTCGCACAAGGGATCGAGTTAGCGTCGTCTCTGAAGTTGGGACTCTGATCGTATTCGTTTTATAATTAGGTTATAATCATAAGTACTTTACATACAGATACACGTATTTTCTAGAATCACATGTGTAACTTTGTCGTATGTCATGTTTCCCTGTGTTTGTAAATTTAACGCCACTATAATTGAGGGATTTTGTTTCTCTTTTTAGCCTGGAGATTTGAAAAAGAGAATTGAATCTCTTATAGACAGAGACTATATGGAGAGAGACAAAGACAATCCGAACCAGTACCACTACGTGGCCTGATATGTCGGCCCCCTGTGTTCTCAGCGAAGACTCTAGAATGTATCTTCAGGGTGGTGAAGCATTTCTGTGCTGTTTCCAGGACCTCTGAGATGGGGCCAGCATGGAGACTTCTGGATTCGACAGAGGATGATTCTCGGATCACCCTTCACAAAGCCTGAGCGTTGGCCAGCGGCATCTGTGTCTTTCCCTCCATTTCTTCCTCTTACTCTTTTCAGTGTTTAAATTGCTTCAGTTGCTCTGTGCAGAATGACTTTGAGATTGGACAAGGAGATACCGGGTGAAAGAGGCCCCTCGTCGGGCGCGCTCTGGGAGCACGGTGCTGAAAGTGTGCTGTGCGGCGTTTGTGTGTGATCACGGGCGTGCGGTTAAAAAGACTCTCAGTGCAGCGCAGGGGCCGTGGCGCCGGCTGGCGTGCTCCAGGCAGGGCTCCTGCCCGACGGGCACGCCAGTCTGCGGCCAGAGCCCCTCGCCGGCGAGCGTCAGGAAGAACGGGTCCGTGTCACCCCGGCTCGCCACTTATGCAGCGTCTTTACCGACGTGTTCGTCCCTTTATTTCCCACGCTTGACACTCTGAGGATGGACTGTTAGAGTGAGGCTTCTCCACGGCCCCTCTCGGGGCCAAGACATCACCGGGGGGTTGCTGCTCGCTGCAGTGGCCTCACGAGCATCTTTGTTCTACTTCGCTGAGTTGTTGGTAAATTTTCTGTTTAGGGGTTCAGGGGGGTAGTGTGTGCTCACGCTTCTAAGATCGCGTCTCACGGACCCTGTTCTTCGCACACGGGTAGCTGCTGCCTGACTTGTTAGCCGCAGTGCCCGCCCGACGGCGTGCTTTACAGCCGTGTGCAGGGAGACACGCTGTCGGCGCTGTGGCCACCGTACACGTGACGGGGGTGACGGGGGACTCGGGTCCTGGTGGTGGGAGCAGGCATTTTGTCAGAAGGTTAAAAGGATTTTGTTGGCACCTCGTTTCATGTTGTGTGTGTGCGGGTGAGGTGCGGGCCCGACGGCGTCAGTACCGTGCACTGTAACAGACGCTCTCCTGGTGACGTTTCACAGTACTTTATATTTTACATAATAGCATGTTTCGTTTTGATTAAAAGCTACCAAAGGAATTTTGATCATGGTATATAAGTGTTTAAAGCAATATTTTCTGGAATATACCAAGTTTATAGAATTTGATTTTGTGCTAAATTATTAAAAATTTCTCCCTTTTTGAAACATGCTTGTTTAAAATATGACATCTTCTGGGTTTCCACGTGAAAATCTCACCCTTCAAGTATCCTCATTATTTCTCATTTGTAAATTTTCATTTGTGAGTTCTATGATTTGTGGTCTATAAAAGACCAAATAGATTTCTACTTATTAAATTTTATGTTCATTATCTCTAGAGATTGTTAATATTGTAATTTAATGTAGACTTACTCTGAATAAAATTAGTTAAATTGGCCTTAAAATTACATTAATAAAACTTGTGCTGTGCGAACTACATGTTTCTCCTAACTCTGTAGCGACTTAAATTTTGTGCCCAGTGCAGCGGACAGGGAAACCCAGCAGCGGGGCAGGCGCGGTCACGGTCATCTCTCCGGGAGATGGGCGGGGCCGGCAGCCCGAGCAGACTGTGCGCCCCCCAGTCAGGTAGCAGCGGGTGCCGGGTTGCTGCCGTGAGAGGCCAGCCTGGTGGAGTGAGTGGGACGGGGACGTCGACCAGAGAGAAACCATGACACCGGAAAGGAGAAGTGAGAGGACTGATGGATAAATGACTGCGTGCTCACGAAATCTAGGAGAAGCAACTAAAAAGCTGTGACTACAGAAAGAACGAAGCTTTAACAGAGAACGGGAATCAGCAAGAAAGTCACAGTATAACAGAAGGCCATGTTTCCAGCAAACAGAATGTCCACAGAGAGAGCATTTTCACGTGACTTGAGCACAGAGAAAACCTGAGTGAGGCAGAGGAGTGGCTGTTCTTAGGTTTGTGCAGCGTCTGAACAGGCCACACGCCCCATACTTCAAAGCACAAACGGTGATTCTAAAGCTAAAATAGGGGCACCTGGGTGGCTCAGTTACTTAAGCGTCCGACTTCGACTCAGGTCATGATTTCACGGTTCGTGGGTTTGAGCCCCGCGTCGGGCTCTGTGCTGACAGCTCGGAGGCTGGAACCTGTTTCAGATTCTGTGTTCCCCCTCTCTCTGCCCCTCCCCAGCTCACGTTCTGTCTCTCACTCAAAAATAAACATTAAAAAAAATTTTTTAAGCTAAAATAGAAAAGCAAATAGGCAAATATAGCCAGCACTTATCCTGAAGCTGTCATAATCAGTATAACTGAAATGACACACTACTGGCACAGAGTGGCTTTCTGGAACCACACAGTCCATAAATAAGCCCAACGCACAGGAATGTGGTGTTAGCATGAAGGGCCATGTCGTCAGGGAAAGGGAGGCTTTGGGAAAATTGGAACTACTCCCCTGAGAGAAGCAGAATTGGGTTATCCTCATTCTCGACACAAAAATAAGTTCCAGTGGTCAACGATTTCAGTGTTTTAAAAAAAAAGAAATGGGGGTGCCTGGGTGGCTTAGTCGGTTAAGCGTCCGACTTTCGCTTGGGTCATGATCTCGCGGTTCGTGGGTTCGAGCCCCGCGTCGGTCTCTGTGCTGACTGCCAGCTCGGAGCCTGGAGCCTGTTTCAGTCTGTGACTCCCTCTCTCTCTGACCCTCCCCTGCTCACGCTGTCTCTCTCTCTCTCCTAGAAATAAATAAAACATTAAAAAAAAAATTAAAAAAAAAAGAAATGAACGGGGCATCTGGGGGCTCAGTTGGTTGAGTGCCGACCTCGGCTCAGGTCATGATCTCACGGTTCGTGAGTTCAAGCCCCGCGTTGGGCTCTGTGCTGACAGCTGGGAGCCAGGATCCTGCTTAAGATTCTGGGTCTCCCTCTCCCTCTGCCCCTCCCCTGCTCATGCTGTGTCTCACTCTCAAAATAAAATAAATAACACTTTTAAAAAATTTTTAATGGAACCCTAACCAAAAAACTGAGATACAATTTTTTTTTATTCTCATTGGACAAAGGCTCTAGCTAGGAATCAAGATACATTCATAAGTGATAAATGACATTCTGAAAAGTTTTCATGTTAAAAAGTTTAACTCTAGTAAGAGTACTGATCGTTCAGTGTGCGTGTCGAGAGGGCAGACATGCGCCGGGTGAGCCTGACGGGGGAGATGTGAGCAGACGACGCCCACTGCTGATTCCAGAAGGGAGAAAAGCCACAGCTGGAGGCAGGGGAGACTCCAAGGCGTCGTCGTGAAAAAGTCGGTTCAGGAGCTTTGCAGGTGTCTGGGCATCACCCTGGGGAGGGAGGCCTGAGCCGGGAGGGGGTGGGGGAGCCCCAGGGTGGGCAGGAGAGGGAGACAGGAGGACAGGGGCCTGGAAAGAAGGTCCGACCCCTGGGCGTGTGCTCCAGAGAAGCTGGGGTGCGAGGGGCGGGGAGGCCAGGGGGGGGGAGGGGGGCCATGATGAGGGGACCCAGTGATGAGACGGCCAGCAGGTGTGGGGCTGCAGGAAAGCAGGGCCCGGGGCAGTACTGGGGGCAGTGGAGGTGCGGGAAGAGCCGCCGGGACAGGGAGGCCGCGTCCCGGTTCCTCCCAGATCACCTGCAGGGGAGAGGAGAGCGAGGAACCAAGAGGCCTGGCGGGGGGAGAGCAGCGCCTGCTGCCGGGGTCCAGGGGCCTGGGCTTGTGGGAGGTGAGCAGAAGCGGAGGTCTGAGTGTCCTGGAGGTGGCCCCACGGCCTCGGTTGTGGCATGGGGTGATGCTCTCCATGAACTTACGAGCGTGTTTCTGACAGAGACGCCTACAACTTTGACCCAACAGAGTCCACGGCCGCACAGCCTATTGGCCTTGATAGAATTCCCAAATGTTCAACTGTGGGTGTGTGTGTCAGTGGGGGTGTGAGTGGGTCAGCGTGAGAGGGAGCAGGAGAGCAAGTGGGGGGGGAGGAAGTGTGAGCTCAAGCAAGTGTGCAGAACAGTGTGAACTCAAATGGGTGTTCAAGAGTGAGCTCAAGCGAGTGTGGAGGGGAGCTAATGGGGAAGCATGAGTGAGCTCAAATGGGTGTGCAAGAGTGAGTGTGCAGGAGAGCTAGTGAGCGTAAGTGGGTTGTGGGAGTGTGAGCTCATATGAGTGTGCAGGGGAGCAAGTGTGAGATCAACCGGCTGTGCATTGGTGAGTGTGAGCTCAAGAGAGTGAGAGTTCAAGCAGGTGTATAGGACCGGCTGTGAACTCAAGTGAGTGTGCGTGGGAGTGGGCGTGCAGGGGAGCGAGTGTGCCAAGGAACCAAAGAGGAAAGAGTCCGAGGAAAGAAATGACCAGTCTTTGTGTTAGTAACCAGGGGCCACGGCAGACAGTGCAGGGCAGGGGCGGATGAAGGCAGGGTCAAGGCAGGCTTTCATCTGGATGAGGAAAGCAGCAGAAGAAAGGGCTCGAGAGGAGGGTCAAGCCTAGGGGCACAGGCATGTGTGTGTATGTGTATTTGTGTGTGTCTGTGTGCATGTTTGTGTATATATGTGTGTGTGCGTTTTTGTGTGTATATACACGTGTTTGTGTATTCATGTGTATGTGTATTGGTGTGCATGTGTATTTGTGTATACACATGTTTGTATATATGTATTTGTGTTTGTATATTTGTACTTGTATATTTGCATGTATACACGTGTGCTTATTTACGTGTATTTGCATTTGCACATGTGTGTTCTTGCTAGAACAGGCCATTATGTAAAAGTAGGTGCAGATGGGGATAAAGGCAAAGAAACAGTCTGAAAAGCTGGGGAGATTTTTAAGGGTTTCTGTTATCAGTGATGTAGGAATCAAGGTCAATTCCTTAGAAAGCCAAGACTGCATTTGACCGTGGATGCGGTGTTCTCGGTCTGCTTCTCAGTGATGGAATGTTCTTGATGTGCCAGAGTCGATGGAGAGAGATGGTTAAAGGCTGCAGTGTTGAAGTCAGATGCCCCAGGAGCTAACGCCTGTCTCCGTCATGATCTGGGTGCCCCTATGAAAATTACTTAAATCTCTAAACTTGGTTTTCTTATCTTTTATAAGGAGATAATTTGCTCATTAGCTCGTGGGTTGTTGTGAGCTGATGCATACAAACGTACTCCAGACTTGTACCCCTGCCACAAACGGGCGTGTTGATGCACGTCACAGACACGCAGTGCAGTTCTCGGTCAGGAGGGACACCTTCAGCGTAAACCTGAAATCTGCCCACAAGAGGGCAGGAAAGTAAGGGGAGGGAATAAAGAGCAGAAATAAAATGACCTAGATGCCCTAACAGACAGACATTCCTAGAGAGAGAATTAAGACCAAAGTCTACATCATCCACTAGATACGTACTTCAAATATAAAAACATGACAACTAATCAAAAAAGCACTCTGGAGTGGTCACACGAATATCAAATAGACCTCAGTACAGGGAGTATTTCCAGAGATGAAGAGGCTGTTTCATAAAGAAAAAGGGGGCATTCATCAGATTTAACCCTGAATGGACAGGGCTCTCGTGACAGCATCAAAATGCATGGAGCAAAACCTGACGAGCTGGAAAGAGCAAGCGGAGACACAGACAAATCTGTGACTGTGGGCAGAGGCTTCAGAATCCCCTGGTACTTGGTAAGCAGAGTCAGGAAAAATAGAGTCCTACCTGTTGATAACTACACAACTCTACATCAGAGAGCAGAACATTCTTCCTAGTGCATGGGGACATCTGTCAAGGTAGGCATGCAGGGGGACATGAAACAAGCCCCGTGCTTACAAGGACTGAAATTTGGGCGCCTGGGCGGCTCAGTTGGTTAAGGCTCCAACTTCAGCCCAGGTCATGATCTCACAGTTCATAAGTTCGAGTCCTATATCAGGCTCTGAGCTGTCAGCTGAAGCCTGCTTCAGATTCTGTGTCTCTCTACTCTCGCTTTCTCTCTTTTTCAAAAATGAATAAACATTAAAAATTTTTAAATAAATAAATAAAAGGACTGATATTCTACAGAATATGTCTTCTGACCACATGAAATTAATTAGAAACCTAATAATAATAAATAAAAATTTAAATTTAACAGAAAGAGACCTGTTAGTTACTAAATGTTTAGAAATTAAGTAATACACCTTTTTTGTTTTGTTTTTATTTATTTTTGAGAGAGAGAGCGCATGAGCAGGAGAGGGACAGAAAGAGAGGGAGACACAGAATCCGAAGACAGGCTCCAGGCTCTGAGCTGTCACCACAGAGCCCGATGCAGGCCTCGAACCCACAAACCGTGAGATCATGATCTGAGCCGAAGCCAGACGCTTAACCGACTGAGCTACCCAGGTGCCCCTAAGCCATACACTTGTTTTTGAAGATTTATTTCTATGTAGTCTCTGCACCCAACGAGGGCCTTGAACTTAACAAGCCTGTAGTGAAAACAAAACAACTTACAACACGGAGATCAAGGGTCACACATTCCTCTGACTGAGCCAAGGGCTGGCCTCTAAATAAATAAGCCAATAATTCTAATATAAATAGCTAAAGTAAGCAAATGATACACTTTTAAATAACCCATGAATCAAAACTCACAAGGAAAATTAGAAAATATTTTGAATGAATAGGAAAATACAATATATAGAAGTTTATAAAATACTGCTAAAGAGATGCTTACAGGGAAATTGAAAGCTTGAAATGTTTCCATTAAAAAGGTGAAAGGTTTTTGGTTTTTTTGTTTTTTGTTTTTTTTGTTTTTTTCTGAGAGAGAGAGAAAGAACGTGAGCAGGGGAGGGTCAGAGAGAGAGGGAGACACAGAATCCGAAACAGCCTCCAGGCTCTGAGCTAGCTGTCAGCACAGAGCCCGATGCAGGGCTCGAACCCACGAACCGTGATATCATGACCTGAGCCAAAGTTGGACGCTTAACTGACTGAACCACCCAGGCGCCCCCCCAAAAAAGATGAAAGGTTTAAATACATCTACCTTCAAAAGCCAGAAACAGAAGAGCAACTTAAAACCAAAGTAAATAGATAGAAGGAAATAATGCAAGTAGAAATCAAAGAAATAGAAAATGGACGTAGAAATCAAAGAAATAGAAAATGGACAGAGAAATCAATAAAATCCAAAGCAGTTTGTTTCTTTGAGAAGACCGACAGAACAGATGAGGTTTTAGCTGGACCAGTTAAAGACAGAGGTAACATGGGGCGCCTGGGTGGCTTAGTCGGTTAAGCGTCCGACTTTCGCTTAGGTCATGATCTCACGTTCGTGGGTTCGGGCCCCGCGTCGGGCTCTGTGCTGACTGCCAGCTCAGAGCCTGGAGCCTGTTTCAGTCTGTGACTCCCTCCCTCTCTGACCCTCCCCTGCTCACGCTGTCTCTCTCTCTCTCAGAAATAAATAAATAAACATTAAATTTTTAAAAATATAAATTAAGTACAATGCCTAGCAAACGAAGAATAGAAAGGAACTTCCTCACACTTACTAGAGATCTAAGTTAACATGATGCTACATGGCATAGACTGCAAGCTTTGCCCCAGAGGCTGGCACAGGGCTGGGTGGATGGCTGGGATGGAGGTCTGAGGATGGAGATCTTAGCCACTGCACCAAGACAGGAAAAAGAAAGAAAACGCATAACGATGGGAGGGAGTTAGTAGTCTATTCACACGACATGCTCACGGGGGTGGAACATGAGCTACAAAACTGCTACGAGAGCTAATAAGCCAATTTAGCAAAGTCACAAGAGTCCCCTAGACAAAGGTCAGCTCTATTTGCACATTCTAGCAGCCACTGGAGAATGAAATTTGTAAGTACAGCCCCTTTCACAGTATCATCCAGAAATGTGTGAAATACAGAGAGAAAGTACAAACTATGTACAAAAACACATCCCCTGAAAACTACAAAGCGTTGCTGAAAATACTTTAAAGGGGAATAAAATAAATGAAGAGCTGCATTTGGTCCTTAATGTGTCCGCTGTCTCCAAGGTGGTAAGTACGTTCAGTCAAAACCCTTTAGAGGACAATGGTGAACTCCTTTTAGAATGTATATGAAATTCAACGAGTCAAAGCAACTTGTAAAAGAACAGCTGGAGAGCTTACTCGCCCTAACTCTGCAAACTTGCTGTGAAGCTGGTGGCGGAGGCCCGTGGCTTCTGCGCAGACGAACTGAACGCAACAGGAAACGCCACGGCGTGGCCACCTGTACACAACCGTGTCAGTTTCAACAAAGATGCCAAGGTAACTTAATGGCTCAGAAAGGCCTTTTTATCAAATAGCTATCATATGGGGGGGGGCGGGAATGAACACTGATTTTTATCTCACGCCTTACACAAAATTTAATTTGATCACACGCCCGACTGTAGAAGTTAAAACCATGAAACTTCCAGAAGAAAACACTGGAAAAAATCATTAAGATGTTGGGAAATACAGAGATTTCTTAGAACACCGAAAACATGAAGCCTGAAGGAAATACTGATCGATTAGGTTTTAAGTAAATTTAAAGCTTGCTTTTTGAAAGATATTATTAAGAAATAAAACAGCAAGCTCCATAAAGAGAGAAAATATTTACAATGCGTCAAAGTATTTCTATCCAGGCTATATAAAACAAAAACACTTAGAACTCAAAAGCAATAAACCGTTTTAACAAATAAGGACAAAGTTTGAACACTAACCAAAGAAGATAGGTGAATGGTTATGAGGCACGTGGAAGGAAAATACATTTAGTCCTCAGGAAAATGCCAGCTGGTCACAGGAGTTTAGAATGACGAAGCTATCCTGATTTCTTTTCTTTGGGAAGAACTGGTGACACCAAGTGTTGACAAGGATGTTACCGCTGGTGTGAATATGTAATAGTGCCACGGCTTTGGAAAAGCGTTCAACGGTTTCTTTTTAAACACAGACTCCCTTGTGCCCCGGATTTTCCATTCGGAGGGATTTACACAAGAGAAGGGAAAGCGTCCTCCACCCAGCGATATGGTTTTGAGTGTTCATGGCATTTTATTTGTAACACAACCTCCTTCAGCAGGTGAATGGGTAAACAGATGGCCCTGCGGTGGAATCCACCCCATCCCCTCTGAGCATATGGGTAACAAGTATTGAAGTATCTTCGTGTTGATTTCAGTTCCCATTCTGTGTCTCCCACCATTAGGAGAAGGCTCTGGTTAACCACATTTCAGTCCTCAAGCAAGCACAGGCCCTAGTGAACGTCACCCCGGACCCCAGGGTCCACATGCAGCAACAGGTGACTGTGTCACTGGGGGTATGAGCATAACTGAACTCACACAATTACTCGTGCTGCAGATGACTCGGAACCGTTTTGAGTTAATCTGCTTTCCAAGGAAGTAAATGTTTTGGTTCTTTTTTTTTTTTTTTATGAGAGTTCCTTTTTCATGACTGTCTAAAAGAAAGACTCCCATGGTCTAGGTACTTCAAGGAATCTACTGAAAGGAAGTTATCAGAGATGTACACATGGCATGTATAGAAGATGTTCACAACGGCGTGATTTTAAGGTTTATTTATTTGTGTTGAGAGAGGAAATGAACAGGTGGGAAGGGGCAAAGAGAGAGGGAAAGAGAGGGTCCCAAACAGGCTCTGCGCTGTCAGCATGGAGCCTAATTCCGGGCTCGAATTCATGAACCGTGAGATCATGAACTGAGCCAAAATCAAGAGTCAGACGCTTACTTGAGCCACCTAATGCACCTCAATGGCATTATTTTTTAAAATAATGTCTTTATTCTATTTTAGAGAGAGTGCATGCCCACACATGCAACCCGGGGAAGAGGGGCAGAGGAAGAGAACCTCAAGCAGGCTCCATGCTCAGCGTGGAGGGCCACTCGGGGCTTGATCCCAGCCCCCTGGGATCCCGACCTGAGCTAAAACCAAGGGTTGAACACTCCACCAGTGAGCCACCCGGGCGCTCCTCATGGCATTATTTTAAACACCAAGAGAGTATAGGCAGTCTAAGTGTCTTAAAGGAGACGATCGATTTTCCCAAGTGCTGTGTGAGAGGAGTCCCGATTCTTTCCCCACTCATTAGCACACGTTTCACTTGAAAGCTTATGGTTTTCTATTTTCCTGACGTGTTATTCATTAACTTATCCTATAAACTTAGTCTTAGACTTTTCAGCCACAATCTACTTGCCTTTCGTATCATTAATAAACCAAAAGTAAATGTTCTTGCAGAAAATGGGGAAGGGTAGTGGGAAAGAGAAGTGAAAAATCTTGTGCCTGGGCAGTAAGTGCCAGGAGGCGGCAGCGACCCAGCCCTAACTGTGACAGGCCCCTCCTCTCTGCGGCCCAGTGTTAGGAAACCGGACTATTCTGCAAGTGACTTCCAGCTAGTTCCTGGGCAAAGAAAAAACGGTAACTTGAGTGAAACAGAAATACAAGCAAACGCTCCAGCTGGTGTGATGAACCGCCAGGCAAGACACTGCTATGCCCCTCACGCCCGCTGGTGGGGGGCAGAAGCTGCCAGCACGTACTGAACACCACTGGTTTTACCTAGTACATGTGGTGTTCATGTCCGTGACCATCCGAGGGGTCTCTAATCACAGGCAGCTGCAGCCTCACAGGCCCGCCCTCACCTTCCCCTTATCCTAAGTTCTTCCAGAAGAGAACCCCGCGCTGACTGTTACCTGCGAAGTGTCTACTTAATGCGTTCAACACCCTTAACATACAAAGTATTTCAAGAACCGCTAACTCCTACCCCGTGAACGTTAATAAAGGAAAACGGCGCCGGGAAGGGGGCCAGGGCGGGGCCGGGAAGCCAGGCCCCGCCACCCGCCNAACTGAGAGGAAGGGAAGCTGGACGGAAACAACAACAAGGAAGAAACAAAATTTGCTAAAAAGCAAACAAGCATTAAGAAGAAAGGTGGGGGGGGGCGGGAGGGGGAGGAAGCCACCAGAATCAAGGACTGGTCACTAGAGTGACAGGCAGTAATCAAGGTCTCCAGAGGCGGTGCGATGGGAAGGTCTCAGGGAGGCGGCAGAACAGGGGGAGAAGGAAGGAGCCGGGAAACTCGGTGTCTGAGGAACGGTACCAAGGTTTGGGGGTGAGGGGGTAGAAGCAGGGGTGACGGAGCTCCAGACAGCAACGAAAGAAAAGAGAAGACCGAGAGAGACTTTAGGCAAACCAGGGAAAGGTGACTTTACACTCGGGCAATATGGAGTGGGCCAGAAAGGTATTTCCGGAAGGTTCTAGAAGCAGAAAGACTGATTTCCTTTACCGTGGCACGCGGGGATATAAGCGACACCAGCGTTTCCTTACTTTCGGGATAAATGGTGCCCCCGCCCCGTTCCGACACATCCCTCGGGAGGGTTGTCACAGCTTTAAGTCACCGCGTAAGCCCTGAAACCCCTTCAACCAGGATTTCGTCTAACCCTGTTAAGTGATTTGAGTTGTTTAGAAAAAAAGCTGTTGTGTTTCAAACGTGACTTGTGACATTCGGTACACGTGTTCCACCCCCTCCCCACCCTCGGCCCCCCACTTCGGCCTCCTCGAGGGTCAGCGGCCAGAGGAGCCCCGCGGCCAGGAAGGAGCGTGTTGGCGTTGCGGCCCCGCGGAAACCCTCAGCGCGGGGCTCACGTCCGCGGGGGGCCGGGGCGGCGGGGGTCGCGGCCCTCGGCAGAACAGCGGCGCTTCCGCGGGGCGATCGTCCCCTCCCTCGGCGGACGCCTCCCCACGCGCGCGCACCTTCGGCTTCAAGCGGCCCGGAGGCCTGGGCACGCATCACGTGGCGCCACGGTCACGTGCCTCAGGTCACGTGGC
>NW_027528362.1:14627142-14651143 GCF_008692635.1 Crocuta crocuta
CCCGCCCCGGGGGGGGGCGGCACCCGGGGGCCGGGCCGGGAGCCCTCTGGCCGCGGCTTGAGTTGGGTCGAGATGTCAGCCGAAGGCCGGTTCCGCTCTCGGGTCACTGAACTCGTTCTCAGGGTGTTAACTTGGAAATTAGTGGTTGGTTGGTTTCGGGACGGCTGTGGTTTATCCACGGAGGGCCGAGCGAAGCTGTGCGGCCCGAGGCGGCAGGACCTGCGTGGTCCCTCCGCCCCCCGCCCCGCCCGGGCCGTACGGCTCCCACCGAGGAGAGAGCAGGGAGTAGGGCGGCGCGTCGCTCCCGCCTTTCCGAACACGGCTCGGGCTTCAGCTGGCCCCCGCCCGGTGCGGCTTGGAGTGCTCGCGCTTCTGGTGCTGCGAACTTACCCTTCTGTCGGAATGGCCCGCGTTCCCCGTAAACGTTGAGGGGCGCCCGTGCTGGAGAGGAGACGTGGGCAGGGCTAGGCCGCGGCCGCGCGCCGCCGGTGCCCCTCTATAGCGGGGGGTCGTGGGGCCGCCGCCCCGTCCCCGAGTCGAAACGCGGGGCCCCGACAGTGCAGATCTCCGAGCAGTCGGGGGTGCCCGGTGTGTGAGTGAGGGATTCTGTTCCAATTTTCTGGTCTCCCAAGAACGGAATGTGTATGCGCTGTCTCTTAAGTGTGTTCAGATGCCCTTGGTGAACCTCTCTCTGCCGCACCCCGTGTCGCCCCACTCCCAGTCAGCACAGGGAGAGCGTCCGAAAGGCAGAGTATGAAACACAATCCAGAAGACACCTGGGAGCTCGCAGGAGTGAGGTCGCTGTGGACGCACGTGAGGGTGCATACCTGCCCCGGCCTCCTGAACTCTGCCTCCCCCTGCTCCAACCTGTGTCCCTGTGAATGGGTGGGTTTGGGTTTCACGTTTCTGTTGGCCTGTTGTGTAAAATGAGTTCTTTGAGCTGCATGAATAGCCAGAGGGCTGACCGTATTCGGAAGGGACCCTCAACGCAGTGGCCTTCCCTGGTGGGTGGAGGAGTCACAGGAGGAGTCGGTGGAACAGGTTTTGTCACGTAGGCCGGCAGCGTTCAGCGGCTTCTTCCTAAGGGCTCGCCCTCAGAGAGCAGAGAAACGTCATTGGTTCTCTGCATCTCCTTGCATGGGAGTGTCCTGAACCTTAGCAGTGTAAGATGCCTGCCACACGGTATCCTTTTAAGTTTCATATTCAGTTAAGATCCAACTTTCTAGGAAAGGTATATTAATTTGGATTTATTTTGATGCAGTTTTATCAGAAAGCATCTTTTTGTCCCAAAAACGTATTTCAGACTTCGAATTACTAATTCCTCCTTCGTTGATAATTAGACATTTCTTAAAGCTGCTTTTGTGTTTGACTACGTGGTAGAAAGCATAGAGCGGGGTGGACTGAAACCGTCTGACACTTGCATAATGGGACTCTTTAAACCACTGATGCCAACGAGATGACTTCCTTCCCCTTTCCAAATGAAGAACTGTCGCTTACTCTAATTAACATGACTCTTGATTGTGGGAGTTTGTTAGTTCCTCGGGTTGGTGGCCAACTTCTTAACAATATTTGAGATCAAAATGTTCGAGGCCTATGATTTTGATTTTCTGTTGTTAGACGCGTCCCAGGCAGTATCGGTCCTGCCTTCTCTCTGCATCCACGGGACGTGGCTACACGCATGCATGGCGTGAGCTTTTATTAGAATGTTCCAGTTGTGCTGTGATGTTTCCCCATGTATCTCCCTTCCTCATCTGAGCCCATCTTGGGCCTCACACATAGTGAGTGCTCAGTACTTGCCTAGACTCTGTTCTGCAGCGCTGGTCCCTAACCACACGTGCGTGTCGGTGCCTTGGAAGTGTCCGTGCTCGTGGCCTGCCTCTCCAGGTTGTGATTTGGTGTGTGGGAAGGAACCTTGGTCGTCCTTTCCTTCTTCCTTTAGTCATAGATGATTATGTATCACTGATTAAAAAGAAAAATACTGGATTTGAAAGAATCAAGCCAAGACAAAGTAGGAAGTATTTCTTAACAAAAATTTTAGTGAAGAAATGTATTGACTTGTTCCTTTGGTTGGCAGCCTCTTTCATTTCAAAAATGAGCGTTTTGTCATTTGAAACTTATTCGCTCACTCAGCAAGTGTTGGCGTTCAGTTCCCGATTGCTCAGCACTCCCTGGCTGTGTGACCTTGAGCCAGTTAGGTCCCTGTCCCTTAGTCTCCATAGCTGTGAAAGGGAATCACAGCAGCGTTTACCTATTAAGGCTGCCACGATCATTGGATTAGCTGCCAAGTGCTTGGTGCGGGACCTGGCACGTAGCACGTGAATTACTAGTGCTTGTTAAATAACATAACTTATTTGATATTCCCTGTCTGGCCCTGGGGGTGTAGCGATGAACTTGATGGATGAGGTCTGTACAGCTGTGTTTCCCGTCATCGAGCAGCAGAGCCGGCGCTACTGCCCTCTTCAGTGTGCTGTGTGTGCACCGGCCCGTCTGATGCTCTGATGGCCCCAAGGGGTCAGCACGCTTGTTCCAGTTCACAGGCACATAAACTGAGGGCAGCGATTGTCGCTGGCCCCGTCACACAGCTGGTGAGCGGCAGAGTCTGCAGCAGACGCGCTTCCCGCAGCTGCACCCGTGTTAGAGGATGGCGTTCTTGCCAGTGGGGGTGCTTGGAAGGAATAGGCCGAAGCGACCCCTTTGTATGGTCCCGGGAGACGTGACCGAGTCTGTGCCGTGTAGCCCGCTGGAGGCCAGCAGTTGCCCACAGTCCAGGGAGCTTTCGAGGGGGACACACACAACTTCTGACAGTGTGTATTTCTCTCGTACGTGTATGTTCGAATGCTCCTGGAGACCTTTTTCTCCTGACCAACATTTGGCTTTGAGGGTAAAGTTTCTTGTTTTAGTAATTGAAAATTTCTGGGCCTCTCCAGAATGATTGTGGGTATCTAGTGTTGGTAAACCTTACTTTAAACTTGTTTTTGTAATACTTGTTTTTACTTTGAAAGTTCATACCCTCAGCGTATTTACTAAGTGAAAAACGTTTAGTGAATGAAAAGTTATTGAATGTGAAGTATTTCCTAATGAAGTGCTTTGAGTTGGTAGAAAGTGTGTTAATGGCTTCAGGAACAGACTTCTGGAAGCGCAGCTTGGTTAGAACTGCTGTGTGTTTGTTCCCATGAGAGGCAGCCGCCTGCCCTGTCTGTGGCATGCGCGGTCACATAGGACCCTCCGGCATCCAGGCCAGAGCCACCGCCGCGGGAGGGCATCTCAGGCCCGCAGGAGCCTTGCCCCGGGGCAGGCGGCAGCTGCGCGCTCACGGTCTGGGGCAGCGTCCGTCGCACGCTTGCTTCCGCCTGCCGAGCCTTGCTGGCCTCTGAACTGCTGGTGCCCTTAACCCACCCCTCTCCAAAGGCATGGGGATGCTTTCTCTCTGTTTAAAAGCCTTTACTGAATTAACGACAAGCCGTGGAATTTTCTCTAGGTTTTACAATGGAGATTCATTTATCGGAGTTGTCTTAGTGTAGTCTTACCTGAGTTTTCTGGAGCAGAGGTTAAAATTTGCAAAACAGACAAAAACTGCACAGGTTCCTTGTTTGCCATAGTTTGCTGCTTTCTCTTGCAGAAGCTTCTTGTGAACCTAGATTTTGGTATTTCCTGTACCAGAAACTTATGGGAAGGGACGTCGGGTTTCTGGCTACTTTTTGCCTTGTGCAAAAAATAGTAGTTGACTTTAAAGATTTTATTTTGTGAAAGTCCCAAGGGTGAAATAAATTGGGTTCGTTAGACTCATTTACTTTTCTGGGGGCAGGGATTGTAGAATGACAAGTTAATTGAAGAGTGTACTGAGTGTATGTCTTCAAAATGTGCTTGTGTCCCATGAATGCCTGGAGTGGTTGGAGCACAGGGAGAGGATGTGCAGGGACCGACTGACCTGTCACTGGAGGGAGGGCACATCGCTTCTGAGCCCTATGGTGGTAGACAGCTCTTTGGCTTCAGAACTAGTGAAAACACCTATTTTTGCCCTTCTGTAGAAGAACAACGTACTAACATGTGTGGCTTGGAAAAATTACCTCCGCTCTACCACAGTGGTCAGATTCCACTTGCTGCTAAAGCCATCAGAGCTGTAGGACATCAAGAAACTAGAGTTGGCCCAGGCCCTGAGAATTCGAAGAGGATGTAGTTAGCCACCATCGCTGTTGAATCTGTCCCTGCCTTCTGGGATATGGCAGCCCTGCCTAGACAGGTTGAATGTCCTGACGTTGCACGGCCAAGTCCAGGTTCAGCCGAATCACTGTTTTTTAAGACCTTTCTGAAATTGGGCAAAGGGCTCGGATCTGTGAATCTGTAGCTTTTCTTGCTGCACCAGCGGCCCATGAGGAGTAACGAGAGATCCACCTTTAAATAGTTTAGGACCACAGCGAAAGATGTCACCAGTTCTCCCGTGGGCTTCCGCAGGTCAGTATTTAGGTTGAGTTGTGGCTCCAGGACCCTGGCACATCTTCCAGAGATGCTCTGGGGCCTGAGTGTGGAGCAACATGTGCCTAGGGGTGACCTCTCCATCAGTATCCTGACATCAGGCATTAAAGAGCTGTTGACCAGATGGGCAGACCAACTAGTGGGTTCAGAGTTAACGTTTCCAGAATCGTGTCTAGGAAGGACGGGACAGGCAACGCAGGGGAGCCCAGCCTCGGTAACCCACGTGTCTCGTTCTCGTAAGAAGCACAGTGGTATTTCCTGATAAAGCCCCTTGTTGCCACAGCTAGAGACCACAGAAGTGCCCAGTTGTATTTTCGAAACCACGTTTGGATATTTCTGTCTTTCCTGGAGTTAGCAGGCCTCATACACGGCACGGCGGCCACGTTTGTGGTGACGGACGGCAACGGGACGGCTTGCATCATGGCCAACTTCTCTGCTGCCTTCGTGATCAGCTATGAAACCAGCAGCGGCCCTACGGTAGGAAGCACCAGGGTCCTTCGTGCAGCGTGTGGTGTGTGTGAAGATGTTTCCTCTTACTGTTTTAAATAAATGTTCGAGAAGTGACCTCACGGTAACACAGTCCCCTGTGCCATATCCTTCTGGGTTCATCAGTAACCTGTGCTCCTGTATATACTGAAGGTGCAGTCAGGTATATAAACCATTTTATGCCCTGCTTTTGCAGTTTTATGAAATTTTTTTTTAATGTTTATTTTGGGGAGCGAGAGAGAGCTTGCAGGCAAGGGAGGGGCAGACAGACAGCCGGACAGAGGATCCGAAGCAGACTCCAGGCTCTAGGCTGTCAGCACAGAGCCCGACACGGGGCTCTAACTCACGAACCATGAGATCCTGACCTGAGTCAGAGTCAAGATACTTAACTGGCTGAGCCCCCCCCAGGCGCATCTACCTTCACAGCTTTATGTGAGCGTCGTCCCACTTTTCCTCACGATGACTTTTTGTGGTCTCAGTGCAGCGTTAGGTCGGTCAGCCTGACGTGGTGAAGCCTCTGCTGGTATTTCTGTTTTCCGATGTCCTTTCATGCTCAGGGCACAGCGGTTCTTGATTTGTTGAATTTGCTTTGGATAAACCACGAGGCTCCTGGAATTGCACATGACCAGCTGAGCAGTGCTCCAAGCTGAGCTCTCCTGGAGTGCCCCTCGTTTTTTTCCAACTACTTGGACATCTACAGGACGAAAGGGCTTTTTGCATTTATTAGATTTCTGACAAATAAGCTGCATCTGTATTTCTTGTTCAGTTACCCATTAGTGGACATCACACTGCTTTTTAACATGTGCTCTAAACCACATTGTGTCTCTAAACCAGTTTTTGTTTTTAGTTTTGTGTTGAAACTGCCATTTTCCCTTCCCCAGCTCCATGGTGGCAGTGTTTTGTCCCCACACACAGGGCAGCGGTGGGGCCTCTAGACTTTGCCAGGTGCGCCCGCCTCCGCGTGACCGTGGTCGCTTCCAGACCGTAGGGAAGCAGGCAGGCCCCGCCCCGTGGGAGCGTCTCAAGTTACAGAGACTTGTCCAGACACCTCTGTTGTCCTCACCACTATACTTGTGTTTGGATTTTTAAATATTACTTGGACATAATTATGTTCCACAGATGGGGTCGCGGCCTGTCAGCTTGCAGAGTTCTGTCGTGTCTCGGGAGCAGCTTCGCTGCAGCTCATGTGGCCAGTCGTGCTCATTTCCGGGGTCACCAGGCGGTTCTGTAGTTTTGTCTGTGATGGTGAATTCATACCGTCCTGCAGCAAACAGCTTTTTCTCTGTTTAAAGAGACTTTTTTTTTAGTTTCTTTTTTAATGTTTTATTTATTTTTTGTGACAGTGTGAGTGGGGGAGGGTCAGAGAGAGAGGGAGACACAGAATCCGAAGCAGGCTCCAGGCTCTGAGCTGTCAGCACAGAGCCCCACGCGGGGCTCGAACCCACGAACTGTGAGATCATGGCCTGAGCTGAAGTCAGGCGCTAACCGTCTGAGCCCCCCAGGCACCCCTAAAGAGACTTTTCTTCAGTGCAGTTCGATGTTACGTTAGCTTCAGGTGTGCAACTTAGGATTTGACAAGTTTGTTCCTTATGTTGTGTTTGCTAAAGACACGTGCGCTTAAAACATTTTTATAGCAAACAAGTAGTGATGGTTTTTTCAAATATAAAGCCCAGTAGGAATTATTTCAGTTAACCAAGATCACTTTGGTTTTAATTCTGCTATAAATTAAAATTACATTAACAATGAAGATTTAATTATATGGATAATTGTCTGCTTTGTCTTAGACTTTAGTTACTTCTCAGTCTGTACTGACACGTAATACTGACTTTCCTGTGTTTTTATCGATGTTGCAAGTGAATGTGCTCACAGCAGCCTCAGGCAGAGCTGAGGTGGGGGCTCAGGTCTGCTCCCTGAAGGGCTTCCTTGGGCACATCTGACTCGCTTTAGGGACCTGCACTCTGACTGGGTCTGTGTCCTTTGTTCTAGAATGCGACCTTCAGCCTGCCACCGGATGCAGCAGTATTAAATAGCAGCAGCTCTTGTGGTAAAGAGAATGTGTCTGTCCCTAGTCTCGTAATTGCTTTTGGAAGAGGACACAGACTGACCCTCAATTTCACGAGAAATGCAACACGTTACAGCGTTCAGTTGATGGGATTCATTTATAACTTGTCTGACGCACAGATTTTCCCCAACGCAAGCTCCAAGGGTAAGAACCAAACCTGACCGGTTACAAAGTTAAGAAAATCGGGTTGAAGAGGGTCTAAAATGTTAACTAAGTACTTCACATAGTTAAAAATTGGTTTTATTTTTTATACAGAAATCAAGACTGTGGAGTCTGCCACTGACATCAGGGCAGACATAAATAAGAAATACAGATGTGTGAGCAACAACCAGATCCACATGCGCAACGTCACCGTCACGCTCCATGATGCGACCATCCAGGCGTACCTTGCCGGCAAGAGCTTCAGCAAGGAAGGTAGGACACTGCTCCTGGCCCTGCTGCCGGCGGCCCCGGGGTCCGGGCCCAGCTCAGCGCGTGCTGGCGCGGCTTTGAGCCCGTGCCTGACGAAGGCGTGTGTGAGTGAGCGTTCATGCGGCGGGGGACTCAGCGCAGCTCACTCCTTACAACTGCCCACCAAACATGTTTTTCTCTTTAAAGGAGGTGACTGACCTCTTTAGGTGAGGTGGGACACACACTGATTTTAAAAGGGTAAAAGGGCAAAGCAGTTGAAACCGTCTGAATCTTCCCTGGTTGAGAAGCTAGTGGAGGTCAGGGTCACAGACTCTCTTCCGGTTCAGTCCAGCTGTCTTTTCACCAAGACCTAGGCTTGCCGCCGTCTGGCTTGGGCCCAGGGGCAGATGGTGGAAGGACCTGCGTGCTGTTCGGGGCTGGTTGGGGGCGTGTCATCGCCCCTCCGGGAGGCCCCTGCCAGCTCAGCGCCACTGGTGGTCTCCGGACCCCTCCTGGCTCTGTGGTCCTGGGTAGGGTGGTCGGCGTCTTGTCTTCTCTCGTAGAGTCAAGGTAATGGTCTTAGAAGGTCCTAGTGCTAAAAAGGAAAATTATGCCAAGTGTTTGTCAGCGCCAGTGCCTGGCTCAGAGTGAGTGTTGAGGAGTGTGATCGCTCACCTAGGACTGAAGAACGTTCTCTTCCCCAGTCCTGCCAGTCAGCTTGCAGGTCATGGTCATTTTCCTGAAGGGCGAGGGGCCTGGTTGCCTTGGGGAGGTTGCACGTCCTTCTCGGTGTTTGGCCGTGCCTCTGTGAGCCTCCGTTTGGCAGCGGCTCCCGCAGTTTGGCCTCAGCCCCCAGGTGGCTTCCGGCTGCGTGGCAGATGGCACTGAGCCACCGTGCTGACGGCCCAGTGGGCCGGGTGGGTGGGCCTTTGCGTGGTCGGGCACAGCCCCTCGAGCGGCATGCGTGCTCTCCACTGCCTCATGCAGCCCGCCTCCGGGAAGCTAACTGTGTGCCCGTGTTTATCCATTTAAGGTTAAAAAGAATTAAAAGAACATTTCAGAGCACATGAAAATTACATGAAAGTCAAGTTTCAGTGCCCGTAACTAAAGTTTCCCTGGAACACAGCCACGTTCATTCTCACACCTCTTTCTGTGGCTGCGTTCACATTCACACTGGCAGAACCGGGTGTGCACGACCCCAGCCAGCCACAGAGTCCAGAACATTTGCTGTGTGTACCTGGGAAGACACCAGCAGCAGCGAGTGCCCAGGGTGCACAGCAGGTCTGTGTGAGCTGGCACAGCTCTTGAGAGTGGCTGGACTGGCTCTCTCTAGTGCCCCCACTGTCTGGCTGTGTGAGGGCTGTGTCAGCAGGCCCAGGTGTGCACACTAGCACACACCCCTGGTGGAGGAGGGACTGTGGGGGCTTTCAGCCACGCTAAGTGCTTCAGTAGCTGACGCTTGCAGGTATGAGTCTCCAGGTAGCTGCGTTTCGTCCCCAACACTACACATCACTCTTCTCTCTCTGGCCTCGAACGGAAAGGAAAAAGCAGAAACCGTTGGAGGCATTGGGAAATGATAGTGCAATGACCCCACTACTAGCCGGGCCTTAGTTTGGCCATAGAGGATAGCTCCTCACCTTCATGACTTTTCTTCTTGGAAAGCTGAGCACAGAGATGGGCCTGCTCTGAGCGGTGTGGTGCCCAGAACAGGGCTCCAGCTTCCGGCCTAAAATCAGATGTGACAGTACGTAAAGGCTAATATTTTTTAAGATTTATAATTTTTTTTTTTAAATAGACTTTATTTTTCAGAAGAGTTTTAGGTTTACAGAGTCAAATGGAGAGCATCGAGCTCCCTCATAGCCCTGTCCACACGCGCACACAGCCCCTCACTGTCCACTCCCCATGTGTTACTTTCCCAGCGGAGGATGTCTGCGTGTGAGTCTGGGTGGGAACGATGCGTAAGTGAGGCGGTCCCTACCCCTGAGCCCCAGCTCCAATCCTCAGAGGCTCGTGCCCCAGCCCCACATAGGGTCACTGGGAGCTTGCCCTTCTGACCTGGGGGTGGACCACGTGGAGCCTGCTGTGGGCAGCCACCTGCTCTGTTCTGTGAGCTGTCCGTCTGAAGCTTGGTCACTCAGCTCAGCCCCCATCCCCACTTCCCCTTGTGTTCGTCCCTCCCATCAAAGTTCGTTTTCAGTTGGTGTTAAATCTGCCTTTGCGGGTACGTCTGTGCTTTGGAAAGGAATCTTGCTGCTTTTTAAAGACACTAGAGTACTCTCTCAGGGAATCCGCAGGGAAGTGGAGGGTAAGCGTCATTGCCGAGTTACACAGAGTGTCACATACAAGCTGGCATGTCCCTCTGTAGGCTGGAGGGCATGGTGAGGTCACAGCATGTCTGCACAGTCTTCCCTGCACAGGATTGAGTCCCCCATAGGGCTTTTGGGCTCTTGTCACTATCAGGTCACGTCCTCTGCGGTCACTCCTGATCAGTGTTTACTTGGAGTGGTAAGAAATGAAGTCTGCAAGAAACAAATCCGTGCCCTGAGCTCCCCACTCCCTCCGCCCTGCACAAACATGCACACACCACCACCCCCCCCACCCCTTGTGACGTCTTATTTCGTGGGATGTGGTCCTCCAGTGGCCTGGGTCCAGGCCCAGTGATTGGGGAGTTCTCGGAGCAGCGACGTGGGCAGGGAGGGGGTCTGGAATGAATTCTTGCTCTGTGGGCAGGGGCTGAGCCGCCCCCAGAAAGTACTGCAACAGACCTCGAACAGCCCAGTGTGAGCTGTGTGGGTCCCCTTACACACAGATGTTTCTGGTAAACGCAGTACAAAACTGTGTGTGTCGTCTCGTGATCGTTCTCTGCCTTTGCCGGTAGGATACAGGTTGGGTGTTAACTGTGCTGCTGCTAAGCCTTCTGGTCAGTGGTTGGGTTTTAATAAGTTTTCAGGGAGTCTGAAGTTGACATGGGTTTTCACCCACGGGGGTCAGCACCCCCGGTGTTGTTGAAGGGTCAGCCCGAGCTGCTGACGTGGCCTGAGCCGTGCATGAAGCCCAGCTGTGCGCTTTGACTCCGCTGCCTGTGAACGTGGGGTCTGGTCTCTGGAGAGCCCCCCGGCCCACCTGCACCACCGTTGTCTGTTGCTGCTGTTTCTGACATGGTTTGCGATCAGCAGGACCCGTGTATCCTCCTTACAAGCAATTTGTTGTAACGGAGCACGTAAGCCGCCATGACCGCATCATTTGGGTTTAAAATACTTGATTTCTGTTAAAATTGAGTCATTTGGTGTTTTTTTGTTTTTTGTTTTTTTTTAAATCCCTTCTTGTGCTAATTTCATTGCTTTCGTTATTAGGCACTTTTGGGGGGGTCGGTGTCACCTAAATTGAAAGCTTCAGCGAAAAGATCCTTATCAAATATGTTAAGTATATTTTATATTCTCCTAGTCTGTTCTACTCCTGGATTCACAATAAAGAACTGCTAAATGAACACCTTTTCAGAAACCGGTGAGTTGGGCACTGACGCCCCTGGAAAGTGTGAGTGAGCTGCCAGGCTCCTGTGGCCTCGCTCGTCGGTGCTGTCAGGGGGCCTGGGGGGGGAGCCTTGGTCCCCGTGCCTCTGTGCACGTCCCCGTCTGAGGGACCTCAGGCGCTGACTCAGCTCAGCTTCAGAGGAAGGAGGCACTTCTGTCGGGGCTGCCACCCGTTCGATGGGCAGAGGCAGGTTCCAAGGACAGCCTCTCCGTGAGGTCCAGGAGGGGCATGTGGCCATCACTGTGGAGTCATCTGGGCGCGGCCGTCCCAGGGGGCTGAGGTGGAGCCAGCCCGGGTCGTGTGTCCACGCTGCGTCCCCGGGACTCGGATTTCCAGCCCCTGGCCCACGCCGACGCCTGGCGCTGATGGCTCAGCAGAGGATCGTATTTATTCGTCTCTGTCTCCCACGATGCGGGGGCAGCTGCGGTGGTTCGGTGACCGCCAGAAGTCCAGAACAGGAGCTTTTCAGCGCGGCTCGGCCCGGGCCCACTTCCCACCCGGGTCGGCAGCACTTCTCCCTTAGGAGCGACCGCCAGGGTGGCTTAAAGGAAAGGAACCGGTGCTGAAGTCGATCTTGTCACGCTCCATCTGAGACTCCTCGTAACTGTAGCTCAGAGGCTCCTAAAGCCAGCTGCTGGCATGTCCTTCAGGGCCTCCAGAAGCTTCTGAAAATCACGAGGAGGGGAGCCCCGGCAGGATAAGCAGCCTGCGCTCTCCTGGGGTCCCCGGTCTTCCCAGGGCCGCCTCACCCGCGGGTTGCACTGGCCACACTTGAGTGCCCTCCGTGTGCTTTCCTCACTGCGGCGTCCGCCTGGGGGGTGGGCCGCTCAGGGTGGAGGCTTTCCGTCTGCACTTGGGAAGGGGGGGAGGGACGGGCGCTTTGTCCTTACACTTGACTGTACCGTTCATGCTCCCAGGCAGACACCTCACAGTCCCCACTTTGTGAGAACAGCGGAGCGTGTCTGCGTGCTCGCCACCCTTCCCTGCGCACTCCCATCTGGGCCCGGATTTGGGGGCTGCCTTTGTTGATGTGGTTTTGCACATTTAAGGGTGTCCTGTTCCTTAACCGTTGGTGAAGCAATGGTGAGGCTCTTCTTAAAGGTGCGGCTGTGACATTAGTCTGCAACTGTGAGGGGGAGTGGGCAGTGTGGCCACACACCCTGGGTGGGGACATCTGCCCTGCCACCAGGAGCCCAGAGCCACACCCACTCCATCATGCCTTTTGTCCATCTTTACCTTTTGTCTAGAAAAGCATTTGACTATGCATGATTGCAGTGTGTGAAGGCATGCTGGGCGAGGGATGCGCTTTCCCAAAGCGCGGCATCACTTTTGTGTCACAGCCCTGCCTGACCTTTCTCATTTCTCCCCCGCCCCCACCTCCCCAGGAGGAGGTGGCAAAGCTTCCTTTTAAAGTGGAGCAAGTTCCAGCAGCTTCCCCATGAGCTCCACGTTGGCGGCTGTGGCCAGCCGGCTCCCGTGCCCGGCGGAAAGGTGGGAGCTGGACGGAAGTCGAGTGAACGCTCTTCTGAACTTGCCAGCCGTCCACAGGAGCAGGGTGGCGGGACGGAGGGCTTGATCTGGGTGTGGTCTGCAGTGCTGTGGGTGTGGGTGTTGAGGATGCTAAGTGAGCTCCGTGTGCGCCTGTCGGGAGTGTTCATTTGTCTTTGTTCTGGATTCAGTCTGCCTTGATTTTCAACATAAGTTTTTGTTCTAAGCAATCATGGTGGGTCAAGTTCTGAGACTGAGTTACATTTAAACTCCTGGGCATGTCCTCTGGGGACACTGTGTGCCCTCTCCCCTCCCCTCCCCCTCCCCCCTCACTCCCCCTGCCCTCTCCCCTCCCCCCAACCATGTCCCTCCCCCAAGGCCTGTCCTGTCCAAGCTTCCCTCACTCCTGGGTGTTGTGTCTTTCCGAGGAATTTTCACTCACGCCTCCTGGGCCTTCTCCCTGCATGAGGGTGCAGGTGCCTTCACCACCCACCTTGCTCCAAATAACTCCAGCCAATGGGACCTGTCCCTCAGGGACTGCCCCCCTGACGCTCCTCCCTGTAAGGGCCTCCTGGGCTTCTCTCCCACAAGCACCTTGTGGATACCGCATCTTTGTCGCGTGTGCGTTTGTGTGCGTGTGCGCATGCGCCCCGCCCGCTCCCGTGTGGTCTCCAGCACCACGCCTGGTGTGCAGCCCCGTGGAGGCTGTTGAACTGTGTGTGTGTGTGAGCAGCAGGTGACGGGGTTCAGGCTGTAAGTGCTTCACAGGAAGGAGGTTTGTCGTACAGAAGGGGACGCTCTGTGAGTCCGGGTAGAGCCGCGAGGCGGCGGCAGGAGTGGAGGCGGCCCTGGGGGACCGCAGGCCGCTGCCCCGCACCTCCGGAGGGGTGCTGGCCGAGAGAGCCCGTTGCGCGGGTGTGGCGGCCAGACACTGACAGGGCTCCCAGCGGGCGGCTCTGAGGCGCTCAGGCTTTGCCTCCCTTCCCACTCTTCCCTCCAGAGACACGCTGTGAGCAAGACGGGCCTTTCCCAACCACTGCGCCGCCGCCGCCCCGCCCCTCGCCGCCCCCCACGCCGGAGAGCCCCTCGGTGCACAAGTACAACGTGAGCGGCGCCAACGGGACCTGCCTGCTGGCCAGCATGGGGCTGCAGCTGAACGTCACCTACAGCAAGAGGGACAACACGGTAGGCTCGGGGCGCCGGGGCACGAGCACCGCCTCTCACGTCGTGACCCGAGTGGGCAGGTCGCGGGGCCTGTCCTGTGATCAGCTTCTTGGCGCGCACAGCAGGGCTGCCGTCCTCTGTCTGGCCCGTGTCGCTGGGCGCTCGCTCACAGGACGAGTTTATTGGCCCCACGAGAATGTTAAGTGGTGCTTAGGCTTTGGCCACCCCAGCCTGTGTGTTCAGGGTCACGCTTCTCCTTTGCCCCTCCTGGTGACCGACTCTGTGTGCTGTGGCAGGGAGGGTGCTTGTGGTGGGAGCAAAGTTTTCTTGTAAAAGTAGCAACCAGGAGGAGCAGGGAAGACCGTTCTGGAACCCAGAAATCTGCACAAGTATAAACTTTGGGTGTTCTCCTCCTGCTGGTTTTGGTTAAAATGATAGAAGCCTTGAAGTCGGTTTTTGTTTTTTTTTTTTTTTACAAATAGTTTATTGTCAANTGAAGTCGTTTTGAGATCACATCTGTTTTTTCCTGAGTGTGGAGGACTCAGGGGCGTGGAATTGAACTGGGGTAACGTGCTTGCTTTCCTCCTCAGACCGTCACCAGCGTGTTCAGCATCGACCCGAACAAGACCAGCGCCGGGGGTAGCTGCGGCGCCCAGCTGGTGACCCTGGAGCTCCGGAGCGACAGCGTCCATCCTCTGCTCTTCCAGTTCGGATTGGTGAGGGTCCCTGTTCGCTCGTCCCCCGTGACTTGGTGTCCAGGCCGCCTCACACCATGGCTTCTACCATCGGCTCCCGCGCTCATGCTCCCACGTGGTGGCAGCGGAGCGGAGCACATGGTGCCCTGGCCCGACAGAGAATTGGTGAAGGTGCCCACAGCCCTGCCCCAGTGAGCACCGCGGAGTCGGCTTTCTGGCCCGCCCCTCTGTCAGCATTCGGGGCCCTTGGTCTCCGACCCCCTTTTCATTAAAGATGCCTCTGTTGGGTCCTTAATGCAGCAGGTGTTAGGGGGCACCTGCCACGTACCCACTGTCGCTCAGCCCAGCTCCGCCTTGGGCACTGCCCTCAGCCCTTCTTCCGGGGACGGCCTCTTGCATCCTGGTTCCTCCCTTCGTCCCCATCTGGGAACATAGAAACGGCCTCCGCCGGTATGTGATACGCGCTGTAAATGAGCTTATTGAAAGTCAGGTTTCTCCTAATAAAATTTATGTTATGTTTCTGAAGTTCCAACATTTGGAAAAAGTCTGCCTTTTTATTTTATTTATTTATTTTTTAACGTTTATTTATTTTTGAGAGACAGAGCAGGGAAGGGGCAGAGAGAGAGGGAGACACCGAATCCGAAGCAGGCTCCAGGCTCTGAGCTGTCAGCACAGAGCCCGACGTGAGGCTCAGACCTACTAGCCATGAGATCATGACCTGAGCTGAGGTGGGACACCCAACTCAGGCTGAGCCACCCAGGCACCCCAAAGTTTGCTTTTTTAGAACATGGCTCCTTCAGTCCCTATTTTAGCAGAGTCTGATTCTGTAAAAAGGTCTAGAAGGAACAAATCAACTTTGTGTTCTCAAGATTTATGCGATGCCTTTTACTGCAGACTGCATGCTCCACAGCCTCGCTCTGAAGCTAGACATCCAGGAGGCAGATGTGTTCCCAGATGAGCCCTCAGGTTTGATCGTAAACATGTGAGTTTGGCAAGTGCTTAGGGACTGTCATCTTCTCTTTAAGGACCCGAATACTAGCCGATTTTTCCTACAAGGAATCCAGTTGAACATGACTCTTCCTGACGCCAGAGGTAAGGCCCCCACATCACGCCCGCCCGCGCAGGCATCCCGGACCACTCACTCTCCCGTGCCTTTGCAGAGCCCACCTTCCAGGCCGCGAACAGCTCTCTGAGGGCACTGCAGGCCACCCTTGGGAACTCGTACAAGTGCAATGCCGAGGAGCGCGTGACGGTCACGGAGGCCTTTTCCGTCAATATATTCAAAGTGTGGGTCCAGGCCTTCCAGGTGCAGGGTGACAAGTTCGGGTCTGGTGAGTAGCGTCGGGGACAGCATTGGAGGCCGCACGGGGTGTGTAGGCTCTGGTTCTGTTCGGATATTTGATCATCTCTTGGCTGCAAGGAGGCGGGTGAGGGTGAGGGTCCCCGTTCCCAGTCTCCGAGAGTTTTAGAGCAAACTCCCCTTCCGGCATCACCGTGCCTTTGAAAGACCCGGCATCTTACAGATGTGAGCACAAGGCCCTGTTTGCTCAAAGGTAGTCGTTTGACGGGGTGGCATGTCCCCCACCCCACCCCGGGAAGGCAGGATGTGGGCTGCTGCCCCTGGTGCGTTGTGTCCGGAAGGGCCCAGAGGTCCTGACTGTGTTAGAACGGAGCCAGGCTGTGGGGAGGAGGGGGAGGCCCACGTGTGGGGACGGTGGCTGCGAGCACGGCGTGCCCCCCGTGTCCCCACAGTGGAGGAGTGCCAGCTGGACGAGAACAGCATGCTGATCCCCATCGCCGTGGGCGGCGCCCTGGCCGGGCTGGTGCTCATCGTCCTCATCGCCTACCTCATTGGCAGGAAGAGGAGCCACGCGGGCTACCAGACCATCTAGCGTGGCCGCGACAGGGCGGGCCCGCTGCTGCCGCCGCCGCCGCAGGGCCTCCGCTCGTCCCCCGAGCTTAGATTGGCGTTGAAGGAGGCACACTTTCTTGCAAACTGATTTTCAAATCTGCTTTATCCAATGTGAAGTTCATCTTGCAACATTTACTATGCACAAGAGTATTGAAATGACGGTGTTAATTTTGCTAACTGGGTTAAATATTTTGCTAATGGTTAAAACGTTAATATTTACCAAAGTAGAACTTTAAGGTGGGAGGGAAGAGTGCTTTCCTGAATGGGCGCTGGCTCCGCTGTTATTTGGCTTTTTAAGATTCTGGTGTTTGGTCTCTTTGTTCTTGACTGAGATTTAAGCCTTGCCAAGGGAGGGTCCCTGGTCTTGACCTTAGGACTGAGGAAGGCTGGCTAGTTGTCAGGCTGGCGTGCTTAAGAAGATCGTAAAACAGAAGGACCCCAAAAGATGAAAATCCGGAACGCTTGAATTAAGGGTTAGAAGCCAGGACAGGCCCGGCCCCCCGCCGGGCGCACAGCTCAGTACTTGGGCACCAGCGCCCCCGCGGCGTCAGGTCCTTCGGTCCTTTCTGCGCTCTGCCACCAAAAGCTGGCACTTTTTTAAAATAGATAAATGGGTGTTATTTTTATTTACCTTTTTGTAAAGTGATTTTCAGTCTTCTGTCTGAGGTCTGGGGTGATCTGTTCTGCACTCGTGTAAATACTGGGTGTCACGCTCCGATCTGCCCACTTGCTGCTGGGGTGGCTGTGCACGGACGACCCTTCACGTCACGCGTTGCTGTAACAAATGCTAATAAAACATCTCTTTCTTTCTTTCTCTGTCTGGACCCCGTGCTTCTGTCCGCCCTTGCGGGAGGCCTCTGGGACACATGGTGGGTGGCAGACATGTGTCCTCAGCTTTTGGGGAGAGCTGGTGTCGCAGTAGGTCTGGGCAGGAACTCAGACGAGAGACAGGAGTTGTGTCTGGAGGTGGGCCCTTGGTGGTGACCGAATGGTCCCCCTGAGTGGGAGGGGGGCGGTGGGGACCCCACTGTGGGCATCGACCCGGAGCCCCGCAGCCCCACCCGGCGAGCAGCAGGCGGCCAGCAGGGCGCTCCGAGCAGGAGCCGGAACCTAATGTTTACCACACTGTTTCCTTGAGAGACCGGTGCCTTCCGAGAGTCGCGGGCCTTCTGGGGGAGGCTGAAGCCTGCTCGCCGGGGCCCTGGGGCTCAGGCGTCCCCAGCCCGCCCCTGCACACTCGCACCCGGAGCTGCCGGCCGAGAAGTGGCGCTCGGGCCACACGGCTGGTGTGTGTCTGGCCTCGCTGGGCCCCACACCAGTGACCCCACACTTGACCACACCGTGGGGGCAGCCTTGGGCACTCCCCAGGCTCTGGCAACCCGCCGAAGCCGCCACTTCCTCCTGACGAGAGCAGCTGTGTGTGCACTTCGGCCCCGGGGCCAGCATCCTCTGGGGCCGTGGGGGAGGGAGGCATTGCCACCGCGGCCGGGCTGGAAGGGAGTCATCCAGGTGCCTTTCGGGGTACGATGCAGACGTGGGGCGATGGCACAGACACTGCCATCAGCCTGCCCAGGCAACGGGGTTTCTTGGCAGCCCCGCATCAGGGCCAGGAGGCAGGGTCGGGGTCAGGAAGAGAGAGGGGCTCTCGCAGGGTCTTCTTCCTCCAGGGATCCAGGGCGACGGCGGCTGCATGAGCGCTCGTGGGCCCAAGTCCAGACTGCTTGGCTCCCTAAGTACACACCGCGGTCTGCGTTACGTTTATGCATCATGATCACTTCAAAAGCCAGTTTTGAGAATTATCCTCTAAAGAAAATCACATGACGTGTGCGCAGACCTCACGTAAAGGTAAATGCCGTGCCGCAGAAAGGAAGAGAGAATGTGGCCTTAACACTAGTGACGGTGGTGGCTCTGGTTTTCATTTTCAGCCAACGAGCTGACAGAGAATCACAAGCTCGGAGGTGTTCACCTGCTTTATTAAATATGCACATCTCAACATTTTATAGGTCAGTATCTCAAGTAAAAATACACTTTTAGAAATTTATAGCTTCAGAGCCCATAATTGAGTTAGAGAACATTATTTTAAATCCCTCTTAAAAAAAAATCACGAGTGTAGAGACGTCAAGTACTCCCAGCACCGAGCAGCAGGAAACCCCGGTCAGCTCTGGAAACGCGGCAGCGGCCAGGGTCTGGGTCAGCCCTGCGCCAGCAGCCTGGCCCTGCAGCTCTCGCGAAGCCTGGTGATGGTGGCCATGGACAAGCTCCCGGGCTCTGAGAATATTTTCTGGAACAGAAGGAATTCCTTTAAAACACCAGCAACAGGTGTTCAGCTCAGCCGCCCCCTCCCCCACACCTGCTGCCCCAGGTAAGGGCTTGCATGGCCCTCTCGCTCCTGCAGCCGAGCTGGTCCTGTGGTGGCTCCGAGGGCCAGGGAACCTTGGTGAGCGGCTGGAGCACGGGGACCTGGGGCGGGGGGTGTCTCAGACTCCAGTCTGCTGAGAACGGGGGCTTTGCTGAGGAAGACATGTCCCGGGGGCTGGGGGGCATGCTGTCCCCTCTCTCACGCATACTTAACAGTAATCACTTCTATAATTACTGCTGAGAAGTTCACGGGTACAAACCAGGCCAAATGTAAGCTAGCGGTGCAAAGGGTTTTTTAAAAATAAAGGCGTTCTTCCATAGGCACGTGTTTGTTACGCAGCACCCGGGCTGGGCAGTGTTTATGCTCCCGAAGGAGGTCAATCAAGTCCTGTGACTGCGGCACCAACTCCAGGGAGCCCCACTCACTCTCCAGAAAGTTCTAGATGTTCTTGTACAGGACTCTGGTGCACGGGCTGCCGGTACCACGCTTCAGTGCAGAAATCCGTGTTCAGCTTCGTAGACGTCCCGGGGGAAGGGGCACATCCCTCTCCGAGGGCCACGGCCGCTTGTGCCATACGCACAGCGCTTCCCTTGGGAGGCTCGCGGAGCAGCAGCCACTCGCCTCGGGCACTTTATAAACACTAGCGCAGACAGCGCCTTCTGTGTGACCACCAACGTGCACGATGGCACTTAAGAACCAGACAGTGCCAAAAGCGTCACGCAGAGGGAAGGCAGCGGGATAGGGCGACACGTGGATTCGCGGCTGCACGTGAAACGTCCGGACAAGGCAAACCCGGACCGGTGGGCAGGGGAGGCGTGGGACACCGGGGCCCTCGGGGGTGACAGGTGATGGCCGCATCACCCCGGAACATGGCAGACACCCCGGAACATGGCAGACACCCCGTGTTAACGGAATCCTATCTCATTACGACAGAAAACCTCCGAAGAACCGAGGACGAGCCCGTCACACGTGGGGAGGCAGCGGTGGCACAGACCAGGCAGGCGAGGGCCTCGTCCACGTCCCAGGTTCACGGCCCTGCCGTCTGCGGCTTGAAGGGAGAAGTCCACCCGCTCTGGACCAGGCGGGTGTTGTGGGGGCCGAGCGAGTCAGCTGCAGGCCTCTGACGGTCCCCAGCCCGTCACCACCTCCATGTTGAGGCCGCGGAGCGCATCCGGGTGCAAGCCCACATGTCCACTTGCCTGCCCGCCATTCGGAGGACACGTGCGGCCCTGGTGACTGGTCGTCACGCGGCCTCGAGTCTGGCTAGAACCGGACCCCTGGCTCCCCCCGCCCAGGCCGCCCCACGCTCCCACGCTGCCCGCAGCAGGAGGAAGCTCCAGTCGCACACTGTGGCCAGCGTCCTGGGTCCTAGGGCAGTCCTGCCATCAGAATGTCGCCCGCTGGACACCTGACAGCCACCACGGCTCCCGGGCAGAGCCTGGGCTTGCTTCCGCCGGGAGGTGGGACCCTCCGGCTGGCCCCTGCCTACATTGCTGACCGTTTCAGGGGCTGAGCAGAGCCCGAAATCGGCCTCTCCCGGCCTCCGCAGGCGGCCTGGCAGGTACAGTTCGTGCTCCATTCGCTCAGCACGCTGGAGTTACGTATACAGCGCGCCCAGCCCTGGGACCCAGCACGGAGGCTCTGGCTTCAGGAAGCTGCCCTGCGGTGCAGGACACACAACAGACAACACGCGACCCCGCTGGGGCAACCGAGAGCAATCTGGGACCAGAGACGCTGGTTGCAGGGGAAGCCTGCGCTGGGGGCCTGGGCTGGCCCAACGGGGACCGAGCATGGGGACAGGCGAGGCCCAGAAGGGACCCAGGGGCAGGCGGCTGGGGACGCCAGCACGCCCGGCCCAGCCCGGCCAGGCCGATGCACCAGGAGCGGAGCCCCGACACTCACCTGCATGAAGGTGTGGCACTCGGTCACAAAGCCGCCTCTGGTGATCTCCTTGAACCTCTCGCAGATGTCCGCCACACTGCCGGCTTCCAAAATGAAGGCCTGGTGCTGCTTAATCAGGGTCAGGGCCACCCGGAAGAGAATCTTTGATCCCTCGTTGAACAAACAGTCCCAGATCCGGAGCACCGTCTGCGGACACAGACACAGCGCGTCACCGGGAGGCGCTTGTGTGGCCCCGGTCCCGAGGGGCCCGTGCGGCGCTCACCTCCACGGGCAGGACATCCACAAACAGGCAGATGAACCAGCGCGACACCAGCAGGGTCCACAGGGTGCCGTGCCCGTCCATCAGGGCCGCCACCGCCGGCAGCTTGGTCCTCACCAGCTCCCCCAGGACCTCCTGGTCTGTCTTCAGGCCCAGCATGGCGGGGCTGTAGTAATCTGCGCAGGGAGGACAGCAGGCGGTGGCCGAGCAGCCCTCCTGGCGGCGGCGGCTCCCACACCGCGTGCGCCGTGCGTGTGCAGGCGGGGAACGTTCACACAGCCGCGCTCACGGCAGTGGTGCCACCACAGCCTAAAGGGGGGACCCAACTGCGACAAGTGTGCCGTGTGCACCAGTGGAACAGTCCTCAGCCCCACAGCGAGGGAGGGTGATCCCCCAGGGCGCCTGCGCAGCGAACAAAAGCCAGACAAAAGCCAGCCGCCCTGGAGCTACCACACCAGGGTGGAGGGGGGTGTTGGGGACAGGCTGGGGGGCGGAGCTTCGGTCAGGGAAGATTGGAAAGTTCTGGAGCCGGACACAGCAGTGTGAGTGCGCTGGCGCCCTCGCTGAGGGCCGGCCGGCAGCCGTGGACACACCGCCTGGCTAAGCAGGGTTGCGGGACACGGGCAGGCGTGGGGACAGTGCTGACAGTGACTCGCGCTCGGAATCAGTCCCGCGTGCTGTCTCCACACTGGAGGGCTCAGTTCCCGGGATTCTAGAAGGGGCCGGATGCCTCCACCCCTCTGAGTGCTGCAGGACAGAGGCAGCGAGAGGCCCAGCCGTCCCGGTCATTCCCAGTGAGGCGCGATGGCTTCGCTGGAGAAATGCCTTAGCCGAGTTAGTGGCCCAGAGCCCCGGGCCACGGGGACACGGGAAGCACACCCACCGAGGCGAACTCACGGCCGCTCCGCTCCTCCCAGCCACGGGCCCGGGAACACGCGCTCGGTCAGAGAGCACGACACTGCCGACGGCCTGTCTCCTCGGAGCGCGTTTGTCCCGCCAGAGAACTACTTCGTTCAGTAAAGTATTAACTTTAATAGTTTTTGCGATTAAAATTCTGTCTCTCAAAAATGAATAAACATTAAAAAAATTTTTTTAAATACCAGGGATTTTGCAAGTTTTTCCTGCTCCTCTCCTCATTTTGCATCTATCTTCTCTTCTTAAACTAAGTGACATCCTGGCCCCGCCCCCGAGGAGACAGGAGCAAAGAGCCTCTGATGTCCCTTCAGAGCATCCGGCAGGCGACCCAGTTCTCCAGGTGACTCCCGGGGCAGCCGGGGTTAAGCCCTCGGGCGCTAAGAGGGTTTGCTGAGCTCCCAGCAAGGCGGCCTCATTCCTGGCCCCAGAGAGGCTTACAGCGGCTTCCAAAAATAGACCCGACGAACTTGAACCCTGATGCCATAGGCCTGGGGGTCACTAGGGCAGGAGCCCCGAGGGCCCCCTCTTCGCCCTCCTCACCGTGTCTGGCCCCGGCGCCCTGACCCCATTCCTCTGGGTCGTCTGAGCAGAAGCACATCCAGGAGCCAGCATTCTGCTAAGCACAGGACAGAGGAGCCTCCTGGAGGCCAGGTTCAGTGTGTGCAGACACCCTGTGTCTGTGTCCAGAACGCGACCCCCATCCCGCGTGGGCTGCCGCCAGCCCAGGGTGTCCCCGCGCCTCGTGGCTCTGGGAGACCGGGCCTTCCTGAGGCTCAGCCGCGCAGGCCTCCAGCTATTTCCGACCAAGCCGCTTCTACCCAGAGTCAGGGACCCTCTCCGCGGGGGCTGCGCGGTCCAAGACGCCGTCTCTTCATGCTTTTGGCTTGGCGACGTCTTGTGTCAAAATCAGTTTTTTAATTTTAATTACATTAAGTCAATCTTTTCTATTTTTTTAATTTAGTTCAGGCCCTTCTTCCGTCCGCAGCAATCGTGAAGCTGTTCTCACCCAATTTTCTAAGTGTCAAAGTTTTGCTCTTTCGCATATCTTAAATCCCCCCGGAGGAGGAAGAGGGCTTCCCACGCACAGGGGTCACGGAAGGACGTGGTAAGTGGCCTACTTTCCTGACTAATCGACAGACCTCACATCCCAAGTCCCCACAGGTTCACAGATCGGAGGAGGACTTCTGCGCTCTGGCCTCTGGTACCCATGCCGTGTCCTCGTTAGGCAGGACGCTGAGCCTCCGACGTTCCCCAGGCCTCTCCGGCTTCCCCAGGTAAACTCCTCAGATGCAAGAACATCGCTCCAAAACCACAGAGGTCCAAGCGGCCGATCTCGCGTGACTTGCGTACATGAGCTCATCCGTGAGATCCGCCCGTGCGGCAGATCCTCGAGGGCGAGCCCCACGTGAGCTGTGTCCTCTGCAGGATGTGAACAGCGCGCAGAGATTCTCTGTCCCTTCAAGGTTCAGAGACTTTGTATGTCTGCACGGGTGCCATTTCCGACGGTCCATTTGCTCCAGAATCAGCTTCATTAGGCAGTATTTTTCTCAAAACTTTCCACTTGGTCTCTCTTCATTTTATTCATATTCTCTTGTGATTCTTAAAAACCTGCACAGATTTTCGATGCCAGCACCCTTTCCATTTCCACGTACCTTACCCGCTCGTTCTGTACCCGTCCACCAAGATCGGTCTTATCAATCTTCCAGAGAAGCAGCCTTCATCTCAGCTCGTCTTTCCGGCTGCTTCTGTCCCGACTTACCAGTCCTCACCCTGTCGTGCTTGCTCCCCTGCGTGGGAACACACCCTGGAAGCCTGCGCCGCGTGGAGGACAGCACGGCGGCGGCGGCCCCTCAGCGTCTGTGGCCCGTGTCCCACCTCCTGGACTCCCAGCTTCTGTGTGACGAGGAAAGAAACAAGGGAAAGGTCCGCGTGGCCATGACCAACAGCAGCACCTCTGTCCCCGCAGTTCTGACCACAGTGTTCGTTCGACGGGACGTCGCGCGGACAGGAAAGGACATTTGAGGGGCTAAAACACAAGGCTCTGTCGTCACCTGCCCTCCAGGGCCAGCCTGGGGCCCCTCGTGGCAGTTTCGGGCTGTGCTGTGGCCGCTGCTGCCCGTCCCGCCTACGTCTTCACTCACTGAAGCTTCCCGGCCGCGGAGCAACTGCGGATATGACCAGTGTCAGCAAGTGTTTGCGGGAAGGAGCTGAACCGATCACGATACGAACACTCGCAGTGATTCAGCCTCCGGACTCGGCTCGGCCAGCGCCCCATCGGACCCCGCGTCATTTCCCCGTGCCTGCGGCTCGCCTCCCCGGGAGGAGCTGGGACAGTGAGCTGTCACGCACGCGGGACTGGTGTGTC
>NW_027528362.1:14651229-14661921 GCF_008692635.1 Crocuta crocuta
CGCAGGGCTGGTGTGTCCCAGGCGGGCTGCTGGCGTGTCCACCCCGTGCCCTGGCGAACGGTGGCGCTGGAGCCTGAGGAGGCCCCTTGCGGTGACGGTGCCGCTCTCGTTCACTCTTCCGCGAGGCACGTGCCGCGGGACCTAGGCCTTGAGCGTCCTCACCTGCAAAACCGATCAGTGGTTGGGCCCGTGCGGTACCGCTGTTCGAGGCGAGACTCGGGACGCGGGAACGTGCTGTGTGCTCCCAGGCAGAAGCCACAGCCCGACACCCGCTGTGGTCGACGCAGGGTGCCCGACGCGGGGGCAGGCTCGCCGGGGGAGGGCCAGGGCTCACCCGTCCGGGGGTCACAGCACTCCCCGGGCCGCACGTGCGCTGCGCGGCTACGCCTGCCTCGGGCCACGCGCGGGGCTGACACCATCACGTGAGGACGCGNNNNGGCGGGGCGCAGGCCCCCTCCCCCCCGAGCCAGCCCCGGCCACTTCTCTCCGCAAAGCGGGGTCTACATCGCATCACTGAAACCAGTGGTGTTTACTAAGCAATACACTGGAAAGAACGACAGTCACCCCAGTAGTAGCAGCCGACAGTGACTCTCGTAAGACCGTTCCCGAGCTCTACAGGAGCCGAGGGACCTCGCAGGGATCCCAGCCCCGCCAGCCTCCGCACGACGGGGCAGCCCGGGGACCGGCCACGGCCGGCACAGACAGCTCGCAGAGCAGAGCCCCTGGGGCCCGAACGGCCGCAGGCGGCCGCAACCTACCAGGCAGGATTCTTCCCACGAGCGCGTCCAACAGCCAGAAGGATTCCTCTTCGCTCTTGGTTATGAGGACCAGGTAGCCCGCTATGAAGTTCATCCCCTGAAACGAGAGCACGGGTCCTGAGCCGCCTCAGGGCCCCACGGCCCTCCAGCGGCTGTGACACCCACAGTCCCGTGTGTCCCCAAATCCGCGCGATTCCAGGCCCACCTTCTGGGGCCAGGTCTGCCCTCCAGTGACCCGCTCGGCACGGGAAGGCAGAACCACAAAGCAGTGTGAGGAAGCTGTCGGGGTCACGGTGCCGGAGTCCACACTCGCCCCTGCTGGGGCCTCGGCCCCGACGACGCCCCTTTAGAGGCTACATCGGCCTCTAAAGCACGTGTTCTGACAGACAAGAGGTGTCTGTGTGACTGCGCCCCAGACGACTTCCGTCTCCTTCCGTGTTCCCTGTGCTTTCTAAAATAAATGTGTCCTCCTCTAGGATCGGGAAGCAAGTCTAGCCTGTGTCACCCAGTGTCACGGACATGAGGGAGAGGCCACGTGAAGAAGCAGGCACACGCCAGGGATCCCCAGCGGCTGGGGCTGGGAGACCCTCCCTCAGGCCGCGGGGGAGCCAGCCTGCCCCCACTCCGCCCCCGACCACAGAGAACAGACTCCGTTCCTGACACGGCTTGCAAACCTCGTCCCCGCGGCCACAGGCGCACAGACACGTCCCAGAAGCTGCGCCATCGTGCTCAGGCTTAAAGTTGTAAGGGTTTTTTTAAAAAGTTTGTTTATTTTTGAGAGACAGAGAGAAAGAGCGAGGATGGGTCGGGAAGGGGCAGAGAGAGAGGGAGATACAGAATCCGAAGCAGCTCCAGGCTCTGAGCTGTCAGCACAGAGCCCGACGCGGGGCTCGAACCCACGAACCCTGAGATCATGACCTGAGCCGAAATCGGACGCTTAACCAACTGAGTCCCCAGGCGCCCCTGTAAGGGTTGATTTTAAAGCTATTTTTAAAAGCTGCGAGAACAGTGACCAGAATAATGTAAGGATAGTTTCTGGCCTGCCCCCTCCCGGGGCCTGCAGGCAGCCCCGTCCAGGACNAGCGCCTCTGCTGTGTGCCTGCGCTGGCGTCCCAGACGCTCCGCGCCCCCCAGTCCTGCAGCCGCGAAGCCCCCATCAGCGGGTCCCTGCATCCTCGGAAGCCCCAGAAGCAGAAGCACGGGAGGCGGAAGCCGTTTCCCCGACCCCGTGGGTGACAGGCAGGACTCGTGGAGCCCGAGCAGCAAGGCCTCCAGCCCCTCGGCCCAGGCGGCACTTCCGTGGCTCTGCACTCGGGCCTTGTCTCTCCCTCCCCGACGGCCCAGACAGAGCGCGGGCCCGCTGTCACCCTCAACCACAGGGAGACCTGCCTTCCAGAAGTAACGTGGGGGGGCACCCCCACAGCCTGCGCTGAGCCCCGCGGGAGCTGGCCACTCACTCCAGTACCCACAGCCCTGGGGCCACGTAAGTGACTTTGGACCCTCCCAGCCCCACCCCCACCCCCACGGTCTGACATCAAAGCAAGTCATTAAGCAGATGTTTCACCACTTGTCTAACTGCAAACGTCTCATGGTCACAGCGCTGCCGCACGGCGCCGTGAGTCAGGGGTGCACGGGGTCAGCGCATTCCTGCTGCTGATCGCCGGCCCCTTCCCTGGGGGCTCACCTGGCAGTACCCCACAGCCGGGTTGTGGCGCCCATAGGCCACCAGCACGTTGTACAGAGTCTTTTGTAAACAGGGATCTGCGCTCTTCCGGAATCTCACGTTGTCCGGGAAGGTCCTGTTCATATCTGCAGGGAAATTCACAACACGGGGTTACCCAAGACGGCCTGTGATGCACCCCTCGGGTCTACTGCTAGGCCCCCAAGCCCCACCCGGCCAGGGGTGAGCCCAGGTTTCGACCCTGGTCTCCCTTTGCGGACAAGCCCTTGCCACGTTCACAGTTGAGGCCACGGCGACTGGAGTCAGGACAGAAAAGGAAGGCGTCCCCTGCACCCGCCGCCTGCTCCGGCCGCGGCCCCCGCCTCTCCTCGCAGCCCCCCGCCATGCAGCCTGTCACACGCCACGCCCCAATGTCCCCAACACTCCCCCTTAGCCAGCGGGTTGCTTAACTCTCGGACCACAGGCAACATAAAACAGGAGAACCTTCCCACTTCTGCAGACAGAACAGAGGCAGAGCCCGGGACTCCCTTTCAGAGACAAACGACAAAACCGGACACTGAGAAGTGAGTGAACTCGGCACCGCCGGCCTCTGTCTGCTCGTCAGACGCCCGTGTCCTCCGCACGGGGGCTGCGGGAGCCTCCTGTAGACCTGACCCTGAGTCTCACCTGGGCCTCCCACGCTGGCCCCACAGCGGGCGGAAGGGGGGAGCTGTGCATCCACTGCACAAGAACTTCTTTTTCTGACCCACTGACCCCACTAGGATCAGATTAGTGGCGGGTCGGCTGCTGGGCTACGTCTGATGCCCCGACCGGATCCGACGCGCAGAGCCTGGGGCCCCAGCACGGCTGTCAGGCCAGCGTCCCCTCAGCTGATGGGACAGCGCTTCCGCCCCTCCGTCTGGCCCCAGAGCCACACCTCTGCTTATAAAAGAACTTACCCGGGCAGAGCAGGAAGTCTTAGTGCCTCGAAGGACGTTATTTCTCATTGTACGTTTGTTTACAAACAAGGTTTTTTCTTGGAATTCTGAATATTCCAAAAACTTAGAATCCACCAGGAATTTAGTGGCGTTTTGGTTTTTTCTTTTTACTAATTCAGACTCTGGGTGACCAGCTGTGCTTGTTCGTATATAATATCCTCTCTTAGCAGATGTTTTGCAATTTTTCTCTGGCCATCGTGGAGGCAGGTGGGGACAGGCCGTTCGGTCTGTGCCCGCG
Source organism: Crocuta crocuta (assembly GCF_008692635.1). Taxonomy (NCBI): domain Eukaryota; kingdom Metazoa; phylum Chordata; class Mammalia; order Carnivora; family Hyaenidae; genus Crocuta; species Crocuta crocuta. The sequence goes on from NW_027528362.1 coordinate 14,654,884, forward strand.
GGCCCTGTGAATAAGTGAGTTCTCCAGATCCCTCAGAAAAACAGACACAGATCGACCTTGGTGCAGCACGTCCAAGCTGGGCACACGTGCAAGAGACTGGAAAGCGGGGTGTCGGAAGCATCTGGGCAGCGCCGTCTGTGACGGCAGACCCGCAGAGTCAGGGACAGTGGCCCCAGCGCCCCCCGGGGCCAGAACAGACCAGCAAAACGGGCTCTGTCCACACCCCAGCGGGACTCGGCCCTGAGAAAAAAGGGTTCGGACAGCTGCTGCAGTGTGGACACGTCCTTGCCCGCGCTGGGCAGTGAGGGACCCCCAGGGACATGCCTCCGGGGAATCCCACCTCTCAGTACGCTCAACTAATTGGGTTTTATTTACTTATTTATTATTATTTTTTAAATATTTGAGACAGAGAGACAGAGCATGAGCTGAGGAGGGGCAGACACAGAGGGAGACGCAGAATCTGAAACAGGCTCCAGGCTCTGAGCTGTCAGCACAGAGCCTGACGTGGGGCTCGAACCTGCAAACTGTGAGATCATGACCTGAGCCAAAGTCAAACGCTTTAACCGACTGAGCCACCCGGGTGCCCCTCAACTAATTGGGTTTTAAACTTATTTTATGCTTAAGTGTGTATTTCTCAAAGGCAAAATCAGATGAGCAGATACACTTCCTAAGAATCTAATTATTCAGCTTGGGTTAAACGACAGTCTTGAGCACTTTGAACAGTCAGGAGTTCGTGAGCCTGTGTGACCACTGAGAGCGTCTGGGGCACCGTGAGCACCCAGATGACGAGTGGAACTCACAAGACACACACCCGTGTGCGGCGTCGGGACACGCGGGTCACGTGAGGCGTCAGGACGAGGGGTCGGGACAGACGTGTCCCGCGTCCCTGAGTCCCAGGGCGCTGCCCTCCGCACAAAGCCTTCCCAGCCATTACCCTCCAGGTCACGACGGCCGGCTCAGCACCCGCGGCAAGGTCTTCTGTGTCCTGCCCTTACCGACCTTACCGGCTGGCTGGCGTCAAGTGTCTCCCAAATCAATGACGAACACTCACAGATGCCTAAGCTTTGATTTTCCCGTAAGAAAAATAAAACTTCAAATCCAAAGCAGCGGGGCGACCCGGAACAGCGCGCGCCCCCTCCTGGGCCGCCCGCCCCCGCGCCCGCCCGCGGCTCACCTGTCCGCACGGCCTCCTCCAGCCTGCCGTTGTCCTCTCCCTGCAGCAGCCGCTGGTAGTAGCCGGGGTTCTGGTCCATCTGGGCCTGGGCTCCGCTCACCCCCATCCAGACGCGGGCCCGGTGCTCCAGCGGGACCCCTTTCCGGATATAGCGCTTCACTGAAACGGAGACAAGGGGCTGCTGCCAGGGCCAGAGCGGCGTGGCCTGGGGGTCAGAGCGGCGTGGCCTGGGGCCAGGGCGGCGTGGCCTGGGGTCAGAGCGGCGTGGCCTGGGGGCCAGAGCGGCGTGGCCTGGGGCCAGAGCCTCGCAGGGCCTCAGAGCAGAGGCCGCCGACCTCCATGCTTTCAGCTCACATCTCCCTGTCAAACACGAGAAGGTGCAGAACCTTGCAGACGCCCGGCCAGCCGGCTGCACACACTGTTCTAGACCGTTCTNACTGCCAGGGCCAGAGCGGCGTGGCCTGGGGCCAGGGCGGCGTGGCCTGGGGGTCAGGGCAGCGTGGCCTGGGGCCAGGGCGGCGTGGCCTGGGGTCAGAGCGGCGTGGCCTGGGGGCCAGAGCGGCGTGGCCTGGGGCCAGAGCCTCGCAGGGCCTCAGAGCAGAGGCCGCCGACCTCCATGCTTTCAGCTCACATCTCCCTGTCAAACACGAGAAGGTGCAGAACCTTGCAGACGCCCGGCCAGCCGGCTGCACACACTGTTCTAGACCGTTCTCCCCTGCGTGGGGCAGCCCTGGTCCTCCTGCGCTGCCGGCACTGTGCAGGTCGCTGAGGGCCGGGCCCCAAGCTCTGGGTCAGGGCCCCTCAGGCCAAGATCAGTCATGGCAGCCCAGGGCGGAGCTGGTGACCGGCCCCACGAGCTGCACATACAGGAGACGGCCGGTTGGCCAGAGGGACAGCTGTGGGCAGGGACGGAGGCTCAGGTGTGCGGCCCCGCCCCGGAGGCAACAGGGCCAGCAGGTGTCTGGGCTGGGGGTCTGTGCGCCCCTGGCTGGGGGTCTGTGTGCCCCGGCTGGGGGTCTGTGTGCCCTGGCTGGGGGTCTGTGCGTGGAGGGTCTGTGCGGCCCTGGCTGGGGGTCTGTGCGGCCCTGGCTGGAGGTCTGTGCGCCCCTGGCTGGAGGTCTGTGCGCCCCTGGCTGGGGGTCTGTGTGCCCTGGCTGGGGGTCTGTGCGGCCCTGGCTGGGGGTCTGTGTGCCCTGGCTGGGGATCTGTGTGCCCTGGCTGGGGGGTCTGTGCGCCCTGGCTGGGGGTCTGTGCGCCCCTGGCTGGGGGTCTGTGCGGCCCTGGCTGGGGGTCTGTGCGCCCTGGCTGGGGGTCTGTGTGCGCCCCTGGCTGGGGGTCTGTGTGCGCCCCTGGCTGGGGGTCTGTGCGCCCTGGCTGGGGGTCTGTGTGTGCCCCTGGCTGGGGGTCTGTGCGCCCCTGGCTGGGGGTCTGTGCGGCCCTGGCTGGGGGGTCNACAGCCACTTCCTCTGGGAGGGGTATTTTTACTGAAAATAAATATGTGAAGGACGAATCATTAATTTTCTAATGACCATAAAGACATATAGGAAAAGAAGCCGAGAGCCATGAGCTTCCTCAGTGAACCACTGCTCACTCGTGTCCCAGGTAAATGGGGAAGATTTGTGAGCCTGACATTCAGTGAATTACAGGAAGCCTGGGGATGCAACACTGTGCTTTTTTTAAAAAAAAAATTTTTTAATGTTTATTTTTGAGAGAGAGAGAGAGAGAGAGACAGCGTGAGCAGGGGAGGGGCAGAGAGAGAGGGAGACACAGAATCTGAAGCAGCTCCAGGCTCTGAGCTGTCAGCAGAGAGCCCGACGCGGCGCTCGAACCCATGAACTGTGAGACCATGACCTGAGCTGAAGTCGAACGCTCAACCGACTGAGCCCCCAGGTGCCCCACAAATAGCATTTTTAAGAAACGTATTTTAAGAAAAAAGAAAGGCCATACGATCAAAATAATTCCACGATCTGCTACAAAGAGAAAACAATCTATAAGCGCCAGCTGCGTTTCACGGAAGCCACGACAGGAATAACTGAGGGGCCTCCGAGGAAAGTTCTACTGATAAAACCCCGCTAACTCATACTCCATGCTAACCTGCCAAGGACGCAGCCTCTGCATAAGCTTCCAGAGGCCATGTGGGGACAGGAAAGGCCCCCCAGGTGTGTGCGAGATGAGGGGCGGAAGCCACCGGAAGCAGGAACCCTCTGCAGGGTCCCCATGCTGGCGCGGTCATGCGAACCAAGGACACTAGCCATTCGGACCACCTTGCCTCCAGCCTGCTGCGCTCTCCCGGGAACTGGGCGCCCCGGACCCCCAGCCTCGGGGAGACGGGGAGACCCTGCAGCCGCCACCCACCCACCGGGGGCCAGTCCGGCCGGACTGTCCTAACTTGCGGACGCCAGGCGCACCAACAGTTTCCAGGACCCACCACAGTCCCGAGGGGTCTGGAGGGGCCGCTGAGCTGGGGGCTCACCTCCCACCTCGGGCCCCACGATGGCGCCGCGCCACTGAAAACACACTCGCAGGTCTCGGAGCAGAAGAAAACTCCAGAAATAACCCACACGAGCGGAGCTGACTGCGTTTTGCCAACATTGCAGAGGAAAGTCTTCCGGGCAGAACAGTCTTTCCGAGGAAGGCCCACAGTGGGGCCAGCGGGACCGCCTACCGGGCGAGGGAGGGAACCAGGTCACCGCGGGCGGAGCGCGGGCAGCGGGGCGAGATGCACGCTGGGCCCCGAGCCCACAACCCCGCGTCAGGAAGCCTCAGTGTGCAGGCTGCGTGCACGGCTGTTTACACCGTCGGCCCAAGGGCCCCCGGCTGCCGGATGTGGTCCCGGGAGGGAGGGGGGGGAAGGACGGGACCCCTAGGTCAGGGCACGCGGAGCGAGCTGCCTCACGGGCCCCGGACCGTGGGGCCCACTGGCGGGACACCCCCGTCGGCCCCAGCACCTGGGGGGGGCGGCGCACGCGAGTGTTTAAGGACATGGGCTGGTTTGGGTCTTGAGAAGACAGGGCCTCCGTGTGAGGTCACAGAAGTGCTAACTGGGAAGAGTGGATCTCGCTGCAAATTCACCTCGTAAATAGAAAAAAAGGCACCGCAAGATGCTTAAACCCCTCACTGGAGTCGGACACTGGATTCTGCTGGGAAGGCCTCAGTTTCCTCATCAGACGGGGGTGGAGTGCGGGGCCCCAGCCTGAGATCCGGGCGGCCAAGGAGGCCGAGCTGTGTCAACAGCTTCCGGGGACAAAGGCGGCCGCCTCTTTGTCCTTCACTATCTGCGCTCACGACGCTTCCAGCTTCTTCAGAAGGGAGCAAAAACAGCCCACCCATCCTCAGAGACTGACCCCTTCCCCAGGGCAGGGCTCACCCAGCAGCCTCCGACCTTGGGAAGGCGGGGGAGCAGCTCTTTAAAGAAGGTGGGCCCCGGACAACTGACTCCCGGCTGCCTGTCCCAACAATCGTCCCAACAAAGTTAAGCAAATCCCTGCGTCTACTGGTATTTGCCTTGGGAAATACGTGTTTGCAGCGTGATTCTGACTTAGACGGTGCTGATATTCGTAGCTACCAGGGAGGAGCTCAGACCCCGCAGAAGGCGGGTGGGCCTCGGCCCTCGAGAAGCCGGGAAGGGGGCTGGAGCGGGGGGTGGCTGGGCCAGGGCGGGACCGAGTCCGTTTGTCCAGGCTGCGGGAGAAGGATCGCGCTGTCCCACGCACTCCTGGTGAGTATTTGCTGCAGACAAAAAGGAAGAGGAAAAGGAAACCCTGCTTGTGTCCACATGGCGGAACTGGGCCGTGAGTTCGGGCGGCCGCCTGGAGGCAAGGGGACACCAAGACGCAGAGGCGACTGTGCTCCTGGTGACGGAAGGGCTGGCGCCCATACGACAGTCCCCCACACAGAAAACTGCACAGGACGACAAAGCAACGAGACCCAGTCACTTAGGTCACAGAACGGGATCAAGGGGGAGGAGGGGGCGCGGCTGCTGAAACTCGGGAGGCTCTGAAGCAGCTCCCCGGGGGCCTCCCCTAGGGTGTCCCGGCCCAGCCAGGACAGTCGGCCGAGCGTGACTGCGGAACCGGACTCACATTCCTGGAATAACGCGCCCACTCCTGTCTGCACCTCACAGCCACCCCTGCAGGGCCGTGCGGGTGCTGACGGGCTTCCCGACCGGCCTGCCCCAAAGCCACACCAGGGCCAGCCAGACACCAGGAGCCACCGAACCATACGAGCCACGTGCCTCTCGCAGACTGATCTGTGCCCTGTTTCCCAAAAGAACACCGGGCCACCCTCCACCGGACGCCCTGCCCCAGGCCCGAGGCTCATCGCAAAGCCGCCGCTCTTGCTCCCAAACCTGTTTTGCCCAAAATACTTGTCACCACAGTCACGTACTCTGTTACGTAAGTCAAGGAAATGTTAAAACAAAAAGAGAATTATTTCAGTAAAACAACCTTAAGTTCTTGGAGTCCACAGACACCGGTGCTCAAAGAAAATAGAAGAAAAAACAAGACAAAACCTTTGAACCAGGAAAACAACTGAAAAGATAGCAAGGGTAAGCATCTGGAAGGTTCTGCACCCGGATGCTCTTAAGTCCTGCTCACCCTGGACAGAACAGATGCAGGAAAACAGACGCATGGCACCAAGTGCAGCTTGGGAAGGAGATGCCGAGGGTCCACCGGTGGACCCACGTCCCTCAAAGGGAACGGCGAGAACCAGACAGGGACACAGAGGCGCACACAGTCTCACAGTGACTGCGCGTCACCCGCCTCCAGGTCCAGAGTCGGCCCCAGCAGGCTCTCCTGCGCTACGGTGAACTCCCGCCCCGCAGGCCACCGCCGCATTGGCACACACGCGTGTCCCTGCGCACGCCCTGCTTCCGGGAGACGCGCGGTGGTGGCAGCGATCGCCTCTGCCCACCACAAGGGCCAGGCCAGGGGAGGAACCCAGGGGAGCTTCTCTGCTTCTACTGTGAGGAAGATTTTCACCATGGATCCACACTATGTTTACTCTTACACACTTGTATTTTTTAAAAAAAAAGACCTGTGAACTCTTAAAAATAAACAGAAAGGCTGGGGCGCCTGGGTGGCTTAGTTGGTTNAAACACTCCCCCAGCGGGAACAGCCCTGACGAGGAGCCCTGGTCAAGGGAGAGGCAGGCTGGGGGTGGGGCCCAGTGTTGGGAAAGAGCCTCCCTCCTCCCTGAGGGCCCCACCCCCAAGATCAACCTGTCCCCACCCTGTGTCCTGTTCAACTGCACTATGTACTGGGGCCGCTTTGGGCCCCAATTCACTAATTTAACCCTTTTAAAAGCAACAATTGAGCTTGTCACACCTCCTTGCTTAAAAACCCATTTACTGGGGCCCCTGGGTGGCTCAGTCAGTTGAGCGTCCATCCAACTTTTCATTTCTGCTCAGGTCACGACCCCAGGATTGTGGCATCGAGCCCCACATTAGCACAGAGGCTGCTTGGGTTTCTTTCTCTCCCTCTCTCTCTGACCCTCTCCCCCACTTGAACTTGACTGCGCGCTCGCTCTCTCTCCAAAATGAATTAAAAAAAAAACCTCTTTACAGTCAGCCTCTCTGCCCGACCAGAACGCCCTCATTACGTCCCCAATACCGGCCACACAGCTCTGTGCCTGCGGCTGACCTCTGGCCTCACCCATCTCTGTCATTAAAGTCCTATCGCAGGAAGCCCGTCCCTCATCTGGAGTCCAGGAAGCACACACCTCCCAGGGCCCTCACCACCTGCTGGGGAACACTTCATTCATTCAACAGCCCTGTTAGCAAGTACAGAGGCCACTGGGGCAGGGAGGGGAGTGCGGCTCCAGCAGGAGAAACAGACCACACAGGACACCAGAGGAGAGCCAGCAGG
>NW_027528362.1:14662010-14662330 GCF_008692635.1 Crocuta crocuta
CTTAGAGGCCGCGCTGCCCAGGCGCGGCCTCTCCCAGCGTCGGAGCCCGGCTGCGACTCACCTGTGCGGCTCTTCTGCACACCACCGCCCCCCTTCAGAAGTTTGGACCATTTTATTGCTCTTCTAGTGAGCGTCACCAGATAGGCGGAGAAAAACTCTTCATAAGCTGCATAGTCAAAGTCCTCAGGCCTTTCAAACCCGTAGGGATCAACCCTACAACACGAGAACACGAGGAGCCTGTGAGCCCTAGATAAAGTTTCGCGCGCGCACTGAGTCCCCGCGGGGACGAGGCCGCGAGCGCGCGTGGGGGCGGCGGGGCG
>NW_027528362.1:14662859-14674097 GCF_008692635.1 Crocuta crocuta
GGTGCACGCGGGGGCGGGATGGGGGTCCCTGAGCTCAAGTGTGTGCCCCGGGGCTGGCTGGCTGGGTGGAAAGCTTTCCCTGTCCCTCCCCTCAGGCCTCCCGGGCTTTGAGCAGAGGTGGGAGATAAATAGAGTTGGGATTCTTCTGAGATACCTTCAAACTTCAGTGCGTGGCGGGTCCGAAGGTCAGAGTTCTGACCTATGAGCCCTGTTTTAATTTTCTTTATGCCCAAAAAGAGCAAGTCTTACTTTTCACTTGTTTTTTTCAGTCTTCACTTCAGACCTGAGAACAGCATGTTAATGAGGTCATAACCCCTGCACCCACCTGCAGACCTGTCCCTTCCTGCCTCCTCAAACCAGCCTGGGGAGGGGGTCCCGGGTTCCAGCCCTGCCCTGCCCTACCTGCCCGGGAAAACCCCCACCGAGCCAGGGCTCACATGGTCAGAGGAACTGCCTGGCTGTGCACCCTGCAGGATTGTCATCTGGGGTGACTTGGGGTTCACAGGTCAGGGGGCCCCCACAGGAGGCAGAATGGGGGGCTCCCTCCTCAACCGCCTCTCCCTGAACTTGTGTTCAGAATCTTGGGAGTGTGGGTCATGGCCGGGTGCTGTCTGCAACCATTCCTCAGGGCGAGGGGGAGGGGGGCCACCAGCCCTGAGCCCCGGGCAGCCCTGGGCCCAGCACGTTGCTCTCCTGAGATTTTAACGCTGTGGCTTGAAAGCCACGTCTAAGCTGCTTGTCACGTCGTCGGGGAGACCATAGAAAATCTGCCAGAAGTGTGTTGTGAGCTTTGGTTTACAAATGTGGTGAGAAGGGGTATTCAAGCTTCTTTGAATTTTGGATTTAAGGCACTTTCTAGCCTCAGCCCTCCTCACCCCAAGGGTCCTTTTAGAAACGATGAGCCTGAGCAGAAAGACTCAGCCTGGTCCACCGGTGACGAGCCCCGAGGAAATGTTCTTCTTGGGCGCCCGTGTACTTTCTCGTGAGTAGTGCCCGCAGGCCACGCGCAGAGATGTGGCTGTGCCCCCTCACGTCTCCCCGGGCCTTACTGGGCCCACGGGCAGCTGACACCGGCCTGGAGCCGGTCGGTCCAGGGCTGGGCCGCGAGCGGGCAGAGGACGCGGCGGAACACCAGCCGTCATCAGGCTTCTGCAGACGTGGGGGGCCCGCCGGACCCCGCCGCACAGGCCAGTTCTGCCGCGTCCTGGGGCCCCAGCTTAGTGCACAGCGTTCTGCTTTTGAAAGACAGTGTCCCTTCTTTCTAAGCCCCCTGGTCCCTGCCGTGACCTCCGAGGGACACTCTCAACGAGGGTCCTTTCTGCTGCAGACACTCCAGTCGGCAGACAGGAGGACTTATCCTCACACCAGCGTGGGGTCCCCCCCCCACGCCCACCTCTCCCACCTGCTCATCTTCCCTTGGCAGGCTTCCCTGCTACCCTGAATCCCCTCCCGTTCGGGCTAAACCCGTTTCCTGCTTCCTGTCGCCGTGCTTACCTGCTGACGCTCCTGCCCCCACCTCTCGGGCGCTCAGCACCCCGGCTCCCAGCCGTGTTAGTGCGGCTCTGGGGCTTCCCCCCACCCGGCGGTCCGGGACGCCCCTTGTCTCCTTGTCTGTAAGTTCCGCCCTTCTCTTGACGGGGTCAGGATCCAGCTTCACCCCTGCCACACACTTTCTCACAACTGCCTTGAAGAGCAGCGTGGGCCTTGGCTCCGATGCCCCCGTGGGAAACCCAGGCCACGGGACAGGTGCACGTGGGCTTGAGTGTGACGGCGGCACCCCTGGAGGTGTACTGGGGCCAGATGCAACTGGCGGACGGGCGTTCTGTGTGCACGTGAGGTGAGGGCGGCCAGCCCCGGAGGTAGGGGAGGGAAGAGAGGAGCAGGGAGCCCCAGGGCGGGCAGCAGCCAGAGGGTGAGAGGTTCAGGGCTGCCCGGCCCAGTGTCTGCCTGAGCCTCCCACTTAGGAACAGGAGGCAGCCACACGCCCGTGTCCTCCGAGTATCTCTGTCGCCTCCGCGTGCCCGGGGCTGAGCTCCCTGGGCACCTTCCCTGGCCCGAGCACCTCTCCTTAGAGCTGGTGGCCACAATTATCCAGGACACTGAGTCACGCCCTCCAGGAGCAAGCCTGCTGGCCATCCCCGCAGCACTGATGGCTCCTGGGGCCACGGCCGCGTGTGAGATCCGCAGGCTGACCTGCACCTCGGGGGCCACGCAGCCCACGGATGCCTCTCCCTGCAGGAGCCCCGGTTCTCGGTGCCCGATTGTTAAGAGCTGCTGCCTCTTAGAAGTCAGAACCGGCCTCAGAGAACTTTAGTCCTGGGGGTGCCCACCCCCTGGGACAGCCGTCGTTGCCATGGTGATGGAGGCCAGAGCGCTGAGCCGTCCTCCCTGGGGACCACGCAGGCTGCCACTCGCCGGGCGCCACCAGGCCTCCTGCCGTGTCCCCGAGCTCCTGCGCAGGCGGAGCCTTGGCGGGGGGTGGGGCGGACACCCGCTGTGGACGCCCTGGTGACGCGCCCGGGCAGGGACCCTGACCCAGAGGGCGGCCACGGGAGCCCAAGACTGCATGTCCATCGAGCCCTGGATGTGGGTGCTGCTCCGCAGCGGGGGCCTGCACAGCAGCGTGACCCCACATTTGGCGCGGGAGGCGGGGTCTGCTGATTCAGGGGAAAAGAGGCTGGAGAGATGTGACCACCGATGCAACACCGCCACGCCAGGTGGGAAGCCCTCCCCTGGGGTGCAGCGGAGACTCGGGTCCCCCGCTCCTCCAGGACCAGCCAGCCTCTGCCCCCGCAGCCCTCCTTGGCCCACCAGTGATGAGCTGCGCTGTTTTCACCTCGCAGGGCCGCTGAGCCCGCTCAGCCGCCGGCCCGCTGTCTCACCTGCCCTGCTGGGCCCCGGACGCCTGCCTCTGGGGGCCCAGCTCCGGGGAAGCCTCCAGACCTCACTGTGGCAGTAGTCCCGTCCCTTCGAGTTAAAGTTCTAAGCCCTGATTTGTTTTCTCTTTGCCTAAAGAAGAGTATTGATGGGTAAAATAATATGAGGTTTGGAGTTGGCCTGAGACGTGTTCCAGAAGAGAGAAAAACGGGTGGAGCCACGGCCGAACCAGGAAGCTGGGCACTGGGTACAGGGAGCGGCTTTCTGGTGTGAAAATTCCCAGAACGCTGTGTGTAACCAGTGAGGCGGTAAGGCCCCCCCCGACTGGGGGCAGGAGGGCCCAGAACTGGCCCTGCGGCCTTGGCCCCCGTCAGCCCGCTGCGGGCCTGCCCCCTGGTCCGGACGGGCGCACCGGGGCCCCGGGGTCAGTGCACCGCCAGCCACCCGGAGGGAATGAGGCCCTCTGCTCCTGGCGTCCCCACAAAGCCAGAGGGGACAAGTGCAGATGTTAGAGAGGCGGGGGCGCTACGGGGTCTCCAGTGACCCCACAGGATGCTCACATCTCTGAGTCTGAGCGGCTGCCTGCCTGGACTGAGTGCGGAGTCATGGGGAGGTCATCGGACACCACAGGCTCCTCCGGCCGCTGGGGGTCCAGCCAGGAGCCTTAGCGAAATGGCTGTCCTGGGGCGGCCCCTGTGTCCAGTGTCCCCTGCTCACTGTTTCTGGAGCTGTGACCCAGACACGCTCGTCCCCTTGTTCACGTCCCCCCCAGCAGGAGCCGGAGGGGCTTGGTCGGTGCCTGGCGTGCGGGCCGTGCTCGCAAACACCAGGCCCCTGTCGTCGTCCCGGCCTCCCAGGCTCAGGCGTCTCACATGCAATTTCCTCCGAGGGGAGGTCCCGCGTGCCCTGTGGCAGGTCCCCCCAGAGTCCTCTGCAGAAGAAAAACAGGTTTTGGAAGACGGCAGGTGCACAGCACAGGGAGCCCCACAATTATGGACGAGCCCGCGTCCGTCAGCTGGCGTTTCCGGTCCTTCCTGCACAGACGTGGGGCGCAGCTCCTCTGGGCGCTCTGGGCATCAGCAGAGACGCCCGATTGGCTTCCAGAGACCACGCTGGGAGAGTTTGCTCGCGTGATACAGTCTAACCTGTCATCACGCTCAGGGACGCAGCAGGAGGCAGGCGCGGGAGGCAGCCCGGCCCCGGGAGCAGAGCCGGCTGCTCTGCCTCCACCTGCCCCACCCGCAGACAGACGGATGGACAGTCCCCGGGGAGGGCGGGAGGGCACACGCCGCCGCTCGTCCCCAGCGTCCTTCTCCCCTTCTCCTTTCTGTGATAGGACCTCCCGTTTCAGTGCCGACAGCGCGGGCCTCTGGCACAGGCCGCAGCGGGGCAGCGCAGCTGGCAGTCACGCTCACACAGTCCCGGAGCGGCAGGACGGAGGGCTGGTCCCCTGCGCCGCTCCCCTGCGCTCGCGGATGCCGTCTCCTGCCCGCGTCCTCACACGCGTCCCTGTGCGACCTGATCGCCCTTATTAGGACACCAGTCATGTGGGATCGGGGCCGCCCTACTGACCTCGTTCTACACTCACTTCTTTAAAGGCTGGATCTCCAAATGCAGTCACGCCCAAAAATATTTCTACTATTGAAAAATGACAGCATGTCAACTTTGGAACTTAAGAGCAATAATATAAAGACAAGTGTCCCAGATTCACGGCATCAAAGTTACACACCCGGAGAAACCCACTTCACTTCCACCGCAAACAGACCTGACACACTGATGCTTTCCTGTGAAAGTGCTCGTGCTGGGCACCAGCACGGGGCGCACTTACGCGAGCTACGTGGTCGCCGTGCGCCCGCACTTCAGAGATGACGGGCATCTGCATTCCAGCCGGCAATCTTCTCCCGAACGCACAGGAGATACCGTGGCCCAGATTTCTGTGACTGGGAGGTGAGGAGCTCTTTTCTGCTTGAGAATTTTTCCTGGGAGGCTGTTCTGCAGGAAGAACAGTGCGCTGTCTCTGTGCTTCTCCATCTGAAGTTTTCTGACAGCCCCTCGGCCCAGATGCACAGCGGCTGCCACACTTTCCGGATGGAGCCGTGCGGCTCCCTGGGTGCGAGCAGAGCCCTGCAGGACCTGCCACGGCCCGTGGGAGGCGTCCCCACGCACACAGGTAGGTATCGACCATCTGTACCTCCCTTCCTGCCAGCAAAGCGTCCAGCAAAGTGTCCGCAGTGACCTAAAGGAGCTGAATCGCAAACAGACGCTGTGCTTTGCCTGGACCCCCGGCTTCGCAGGAAGGCCCTGCTCGCAGAAGGAACAAACGAGCGGCCAGCGCCGCACAAGTTCAGGAGGGCGTCTATTCCTAGAGGCTCGATGGTGCTTCTCAGCGCCACCTCCAGGCTGGCGGCTCAGCCTCCCACTTCGAGGGGCTGCCGGCTGTGAGCTGCCCCCACGCCTGGTGCATGTGCTGTCCCTCCAGCCCCCGATGCATCCCCTTCCTGTCCACCGATGCCACAGCCACGCACTGACCTCCCCCACTTGTAAAACTGTGCTAAAATATATGTGACAAAGAACTTGACCTCTGAACCATCCGTGAGGGAACAGAGCTCGGGGGCCTTTAGCACACGCACACTATTGTACAGCCACCTCCCTCTGCCATGGGGACGTTCTCATCTGCCCAGACTCAGACTGTGGCCGCATGAACACACCTGCAGCCCCTGGCGCCCCTCCTGCTCTCTGCCGCTGGGAATGGGGCTCCCCTCGGGACCTCAGGGGAGTGGAGTCCCGCAGGCCCTGCCGTCGGTTTCCTGCGGACATAACGACCTGCAAGTGCATCGGGGCACCGGCCTCGCCGCCGGCTTCGTTGCTCTGAGCCCGTTCAGCCCTTCTGTGGCTGCAGACAGAGTCTCCTTGGTTCTCTCTCCGTCTGAGCCTGTCAGACAGGTTCTGGCTGGGCCAGGGGGCGGGGTGGGGGGGGAGCCCGTCTGCCTGGGGGAGGAAACGGGGTCAAACGTACCCAGAGGCCCCTCGGGCAGCCGAGCTCTTCAGTTTCAGGAGAAGCGGGACAGGAAAGGCCCCCCACCCCGGAGCGAGCCTACCCCTGGGAGTAGGTTCCCCTCCCACAGCGAGTGTTCAGAAAAGATGAGGCCTGGGTCGTAAGCTGAGAGGGCTGACAGAACTTGGGGCGCAGGAAGAGCCCCCGGGCCAGGGTTTCCCCTGAGCGCTGCTGGCGCCGCAGGGAAGCCGTCTGGTGGCGCTGACGAGACTGTGGTCCTTCACACGGGGGACCGGTGGCCTGAGCGTCTGAGTCCTCACACTGTGCGACCCTCCTTACCCGGACTTTGAGGCCCAGGGACCCACGGCGCCACGTCCTTCTCACAGACAAGAGCGCAGGCCTAAGGGTGGAGGACCCACAAAGACCTGTCCGGCAGGGAGGACGGAGATTGAGGGTCCTCAAGGGTCAGCCCCAAGGGCCAGGCCCTGTCACCCCAGAGTTCCCTGAGCCACGGCGCCCTGTGGCAGCCAGGTGACAGGCACGGCCCCGCCACTCTCAGAGCCACAGTGTCTCGGGAAGGCCCTGGCTGACGATGCTGGAAGGTTGAGCTAGACCCACCCCACTTAAGGGGCCCTAAGGAGAGCATCACAGCGACACAGACATGACCCCATCCTGCCAAGAGATTTGTGATAAGTGACATATTTGATTTCTGCTTTTGAAATTATTTCCAGGTGAATAAAGCGACAAACACAACAGAACACAGTTAGCAGTTTTTCCTAACAAACTCATTTTAGAAGCGTGCGTACCAGAGAGAAAAACCCAGAGAACGCTGAGTTAAACAGCTGTGGGGTCTTACATAATCGCGTGATTGAAAGACCATAACACAAGTGGCAAAGATACTTTCACGAAAAGACTGAGGAAGTGATGCCGAGTTTGTACACCCCCAACCGTGGCATTCGTGGTGGAGATCTAAGACACGAGCACACGCCACAGACTTTTCACCAACAAACACTTCCCGTGGGAGCCCGGCCGACCGGCTCCCGGGCGGGTCTGTAAACGCCGAAGGAGCTGTGAAATCCGAAGCAGCCCCGGGCCTCCGGCTGTGCAGACACGCAGACCCCACCCACGGGCTAACAGGCCCACATAGAGACGCTGATTCCCGCTGTGGCCCTCGTTTAGCCCGCGGTCTGCTGGCCGCCAACCTTCCCCAAGGGGTGTTTCCACACGGGGGGGGGTGGGGAGGCTCGCAGGCCTATCTTGTGTGGACGCAGTGGCCGTGTCCACCGTGGAAGCACCTGCATCCACAAGTGCACGTTGACACCGACAAGTCCCCTCGGAAAATCACCCTCCCCTGTGAGCCGCCCACGGGCAGGAGTCCTGCGGCCGTACTAGGCGAATGGGGGCGAGGGCCCCCGGCCCAGGCAGGTCACAGACTCACCCCCCCCAACTTGCCAGGTGCCGAGAAGAGCTGGGTGTACGACCTCCCTGAAGCTGTCATCTGGGGGAGGTTCTGGTCTCCACCACTCGCACTGGCACCGCTCAGATTCTCCAGTGGACTCGCTGGTCTATTTAAAAATAGCAGCACAATCCTACTCCTTGTTTCAAAAAGGGAACACTCGGTGAATGTAATATTTTTATCTCCTGTCGTCACATTCTTTGCCGAACGAGGCCTCAGCCCTTCTGAACAAAGTCTGAAGAAGGAAGGGTCAGTAAGCAGCTCCTGCAAGATGCCTCCGCTGCCCAGGCGCCTCCTGGGGCCCCAGAAAGCCAGTCAGACGAGGTGCACGGGTCAGGGGCACCAGGCCCCCAGGAGGGGACACACCACCCTGCGGCAGAGGACCCTGAGCCTGAGCCACACGTGGCGGGCGAGGGGTCACTGCAGGGCCCCCTCACCCAGGGCTGGGGCCCTCACAGGCGCCCTGAGCGCCGTTCCTGCTCCACGGGGGCCCTGCGCCGCCGTCCAGGCCCGGCACATCCTGGCACCGGCTCAGGGCTCGCGGGCTCGGGACGCCCCAGCTGCGCGAGGTGCCGCTCTGCGGCCTGGAACTCGATGGCCCTAGTGGGGAGCAGGAAGCGAGCCCGCCCCGGGACAAAACGCGGCTGGCTTCGGGGACCACACACCTCTGGCTGAGCCCTTCTGGAAGCCCCACACACTGGCCACGTCCGGCGGATGCGGGAGGCGGCACCCTGCCCTGCACAGGACGGGGACTGACGACCCAGTTCTCTCTGAGCACCCACCTTGCACGGGCGTGGCAGCCAGAGGATCAGAGCACGGCGCGCGTCAAGGAAGCTCTACAGGACGAGTAGAGAGGGTGTAGACCACCCCCCCGACCCCTGAAGGGCTTCTCTGAGAAGCGGGAAGCCCTTCACGAGGGGGTGTCGGTAGCGCGGAGTGCATGGGGCTGCGGCCACGGCCGTCCGCCTGCCGGCCAGCGGCTCTCCCGAGGCTACTTCGTGGCCACGAATACGTGTGCGCTATAACGTTGAGAGTCCTCAACTGTACGTGAGATGTGACCCCAGTGGTGGGTGCGCCTTAGAGACACTGGGGGAAAGCAGCCCGAGATGACAGCAAGACTTATTTTGAGGCAACGTGATTATCAGTGGTTTTTATTTCCTGCCTCACACTTGTACACAGATTCAAACATACTAGCCACAAACACATGACCTCAGGGACTGGAAAGCAAGGAACAGCACCCAACGCCCCGGGGCAGGGGGGCAAGACTCCTGGGTTCTCAGGACACAGCAGGACGGGCAGCTGGGGACAGGCGGGCACGCGGCCCTGTGGCCCCCGCCACTTGGTGCCTCGAGAATGCTCCCGTGGGACTGCTCTGAACACGACCTTCCATCCCCATTCTCCGTCCCTTCCTGTGGGACAAGCGGGTGATCTGTCCTGCTCCAGCCCCGGGGGCCACGTCGTGGGCAACTCCCCGCCCCAGCCAAGCAGAGGGGCCACGCAGGCGGTGCTGGGCGAGGCAGGGGCCGCAGCCTGATGCCCACCCTGTTGGTCGGTGCCTGCCGAGAACCGCACAACGAGAAAGGTGCCCTCAAAGACGGGGCCGGCCAGAGCCACCAAGACAGGACAGGAGAGACGCATGCAAGGATGAGCACCAAACATTAAAGAACTAAAACCAACACAACTCGGCACAGAGACAGAAACATGGGTCTGGATACCTTCCAAGTGAAGGTGCCTCAAGAACAGGACGCTGGGGGACGAGTGTCCAGATGTCCTGAGGACCTGCCTCATCAGCTGCATGGGAGAGACGGTGCAGAGCCCCACGGTTCTGGAGCGTGAACCACCAGGGCGGGTCACCCGAGACGGAGAGGCACTGGCCACACAGAGCCCCGTGCACGAGTCCGTGTCTGGGTGTTTGGAGGCAGGAAAGTAGCCTAGAGCCTGGTGACGAGCAGAAACCGACGTGCCAGATGTGCGAGTGCTCCGGGAGCTGGGGCCTCACTTCGGAAGCTCAAATGTGTCACTGTACCTGATGGTTGTGGGTCTGAAGGATAGATCGAAGGACCTCTGGTCGCTGAAGCTTTGAGCTCTATACTTTGCAAAGCGTGCCAGCCTTCTGTGGTGCTCACGGTCCATGGCACCTCTCCCTGCCTCCGGGGCATGTGAGGGCCCCTCCTGGGCTGGGGCACGAGGCGTGGGCACCACGGAGCCCGGTGCTGGCTTCGGGCTGGAGGGCGCCAGGCTTTCTCCCACCCCGTGCAGCGCCCCGGGCCCTCTCTGGCCGCCTCTGGGGTCCGTTCCCTGGGAACCCCTGCTTGCTCGTGCAGTGGCCGCTGCTTCTGAGGCACCGTTGGGGGCGCCTGCCGAGATGCGGGGCGCCATTCTGCCAGCCTGGGCACTGTATCCCAGAGGGGGGTTCTCTACGTGCCAAGCCCGCTGCCTTTGCACACGTTCTGGGCCCTTGTTGGAGTGTTGGTGACCAGTCTCCATCTTGGTGCCCCCTGTGTCGGGACCACTGCTCACCTGGACCTCCCAGGGCCGTGTCTGATCCTCCTCTGCAGCACATGACCCAGGCTCCCGACCCTGGAGAGCTACCCCCTTGTCTGGGGGACCACCCAGCCTCGTGGGCCCTGCGGCCCCTTCCCCTGGCACCCGCAGGCCTGCCCGAGGTTGATGCCTGTCCCTGACCTCGACTCCCTCTGGGATGTCAGACCTTGCCAGGGATGCAGGCGGCAGGTGTGCCTGGGGGTCAGTGGATTTCTGGGGCCCCCCGACTGCCCGCTGTCCTGCTGCCGCCCGGGGAGCCCCTGCCCTGGGAGGGGCCTGCTCTTCCGGAAGGAAGCGCCTGTCCTCCTTGCTCTGTTGGTTCTGGGGAGGCCCCGCGGCAGCAGTGCTCTGGGGCGTGGGGTGAGCCCAGCCCGGGACTGGGGGCATGTTGCCCCCCTGTGGGCTCCCCTGTCTGGCTGTGGCACCTCTGCCCCCTGCGCCTGTGTGAGCTTTGCTCTGGGCTGCAGCATGCGTGGGCAAGGGGACCTCTGATTTCGGCAGGACCCTGGCCAGGGACTCGGGGGTCCCCGACAGGCGCTGCCCTGAGCCTCCACAGGCACTGCTCCCGGCTGCTCGGAGCTGGTGCCTAGAGGGCCCGCCTGGCACGGAGCCCAGCAGCTGGCTGGAGGCTGGGGCGTGAGCCTCTGCTGCGAGCCTGTGGTGCAGTTGCGGGGCGCCGCCCTCTGCCTCCCGCACAGGCTTCCACTCTCCGGCCACGTGGTTTACGGGGTTCGGGGTGCTATCTGGCGCAGCTGTGATGGGACTCTCCGCGGCCACCAGGGCTTCGGTACTCGGTTTGGGGAGTTCACCAAGGGAGGTGGGTCTGTCCCCACCCAGGCCCGGGCTGGAGAGCTCTGCGGCCTGCAGGACCAGGCGGGCAGGGCTCCTCCGTGGCGACCCCCCAGGCTCTTGCTCACGCAGGGCCTTCTCCTGCACGGAGGCTGCACCGTCGGACCTCATTCTGCCGCGGCCGGGGGCCCAGTGGCCGTCCCCTCTCCACGGATTCTCCGAGGCGGCGGGGAGATGATGCGATGGGGCGTCCTCACCACGGGCTCGCCCGTCACCTGCTGCCGGCGACAGATGCCTCTGGTAGGCGGGCTCAGACGCGTCCTGCACGGCCGCGCCCTCGGGGTCCTGGAGCCGCAGCGCGTTTGGATCCGCAGCGCTGCGCGTGTTTCCCTTTACCCGCGTGGGACTTCGCTGCGGACCAGCTGCTGGGAGGTCCCGACTCACGCTGGGGACGCCCCTTGCCGGAGGGACACTCAGGGCTCCGAGAGAGCCCCGTTGCCCCACCAGCCCGCTGTCGCCCGCGCTGCCTGCCTCGGTGCCCTCGTCGCCTACCCACGTGCGGCCCGGGCCCCTGGCA
>NW_027528362.1:14674112-14674669 GCF_008692635.1 Crocuta crocuta
TGGAGCCTCTGCCTTCCCCACCTGTTGCCTTTGGCAGCGCGGCAGGAGGCGGCATTTCGTGCACGAGGGGCCGCTTGACACTTATCTGGGGGGGCTCCGCGGCCGGCTGTGCGCGCCCCCGGGCCTGGACCGCGGGCACCGCCAGCGGCGGGACAGGCCCCNGGGACACGCCCCGCCACCTCCTCTTCCGGGAAGGTCTCCTGCGCGGCGAACAGGGGGTCTCGCTGCGAGCCTGGGGTCGCCGCTTCTGTCTCGTCCTCAGAACTGCAAACCGTCAGGGCCACCTCAGGGGCCTCCCCTGCTCGCGCCCCCGGGGGCCCGCGCCACAGGCCCTCCCTGGCTCCCCCCGGCACCCAGGTGTGCCGCGCAGAGCCCCCTGCGCGGGGGCCCCCCATCCTGCCCTCTCCTGCGGCCCCAGCACGCCCCGGGCTGGCTGGTTTGGGTGCGGTCACCCCGGGCTCACGGCCAGGGAGGGCCTCACCCCTGTGGGAGGCCGAAGAGAGGGCTGGCTTGGAGACAGGCGTAGGCCCCACACCCGGGAACCCGGGCTGCAGGCC
>NW_027528362.1:14674902-14675081 GCF_008692635.1 Crocuta crocuta
CGCCGCGGCCGCGCGCCCCCTCTGGGAGTGGCCGACTCTGGCGCAGTGGGCCAGCCAGCTCCCGGGGCTGCAGACGACCGTGGCCACGTTGAAGGCCAGCACGGGCTCCGCGGTGCAGGCCAGGAGGCGGGCCAGGGGCGCCCGGACGCAGGTGCTGGCCATGGCCACCCTGGGGAGCA
>NW_027528362.1:14675275-14683971 GCF_008692635.1 Crocuta crocuta
CCCTCCGCCTGCGCAGGCCCGCCTTCCTCCCCTCGGCGCGCAGCGGCAGCACGCCGGCCTCGGAGCAGAGGCAGCCGCTCTGCTCAAACTTCTCCCGCAGTTTGGACAGGACGGAGCCCCTCCTGCTGGGCAGCTTCGGCGGGGCCCCCCTGGCAGCTTCCGGCTTCTCACGCACGGTCTTCTCCTCTGCCGCCAAGAACACCTTCAGAACGTTTTTCACGGTGCCCTTCCCCACGGTGGGAAGGCCCCTCCAGGACTTGTCGCTGTGGGGCGGCCCGCCGTCCTGCGCCGGGTGGCCAGCTCCCTCCCGGGCCTTGTCCAGCAGCTTGTTGATGGTGGTGGTCACCAGGCTCCTGCTGGGGCCCTGCTTGTCTTTGAAGATCAGCCTCCCCACCTCCCGGGTCTTCTTGAGGCGGGGCTCTCGGCCCGTGCCCATGAACTTGGCCTGCAGCAGCTGGAAGCAGGTGGGCCGCTTGTGCGAGTCCTGAGTCTCCTGAGAGCGCCTGAGTCTGCTCGCCCCGCCTTCTGCCCTCCTGGCGGGAGGGGGCTCCAGGGGCCTGTCCTCCAGGTCAGTGATGTAGAGCAGCAAACTGCTGAGGACGGCCCGGGCTGCCGGGTCACACGTCACACTGCCCACCTTCTTTCTCAGGGCTTGGGCATCAACGGGCTTCCTACCGCCACAAATCTGGCCGTGCTTGCACCTGTAGGGAAAAAAAAAAATCAATCGTCACAGATTTTATCATCGTTTTTCCCAAGGTGGCTCCATCGGGCATTTCCTACGGACCAATCGTATTCCAAATACCCCAAGAAGTCCAGGAGGAAGGACAGAGGAGACTGGGAGTCATGAGTGTTGCCTGTCGCCTCTCAGGCCACTGTCCCCTGCCCACTTCTAACCCGCTATCTTTCCAAAGGCTTTGGGAGGCTGGTGTTAAGTAGCTCTGCGGAAGCACTTTGGAAAACTAATGCGCATATGCAAAGTATTTGAATTTTTTTTAATAATGGAGATATTATGCTTGCATAAATAGGAAAAAAGCATAGAGAATTTATATTTTCTGTGGAGTTCTTGCATAGCTAACTTTAATTATGGGAAATGAAGTTAATACCACTGTTATATCTGACTCCCTCCCAGTGTCGAGTCCCTGAGAGCCATCTGTAAGACTGCAGGCTCTGGGCGGGGATGAGGGGTCCCTGGAGCCAGAGGAGGTGGTCTTTGCCGCAGAGCCGGTGGGGGGAGGACTGAGGCACCCACTGAGGCCTGCATTCCTGCGCCCCTAAAAAACCCCCGAGGCTGAGATCCCCAAGCCCCTTTCCCTGCAGCCCTGTCCCCAGGAGAGGTTTATCAGCACCCTGGCCACAGTCCCCACACTTCACCCTGGCCACTGACGAGTCTGGGGTGTCTGGTCCTTGATGGGGCTTCTCTCCTGAGCAGCCTAGCACTGGAGGGCCCCCCCGCCACAGGGGGCACAGCCACTCCGACGTCTCCAAGTAGCTCTTCCGTGAAGACGCACCCAGAATGCAGCCCAGCCTAGAACCTTCTAACTGTTCCTTCCAGGAGCCCATCAGGATTCAGAGTAGGGGCCACTGCTGTTTATGACACTGAAGACTCGGAAACGTTCTAATCGTGCCAGCCCGGCCCCCAGGCTGCTCCAGTCCCGGCACGTGCGCGGTGCGCCAAGAGCTCTGCCAGCAGGGGCAGCGCTGTGCTCCCGGCGCGGCTACAAACACGGGCTGTGGAGCTGCGCCTGGACTTGGTCCGACGGAAACTGGAGGGCAAGGGAACATACAGACTTTTCTTTTCGGGCTTTTATGCGTTTCCCAGAAAGGCAGAGGCCACACACACTCGTGCTTGTAAACAGCTGTCAGGAGCGCTGGTGACCCCGTGTGCTGGGGGTCACGGGCAGTCCACCGCGTGGCAGCCTGACCCCAGCCTGCGCTCGGGGCGCGTGCCTCTCCAGGAGCGGCCAGCGGGTCCTCTCCAGGCACAAAGCCTTGGGCACCTGCCCGCGCAGCCTCCCCAGACACCATCACCTGGATGCAGCCAGGTCTGCAGGGCGGCGGCGTTCGCTGTTGTGGGAGCCAGAGGCCTCCCGAGGGCCCAAAGTCCGTGGATCTGCCGCTGTGTCTGACTCAGTCGGCCGCCAGGGGCCTGCGAGCCTGCGGCGGCGGCGGCTGGCCCAGGGCCCCACCTTGCCCACGCAGAGACAATCAGGGCTCCCCCCCAGCCTCAGACAACTGGGCTCGGACAGCCGCCCCGGTGGGCCAGGCTCCTAAAACCGAGCTGAAACCTGGGCCCAGTCCTAGGCCGGGGGTGGGGGCCGCTGCCTGCACGGTGACAAGTGCGCGTGGCACCAGCCGAAGCCAGGCCGCAGCTGCGCCGTCCAGCAGCAGATCCGAGGGGCTCGCGCGACCCCCAGGAAGGCTGTGTCCTCACTGCAGGTGGCGATCCCAGGGCTCCCACGCCCTGGCCCCGGGGTTAGGGGACACAGAGGAACAGCCCGAGCCCAGTGTTGCTGGGGCCGCGTTCGGCACCTTCCGTTCCACCTGAGAAGGCTGGCGTTCTCCGACCGCGCCGTCTGGCGCCTGCATCACGGCCCAGACGCCTCTTCTCCTGCCCCCTGTGGCCTCTCTCCCTCTACGGTCCCCAGAGTCACCAGACACCTCGCTTCACCTGCCCAGTTAGGTGGCCAGCAGCCAGCCTGGGGCTCAGTGGTCCAGGCTTCCTCCAGGGTCCGCGAGCTTCCTCTCCCCACCACCCAAGGCAGCTGCAGGAGACCCGACCCGCGGGGCGCGCTGAACCCAGCGCAGCGCTCTGCGCCGTGGGCATCGCAGTGAAGAGCCTAAGTAACGTCATTTTGAGATTAAGGCCTCCATTAAGAGCAACCTCGGGCTACATGTAGCCCTTGTTCCAGAAGAAGCCTCAGGTTGTTCAAGGCTAAAGCCACCCTCGGGCCGCTCTCAGATCAGCTAAACATTTCTGTGGTCTGAGTCAGGGCTGGGAACTGCAGACAAATTAACCAATTACTCACCATTTGCCTAAACCCTACGTAGACCCTTTGAGCTCACCTCATAATTAGCCATTTTCAAAAGATACTCAAAGGTCATGACTGGGTCCCTGCCAAAAGTAACGGACACCTCACAGATACTGAATAGTCAAAATATTACCTTGGATGCTGTACAATTGTAATTAGAGCTTATGTAATGATGTCATATGTACAACGTGTGCACTGTAACACCCGTCCCTGACCCCATAAAACCCTGCTCACTACTGTTCGGGGCTTCACCCTGCTGCCACTACATCGGTAGACGGGTGAGCCCCTGCTCGAGCTTGTAATAAAGACCCTTTTGTACTTGCATCGGTGTCGGCTCCTTGGTGGTCTCTGGGGACTCGCGAATCGGGCACAACAGCAGCCTGGCGGGTAGCTCGGTTGGCAGCACCGTTTAGTTCTGCAGAGGCGCAAGGACCGCGGGCGTCCCTGGGTCTCTTTGGGACCCTTCAGCCCGGGGCCCTGCCGCTGACCTTGCTGGGCTGCGGCTGAGCTCACTCTGCCGGGTTCTCTCCGGCCTGCGGCTCTGCGGATACCTGCACGGGAGTGCGCTCGGGGGGCTCCACGGTGCAGGGGCCCATCGGGGACGCGCACAGCCCACAGCCGCCCGCCCCCGTGTCCCTCCGTGCCGTCTGCACGCTGCGTGTCCGGGTTCTCCATCTGCATCGCGCGGACCGGGCCTCCGCTGTTTCCAGAACCGGGTGCAAGCCCTGCGCTCTGTCTGCTGGTGCTGTCCGCGCTCGCACCCCTCCTTCGGGGACACTGTCTGCCCCTTGAAGACACGGGGAGCCCAGCCCACGGGGAGCGCACTCCTCACTGCCAGGAGGGCTCTGGGGGCGAGCAGGGCAATCCCCGCGGTTCTGAGTGAGTGACGTCGGCTCAGTCCGGGCCTGGCTGCGAGCCGGCCCCAGGTCGGTGCTGGTGACACGGTGCTATGGCTGAGCGCTGCCTGTCACTGTGCACTTCCGGCAGTGAAGCTCAAGTGGCTCTGTGGGGGATGGTGGCTGCCACAGTGCCTGCCACCTGCAGCCCACGCGGAGGCCTCTGGGCCCAGGAGGGGCTCTGTGAGGGTGGAGACGAGGGCCATCATGCCGTGCCAGCCACCCCCCGCTTGGCCTTTCCAGTCACCTTCATGACTGTGGGTTGAGTCACTCGATGGCTGAAATGACTCTGGGGACATTGTGACATGTGAGCACGGCCCCCTGAGGTACTGCCACGTGGCCGCCTCTGCCCCCCCCCCGCTCCCGTGCCTCCAGGTGTGGGGACCCACAGTCCGACAGAGAGAGGGCAACACGTGCTGGCATCAGGCTCCTGCCAACCTCCCTTCTGAACCCAAGGCGGCTCTGGAAGGGGCTCAGAATGAGGGAAATTGGTACAGATGCGCCCTGTTACTCTGCCGTTGGCCTGTGGGCCCCGGGGTCACTGGGTAGCTCGCTCCGAGATCTCCCCCCAGGGGGTGCCGAGTGCCCCTCTTGCTGGGAGGCACCTTCGTGACAGACAGCAGGTGGGGGCTCAAGCCCAGGGCTTCGGCGCCACACCGAGTTTGCAAGGTATCAAGCTGACCGTGGGATCGGGCGCTGCTCAGCCCCCCGCTGAGCTCCATCCCTGGCACTCATCACGACTGGTTTCACCTACAGACTGTCACGCAGGGGATTAGCCAGGTCCTTTCCTAGGCACGCCTTGCCTTGCCAAGGTGGCCTCACCTCCAGCCGGGCACCTTCGGAGGCGAGCAAGATCAGGACAAGGCCCCCCCGGCAGCGGACACAAGAGTGTGACTGCACAGGCTTCTCCGAGAGGCGGCTCGTGTGCAACAGCTGCCGTGAACACAATACCCGTCCTCTCCTCCACCTGCTCCCGCGCCGTCTCTGCTCTCTCCCCTCTTCCCCAGAGAAACGCTGAGCTCTGTTTGCAGGACACTTGTGCGGTGCACGTTCACGACACAGCCAAGCTGGGCTCCTGCCCTCCCTGCGGGGACACACTACCCGGAGCCCAGGCCAGGAGCGCGGCCCATCCTGCCCTCTGACCCCACCTGGTACTTTGCTCCAGCTGCACTGGCCATTGATTGAGTCCCAGCTCAATCCTACCCCAGGGCCTTCGCACAAGATGTTCTCTCTGCTTCACACAGCCTGCTCTCCTGAGGTCGCCACACAAGCACACAACCCACTACACCCCCGGCACGCCACCTGGGGTCTCCATCCCTGTGGCAATCACCCCCGCCTGAGACTCGCGCGGTTTCAAACACGTGCATCTGTTTGGCTCCATGTGGGCGGGGAGCCCATCTGTTGTGCATCCCCGGGGCTTGCAGCGGCGTCTGGCAGGGCCCCGTTCGAGGCCCTGGCTCACCCTGCCGTGGTTGCCGGGGGTGAGGGACGCCCGCCTGTGCGCCTCGAGTGTCCCCTGGCAGCAGCCCAGCTCCCTGCTGTGCTGCGTCCCGGCCGCACACTGAGCCTCCCCCCGTCCCTCGAGGGGAACCCGCACGGCCCTACGCACGCCTGCAATCACTGAATCAGAATGGCCAGCGGCGTGACCTCTCCCGCGGGCCTGGGCATGTGCACCCCTGCAGGCAGGGCCTCTCCTCGGGGCCGCCGATGGCCCCCGACCCTGGACCTGCAGCAGCACGTGCGCGGTCGGCCCCCGCGGCACCGGAGGACAGTGGTGGGGAGCACGGCTGCTGGCTCCTCAAAGGCAGGCGTGTGTCCGTCTTGCCAGCGCGTCCCAGAGGCGTCTGGGGCCTGGGCTGGACCGGAACACCTCCTCCGGGGCCACTGTGAACACGGCGGCCGCAGTAAACGCCCCCGTTGGCCCCTCTGGCAACCGAAAGGTCCCCTGGAAACACGAGGAACTGGAGGGTCAGCACGCGGGACAGCACCCTGGCCGACACCCCCCGCCGCACCCCGGCCTCCGAAGGCCGCAGCGGCTGGTGCAGGGGCTCCCGGCGGCACCTGCCGGGCCCTCACTATCCGCTTTATCAGCAGGCGCTGGGCTGACCCAGGCTGACCTGTGCCCACTCTGTGCTCATCCGCGTGTCCTGGGGCAGTGAGGGGACGACCCTCGGGGCCCATGTCCTCTTCTGAGACCTGGGCTCTCCTGGCGAGGTTGGGAAGAGAGCCTGGGCCCCCAGCAGCCAGCCCCCCACCCCAGTTCATCCTCACAAACGAAGGGGAGAGAAACTACAGTCTCAGCCAGGGCCACCCCCACAGTGCTGCTCCCACACTTCTCTTGTCGCCGTGCTCAGAGGCGTCTCCCCAGAGAGCAGAGCCCCCGTGGCGGCCAGGTCTGTGAGCCGTGTCCCAGGCCCCCTGGTCCCCTGGGACCTGCCCCTTGGAGAGCAAGCCTGGGCCTGGGCCTCTGCCGCCCCTACAGACGTGCTCCCTGAGGACACTTGGTGGCCACCTCACCCAGGCCACTCCTGGGCCTGGAGCCCGGAGCCCGGCCGACAGGTGCTGGGACAGACGCGGGCAGGCAGGTGCCCCATCCCTCCTGCCCAGGCACGGCCGCCCGCTCCGAGAGGCCCCAGGCCCGTGTGGCCCCGCGTGGCAGCGACGGGCCCAGTTGGTGCGGCTGGGTGAGGGAGAGCTCTGGGCTACTTTGTGGCTTTTTGTGTGTCTTAATGTGCTTGAAAACGAGCTATCAGAATATCAGAGTGGGGCAGGGTGACGCAGAGCCCCGAATGCCCCAGTGCCCGCAGGCCTGGCCGTCTCCCCGGTGACCTCCTCGGAAACAAGGGGTATTTCCAGTTCCCTCCGTGGACACCTGCCTGTGTCCGGTGCTGTCTGGTCCAGGCACCGGTGGTCGGGGCCGGGGGCAAGCGTGGCTGAACGGGGGAGGCTGGCGGGGGGCTCACGAGCAGGCGCTGGGCCACCAGGCAGGCTGGCTGCGGCTCTGACCGCCCTGGACACAGTGGGCCTGGACAGCACTGGGCCCTGCCTCTCTGACCTGGGGGACCGCCCGGCGTGTGCAGCTGTGCGAGGCCCCTCCGTCTGGACCCTTCCGATCTCGTCTCCCCGGCCGGCAGAGGGGCTCCGGTGTCTGCCAAACACACCTGCCACCACCTGCCTTCTAGATACGAAAACATGGGGACAGTGATTCAAAATCTAGACACAAAACCTCTTCATTAACGAGTTTGGGGACAGGAGTTAACCCAGTGAGCCTGGGTCCCGAAACTTGTGAGCCGAACAGAGGACCTGTTCCAACACTGCAGCTTTGGGGCAGGAGCGGGCGCCTGTCCCTGTCCCCGCGGGCGCCTGCCCCTGTCCCCCGCCATCTCCTGTCACCACAGGCGCCTGTCCCCGTGGGCTCCTATCCCTGTCCCCGCGGGCGCCTGTCCCTGTCCCCGTGGGCTCTTGTCCCCATGGGCGCCTGTCTCCACCAGCATGGGGGCTGCCAGAGCACAAACCCTTCCGTCGCAGGGGGGCCTGNCAAAATCTAGACACAAAACCTCTTCATTAACGAGTTTGGGGACAGGAGTTAACCCAGTGAGCCTGGGTCCCGAAACTTGTGAGCCGAACAGAGGACCTGTTACCACACTGCAGCTTTGGGGCAGGAGCGGGCGCCTGTCCCTGTCCCCCGCCATCTCCTGTCACCACAGGCGCCTGTCCCCGTGGGCTCCTATCCCTGTCCCCGCGGGCGCCTGTCCCTGTCCCCGTGGGCTCTTGTCCCCATGGGCGCCTGTCTCCACCAGCATGGGGGCTGCCAGAGCACAAACCCTTCCGTCGCAGGGGGGCCTGCCATCTCAAGCCTGGACCCCAGGTCCCCAGGTGGTGCTCGGCCAGGGACGCCATCTACACGAGAAGGACGCGCACCTGCCTGTGACTCCGCCGGGAGACAGTGACACCACACCTGGGAGGCAAGGTGGCTGGGTTCCGGGCGGGGATGGCGTCTCCCTAGGAGGGAGGGGCCCATGTTCCGCAGGGGACCTGCTGAGCGGCGCGGTCACTTCAGAAGTGCCAACAGCTGGTTGCGTGAGTCAGGCTCACAAGCAAGTGGAACGTCACCAGCAGCTGGGAGGGTCGAAGCCAAGAAACCCGTTGTGGCAAAACTGCCGAAGGAAGGGAGTGTGTGTGTACAGTGCAGAGGGCACCACGCCGACCCCTGACGGTACGTACAGCTTCCGGGGGTGCACGGGGGGCCCGGGGGGCACGACAGCGGCTGCGGTGTCGGGGGTCTCTTGCTCCGCACCCACCACCGCGTGCTGCGATGAGTCTCTACGGTCACATGCATGTGTTTCCTTTACAATAAACATGAAAGCACAGGCGTGTTCACCCGTTACTTGTCGCGCTTCTGTGTCTGTCAGTGTCTCACAGGACAGTGAGGTGGGGACAGTCCAGTGCTTCCTCTGAACTTTCGTTTATGTTTTGTAATCCACCTGTAAATACCCACTTCCTGATTCTCAAGAATGGATTCCTCCCAACGGAGACCAAGGAGCCCTCTCGGGGCTCAGCCGTGGCCTTGGCCTGGGGCAGCGCCCACCCACCTCCGCTGGCCCACGTCCCCACCCCCAGCCGGGGCTGCCCGGTGTCTGGCTCTTCCCACTGAAAAGCACCAGCAGCAGCAAAGGTTAGTTGTTATTTAGGGAGGGAGGCCTCGTGCCGTCCTGAGAAGCGAGGGGGTGAGCCCTCGGCCTCGGGGGGCCGCCGCCCGCTCGGAGCCTCG
>NW_027528362.1:14684541-14687134 GCF_008692635.1 Crocuta crocuta
GCCCGCGGGCCGGCTCCAGCCAAGCCGCCAAAGCGCCGTGTTAAACATGAAACACCAACTGCTCTTTTATTCACACCAGATGCTCCTTCGAAAGGGCCGTGTCCAAGGTTATTTTTAACAAGAGCACTTTCTTACCCGAGACCCGCACACAGAGACGGCCCCACGCCCTCAGCGGCGAGTCTGGGGGCCCCGCCTGGGACCTGGCTCAGACCACACAGAAGATGAGGGTGTCACACGAGAGCCCTTTATTTCCTGGTTTTCTGTCACTTGTTCCAGAGGGTTTGGTCTTAAAGATCTAGTGTGATTAAAACCGTCGGCTGTGCGGGGAAGCGCCACGCGCGCTCGCTGCGTCCTGGGCCCTGCCCTCCAAGGGCCGCGCATCTGAGCACAGCTGTGTAGTTAGTTGTGTGGGCGTGAGTGAGCGAGCAGCATTAGTTTTGCACAGAGTGAAACACACCGATTGTCCGAGAGACTGTTTGTGCCGCTGTGCGTGGAGGCTCGCAGGGGGCGGACCCCGGCGAGGCCCTGGGTCTGGGTTCGGGAAGGACAAACGTTCTCGAAGGACAAACGGGATTTCATACGGCAGTTAGGGCTCTGAAGGAAACAGGTAACGTGCGATTATGGCCAATCAGGCGTGGGGCAGGCTCAGGAGGGCGGTGATCGGCATGTGGACCCCGCGCCCAGGGCGGGACGCGGCTGCCCGCGAAGGGACGTGGCGGGAAGCTTTACTTCTCCTGAGTGGACAGGCGGTAGAGCGCTTCGCCCAGGCGTGCCAGCTCCTCCTGGTGCTCCAGGCCCTGGAACAGGTCCGTGGGAACCGCGTCCAGGCCGTGCAGCAGCCCGAACAGGCAGCCCGCGATAGTCCCCGTGGCCCCGCTCTCGCCTGGAACGGAAACACAGGTCCTCAGGGGCCCCGGGGCCTCGTGCTGCCGGTGCCTGCGGGCCCCCTTACCAAGGGCCCGTCTCAGAGACCTCTCTGGGCAGCTCCCTCCCTCCTCGCACAGCTGGACACGCGCGGGCACGTGTGGATGCCCTGCTGTCCCGGGCCTGGGTGCTCAGGGGTCCCCTGTCTGTGGGGCGGTGCTGGCGTCTCTACCACCCCAGCATCAGGGACTGGGGGGCTCCGATGGGCACGGAGACCCCTGCCCAGCACAGGGGGGTGTCTGTCTGGAGTCCTTTCATTTCACATTCGCGGGAGAGAGTGGGCACCAGGAGGGAGCAAGCCCGCCCAGCGCTGGGACAGTCCCGGCTGCCACCCAGGCCTCGAACCCGGAGCACCGATTCAAAGTGGGGCAAAGCTCTCTTTGGCTACAGTGTTGGCAGGCTGTGCGTGGCCCAGACCAGCAGGGCCCCGTGGCCTCAAAGGAGAGGGGCCCGCAGCCTGGCCCCCCCAGATGCCATTTTCTCTTGAGCTCCGGCTTGCACAGCCACGCACCCAGAGAAAGACACACATCCTGGGGGCTCAGGAGGCGGCCCCTCGAGGCCCCCAGCCCCGGACATCCTGGGTGGGTGCTTTGGGGTGGGGTGGGGTGCTGGTTGCACGTTAAAGAAGGCGATCTCACCTCCGTGGCACATGGCCCTCTGGCAGAGCTCCGTCCAGCTGTCCCCAGCACCTAAGAGAGCGTCGTAGGCAATCATGGGAGCGTCGTGGCCCCGTCGGCCCCCTCGGCCTTCAGAGCTCCATTTCCGGTAAGCCTGGAAGAAAGAGCCGAGTCGGGGCGTGCGGCCACAGGAAAAACAATGTTGGTTGGCACTGGAGCCCACGCCCCGAGTTTATCCAGGGCACCGACGTTCACCTGTGTGCCGGGCACTGCCTCGGGGCTGGGGGTGACGGGGCGCAGGAAAGACCCACTTCTCAGGGCTCCTGCGGATGCAAACTCCACAGATAAGCAAACCTGAGCATGTGTTAGGGTCGCCAGAAAGTCTGTGACAAGAGTTTGCGCCCAGCAGGTGGAGGGCCGGCGCTGAGGCTGTTAGGACACATGCCACCCCGGCCCGAACAGGTCATGGTGTGAGTGGGCGCCAAGGCCCCGTGGCCAGGGCTGGCTGGCCGTGCAGAACAACGCCCTGCAGATGCGTCCCGGGCAGAAAGCGTGGGGAGGGGCCTGTGAGGGGGACACTGGCAGGTGACGCCCCTGTGCCCTGGCAGCAGATTCGGTGTTGGTTTGGGGACAGCAGCATCTCCATGTGAAGGATGGCATGCCTGGGCCTTCCTGCACCCAGGGGAGGTCGGGGAGGTGCATGGGGGTACACGGAGGGGCTGTGGGAAGCACCTGAGGAAGAAGGGTGGACCTCCCTTGGGAGACTGTGGGAGACTGGGAGAGACTGTGGGAGACTGTGGAGACTGTGAGAGACTGTGGGAGACTGTGGGAGACTGGGGGAGACTTGGGAGGACTGGGGGAGACTTGGGAGACTGGGAGAGACTGTGGGAGAGACTGAGGAAGTCTGTGAAAGAGGCTGTGTGAGAGACTGTGGGAGAGACTGCGGGAGACTGTGGGAGACTATGGGAGACTGTGGGAGACTGTGGAGACTGTGAGAGACTGTGGGAGACTGTGGGAGACTGTGAGAGACTGTGGGAGACTGTGGGAGACTG
>NW_027528362.1:14688251-14697867 GCF_008692635.1 Crocuta crocuta
GCCCGCGGGCCGGCTCCAGCCAAGCCGCCAAAGCGCCGTGTTAAACATGAAACACCAACTGCTCTTTTATTCACACCAGATGCTCCTTCGAAAGGGCCGTGTCCAAGGTTATTTTTAACAAGAGCACTTTCTTACCCGAGACCCGCACACAGAGACGGCCCCACGCCCTCAGCGGCGAGTCTGGGGGCCCCGCCTGGGACCTGGCTCAGACCACACAGAAGATGAGGGTGTCACACGAGAGCCCTTTATTTCCTGGTTTTCTGTCACTTGTTCCAGAGGGTTTGGTCTTAAAGATCTAGTGTGATTAAAACCGTCGGCTGTGCGGGGAAGCGCCACGCGCGCTCGCTGCGTCCTGGGCCCTGCCCTCCAAGGGCCGCGCATCTGAGCACAGCTGTGTAGTTAGTTGTGTGGGCGTGAGTGAGCGAGCAGCATTAGTTTTGCACAGAGTGAAACACACCGATTGTCCGAGAGACTGTTTGTGCCGCTGTGCGTGGAGGCTCGCAGGGGGCGGACCCCGGCGAGGCCCTGGGTCTGGGTTCGGGAAGGACAAACGTTCTCGAAGGACAAACGGGATTTCATACGGCAGTTAGGGCTCTGAAGGAAACAGGTAACGTGCGATTATGGCCAATCAGGCGTGGGGCAGGCTCAGGAGGGCGGTGATCGGCATGTGGACCCCGCGCCCAGGGCGGGACGCGGCTGCCCGCGAAGGGACGTGGCGGGAAGCTTTACTTCTCCTGAGTGGACAGGCGGTAGAGCGCTTCGCCCAGGCGTGCCAGCTCCTCCTGGTGCTCCAGGCCCTGGAACAGGTCCGTGGGAACCGCGTCCAGGCCGTGCAGCAGCCCGAACAGGCAGCCCGCGATAGTCCCCGTGGCCCCGCTCTCGCCTGGAACGGAAACACAGGTCCTCAGGGGCCCCGGGGCCTCGTGCTGCCGGTGCCTGCGGGCCCCCTTACCAAGGGCCCGTCTCAGAGACCTCTCTGGGCAGCTCCCTCCCTCCTCGCACAGCTGGACACGCGCGGGCACGTGTGGATGCCCTGCTGTCCCGGGCCTGGGTGCTCAGGGGTCCCCTGTCTGTGGGGCGGTGCTGGCGTCTCTACCACCCCAGCATCAGGGACTGGGGGGCTCCGATGGGCACGGAGACCCCTGCCCAGCACAGGGGGGTGTCTGTCTGGAGTCCTTTCATTTCACATTCGCGGGAGAGAGTGGGCACCAGGAGGGAGCAAGCCCGCCCAGCGCTGGGACAGTCCCGGCTGCCACCCAGGCCTCGAACCCGGAGCACCGATTCAAAGTGGGGCAAAGCTCTCTTTGGCTACAGTGTTGGCAGGCTGTGCGTGGCCCAGACCAGCAGGGCCCCGTGGCCTCAAAGGAGAGGGGCCCGCAGCCTGGCCCCCCCAGATGCCATTTTCTCTTGAGCTCCGGCTTGCACAGCCACGCACCCAGAGAAAGACACACATCCTGGGGGCTCAGGAGGCGGCCCCTCGAGGCCCCCAGCCCCGGACATCCTGGGTGGGTGCTTTGGGGTGGGGTGGGGTGCTGGTTGCACGTTAAAGAAGGCGATCTCACCTCCGTGGCACATGGCCCTCTGGCAGAGCTCCGTCCAGCTGTCCCCAGCACCTAAGAGAGCGTCGTAGGCAATCATGGGAGCGTCGTGGCCCCGTCGGCCCCCTCGGCCTTCAGAGCTCCATTTCCGGTAAGCCTGGAAGAAAGAGCCGAGTCGGGGCGTGCGGCCACAGGAAAAACAATGTTGGTTGGCACTGGAGCCCACGCCCCGAGTTTATCCAGGGCACCGACGTTCACCTGTGTGCCGGGCACTGCCTCGGGGCTGGGGGTGACGGGGCGCAGGAAAGACCCACTTCTCAGGGCTCCTGCGGATGCAAACTCCACAGATAAGCAAATCTGAGCATGTGTTAGGGTCGCCAGAAAGTCTGTGACAAGAGTTTGCGCCCAGCAGGTGGAGGGCCGGCGCTGAGGCTGTTAGGACACATGCCACCCCGGCCCGAACAGGTCATGGTGTGAGTGGGCGCCAAGGCCCCGTGGCCAGGGCTGGCTGGCCGTGCAGAACAACGCCCTGCAGATGCGTCCCGGGCAGAAAGCGTGGGGAGGGGCCTGTGAGGGGGACACTGGCAGGTGACGCCCCTGTGCCCTGGCAGCAGATTCGGTGTTGGTTTGGGGACAGCAGCATCTCCATGTGAAGGATGGCATGCCTGGGCCTTCCTGCACCCAGGGGAGGTCGGGGAGGTGCATGGGGGTACACGGAGGGGCTGTGGGAAGCACCTGAGGAAGAAGGGTGGACCTCCCTTGGGAGACTGTGGGAGACTGGGAGAGACTGTGGGAGACTGTGGAGACTGGGAGAGACTGTGGGAGACTGTGGAGACTGTGAGAGACTGTGGGAGACTGTGGGAGACTGTGGGAGAGTGGGGGAGACTGGGAGAGACTGTGGGAGACTGGGAGAGACTGTGGGGGGATTGTGGGAGAGACTGTGGGGGGATTGTGGGAGACTGTGAGAGACTATGAGGCTGTGGGAGACTATAGAGACTCTGGGAGAGACTGTGGGAGAGACTGAGGAAGTCTGTGAAAGAGGCTGTGTGAGAGACTGTGGGAGAGACTGCGGGAGACTGTGGGAGACTATGGGAGACTGTGGGAGACTGTGGAGACTGTGAGAGACTGTGGGAGACTGTGGGAGACTGTGAGAGACTGTGGGAGACTGTGGGAGACTGGGAGAGACTGTGGAGGGATTGTGGGAGAGACTGTGGGGGGATTGTGGGAGACTGTGAGAGACTATGAGACTGTGGGAGACTATAGAGACTCTGGGAGAGACTATGGGAGAGACTGAGGAAGTCTATGAAAGAGGCTGTGTGGGAGACTGTGGGAGACACTGTGAGAGACTGTGGGAGAGACTGCGGGAGCCTGTGAGAGACTGTAGACGTGCTGGCCGGAGCCAGAACAGCCAGCGTGGGCTACGAGCTGTGCATGCAGAATGCAGAGCGGCCACACAGAAGTGTCCTCAGCTCCTCACTGCAAGCGACTTGCAGCTCAGCTCTGGGCTCCGAGGACATAAGGAAATCAGTCTCTGTCACGGCTAAGCCACAGCGAGTCAGGGTTTTCTCTTGTGCTACCAAACCCGATGGTGACAACGTCAGCCAGTTCTCAGCCTGATGAGTGATGCTGGTGTGCACAGCCTTACTCATCGGGTACAACTTTATGCCCCGGCCCCTAGGGAGTAACGAAGGGGAAGAGAGTATCTTCAACAATCACATTTTCTAGCAATACTGTGCTTATAATGAGAGGAAATGAAAATGAAGTGCTCTCTGTTTCACACTTGCTTCCTCCAGGAAGTCCCCCAACCCCCCACCTGCTGCTTCTCCAAGCCTCTCGCTGCTGCCGGGTGGGGGGGGCCCAGGTGGGGTTCCGGGCAGCCCAGGTGCGGGGGCTTCTCGGCGGGGCCCCGGGCAGTGGGACCCTGCCGGCTGCTGTCCTCACTGCGTGGACACAGCAACTCACCTTTTCTCTTTCCTCCGCGTTGTAGCGGTCGGGGAAGGCGGCTTTACTTCCCGTGTCTTCGCTGATTTTTCTCTCCTCCAAGTAAAACTGCCACTTAGCTTCAAAGTAAAACCAGTGCTCCTGGTATTCTAAACATAAAGAACGGGGTGCGCTGCAGGCGAGGGCCACCCGCCGGGGCGTGGGGACAGCGGGGACAGCCCTGCAGGAGCAGGAGGCGGGGGTGACAGCGGCGTGTCTGCTGTCGGCTCGCGTGTGATGGGAAGGGGGCCAGGCTCACCCGCCAGGTGCCGGATGGTCTTCTTACAGTACCCCTCCGCCCGCGGCACCGTCCGCATCATGTCTCTGCCCCACTGCTCCAGCGGCTTTCCTTGCGCGGCGTAAGACGCAAACAGGGCCGTGCACAGGGACCCGAGGAAGCCTGGAGGGCACAACGATGGCGTGTGGGCGCCCGAGGCACCGNGCGGGGGGGGGGGGTCCTGGGCTGGTGCTTCTCGGGCTCTGACTTTTGTTCCTTGCACACAGGCGTGTCACACCCACCAGCAAGGGCTTGTCGTTGGGACAGATGGTTCTTTTTTTTTTATTTATTTTAAAGCAGGCTTCACGCCCAGCGCAGAGCCCAACTCGGGGCTTGAACTCACGACCCTGGAATCATGACCTGAGCGGAGATCAAGAGCTGGACACTCAACCGACTGAGCCCCCCAGGCGCGCGGGGACAAACGGTTCTAAGCACAGAGGAGTGCCCGCCAGGCCAGCCCGAGGTGCACAGCCGCGCAAGGACCACACCCACCCAGGAAAGGGCATGGCCACCTCCAGAGACGCTCTCAGTGGCTTGTGGCCACCATAAGGCATCACTACAGGTGCAGTGAGTGTCCAGTTCTCAAACCCAGGGTCCTGGACGCGGGGGAGGGCGCACAGCCTACGGGAGTAAGAGGTTCAAGTGATTCTTCTTTTGTAAAATTAGAAGCTGATTGCCCTTCTAAGTCATGACTCCGGGTCAGGCGCGGGGGGGTCCCGCCTGCCCTCCCTGTGTGAGGGACATGCGGATACTCTCCTCACGCATGGCCACCCTGGGGGGGAAACAGAAGCACGGCGGTAGGTGTTCCAGCTCCCACAGCCAGCGAGCCGTGGGTCTGGTTCGGGCCCCGCCGGGCACAGCACCGGGCAGCAGGCAGTGCCCGTGGGCTGGAAGTGCGGGTTCCCGCGGCTTCACTCGGAGAGCTGGTGCCCTGCTTTTGCTCTGACACATGTGCTGCCGAAACCGGGGAGGGTGCTTTCCACGCCCACCCCCAGCCCTGCTGTTAGCACGAAAACAGATCTAAGCAGAACCGAAGACTGACAAGCCCGAGCCGCCAACACGTAAGCAAATGGAGCAGCGGGTAGGATTTCGGCGACCCGCCGGCGGGAGCTGGGTGCGCGGCGGCTGGCGTGGCTCACCTGTGGGGTGGTTGTGCGTCATCCTGCCGCACTCGATGCTCACTTCCACGAGGGTCTCCAGGCGCTCCGGCTTCCAGTACCGCATGCCCACGCACATGGCTTTGGTGGCAGCTCCAAAGCCCGAGCCTGCAGGGGGTGGAGAACAGCGGGTTTCAGGCTGCGGGGGCAACCACCCCGCCTGCGGCGATGACGTTCACCAGCATCCTGAAAATGTATACGGAGTCATGTAGTCACACATTTGCCGCCGTGTCATTTTAACGAAAAATAGACACCCCAGGTGCCCCACAGAGGAAAACAGACGCAACAAGTCGCGAAGCACTAGCGTTGGACAGTGGTCTCGGCACTACAACAGAGCTGCTGATGGCCGTGCTCCTGCTGGGAAAGCAGACGCTGTGTCTCTAATCACATATGCTCTCCTTTTAGCAAGAGTTCCGTGGAGTTATAGGGACATGAGATCAACTGCACGTACTTCAGGTGCACGAGGTGATGAGTGTGGACACGTGGTGCGCGCGTGAAGCCAGCCCCCGAGCAGAGCTGCTGAGTGTACCCACCAGTCACCCTGGACGCCTTCTTGTGCCTCCCATCCCCCCACCAGCCACGGGCCTGACGCAGCGGGCCCGGCCACATTTCTGGATTTTGCCTAAGTGGAATCATGCAGAATACAGTGGTTGTTTCCTGGCCACCTTCACTCGGGGCGGCGACGCTCCTCCATGCTGTTGTGCAGCAGGAAGAGCCTGATGTGTGGAGAGGCCGCTGCCGGCCTGTCCACTTGCCCGCCGCGGCACCCTCGGGTTCCTTCCTGCAAGGGATGTCACAGAGGACGCCGTGGACACTCCCGACCAAGTCGTTGTTTGGACATATGCTTCCTGGGGCAGACACCTCAGGAACATTTAGCTCACGTTCAAGGAGCTGCCAAACTGCCAGCACGTTCCACGTCCCACTGGCGGCCCCTCTGTGTCCCAGGCGGCACTTCACGGTCAGCCTTCCAAATTCGGCCCGGGCAGCACCTTCTCTCTGGGGCTTCATTTTCCCGGTGATGGATGGTGTTGAGCCTGTGGCCACCAGGTAACTTCCTCGGGGGACCGTTCGTTTAAATAGGCCTCTCCTGTTTGTACTGGGTTGTTAGCTTTCTTTTAAGAGCTCTTTAAACATTTGGGGTACTTCTCAGGTGTGTGCTCAGCAAATACCGTCTAGGGATCTGTATTTCAGTCTTGGGTTCTTGTAAGGGCCTCCTGGAGAGCGGAGTGGGTTTGGGGTGTGACTGTCCTCTTAGCTCCCTGGAGAACCGTGTCCACTCGGTACTGTCTCTTCTTCAAGTGGGCGGTGGCTCCCCAGGGAGGCCATCTGAGCCTGCGCTTTTCTTTGCGTCCTGCTGTTCAGATGATCTTTTTCCTGTGGAGTGACCTTTGGTAATTTGGGTCCTACAAGTAACTTATCCATTTCGTCTAAGTTGTGAAGTTTATTGGAACAAAGTTCTTCACAGTATTCCCTTATTTCCTGTAGAATCTGCAGCAGCCGCCTGTCCGCTGCTGCTGCTGCTATTTTCCACTCTTCCTCTCTTGTCCTAATCAATCTCACTTCAGGTTTATCGGTTTCTCTACCTTCTTAAAGAATCAGCTCTTGGTTTTGTTGATTTTCTCTGCTGTTTTTCTGTTTTCTGTGGCACTGATTTCCGCTCTGCCCTTCATTACTTCCTTATTTTCGTTTTCCTTGGGTTTAATTTGCCCTTTGTTTTCTAGTTTCTTAATGTGAATATTGAGACCTTAATGTGGAAATCTCTGCCCATGACTCTGGGGTTTTCTGTTTCTCTTGCTGTTCTATTGGTTGTAGCTTTACGTATTGTGAAGGCTTGTTGTCGGTGCAGGAGTGTTTGGGTTTGCTACGTCTTCCTGAGGAATGGATGCATTTGTCTTGATGAAGTTGACTTCTTTTCCCCTGGCAACATTCTTTGCTCCAAAATTTATTTTTTGTGATATTAATGGGGCCACGTCGGCTTTCTTCTGACTGGCATTAGCATGGTGTACCTCTCCTTTCCCTAACCTACCTGTGGCTTCATCTGTAAAGTGCATGTCCTGTGAACAGCCTAGAGTTGGGACTTGCTTCTTTATGCCATCTGAGTCCCTGCCATCTTCTTGGAGTCTTTAGACCATTTATACATTTGATGTGATTATTGATGTCATCAGGGTCAAGTCTGTTGTCCTGTTATTTGTTTCCTTTTCTGCCTATTTTGGGTTCAATGTTATTGGCCAGTGAGGTCAGCTGCCCATCCCAGGTGAAGAGTCCCACCATGTGGAAGACGGCGCCCACCACCACAAGGAGGAGCGCTTGGACATTGGCCGGTGTGTCTGCTCCTGTCTGGAGTTGCCCAGGAGGACATAACACATGGACGTGACACGGGGTAGCATTTCCTCCCAGGAAACAAAGCCTTGCAGGGAGATCTGCATTGGAAGCTTGCCCTGATCTCCCATGGCAGTGGCTCCTCCTGCAGCCGAGGTGGGGCAGAGGCTGCACACACCCCCTTGTACTGCAGGGGAGACCCCGTTCTCTCCCTGCAGGGCAGACGCTCCCGTGGGGTTGGTTAGGATTCTGCGGTGCTCCTGCTAAAGCAGCACAGGGAGGGTCCCTGGATACCTAGAATATGGGATTGTTTCTCCTGATGAGGGGGAAGAATCCAAGGCTGAGGGACGGCCTCGCACCTGGTCCCCCCCTCCCCCTTCCAAGGGATGATCTGGCCTGGGGCACTGCTTCCCTAGCAAATATTTCTAAATGATTCCACTTTCTCTTTTGTTGGCTTATTAGTTATAACTGTTTTGTTGTGTTAGTCGTTGCTTCAGGGCTTTGAGTGTCCGCCTGTAACTTACACTTGCCACAGCCCGCCTCACGCCTCCACCCTCCCCAACCAGTATAGCGTCAGATACCTGCTCATAGCATTTTATAAACCTGCAGTAGCTCATCATTTTTAAAGTCAATTGTCTGTCAAAGAGATTGCAATAGGAAGTTAAAACTTCTCCTGTATTTATCCACATAGTTAGGATCTCCATCCAAGTTCTTGTGCGCAGACGATGGTTTCTTGCTGCCTCAGGGACTGACTTCCATTACCCCTTTGCAGTGTGCTTCTGCTGGTGACAAATCCCTTAGCTTCTGTTTGCCCGCAAAGGCGATTTGGCCATGGTTTCTGTAAGAAACTTTTTTGGAGGCAGCACTCCAGGATGATGTAGTTTTTCTTCTGCGCTCGCGAGCTCTCCATCTGCTGCTTCTGACAAGAGATCTGCACCCTCCTCACCTCGGCAGTCAGCACGGGAACATGTGTTTCTCTCCGGATTATCAGTTTTGAGCAATTTGACTGCTGGCTGCCATACTGTAGTTTTCTCTGTGTATTTTGTGCTTGGAAGTTACTGAATTTCTTCGATCTGTGAGTTTACAGTTTCATGAAATTTGGAGAGATTTGGGCCAGTATTTCTTCAAATCTTTTCTTTGTTCCCCTTCACGCTGTCAGGGAGCCTGTTGCAGGCATGTCAGGATGCTGTGGTCATCTATAGCTCACTAGTGCTCTTTTCATAATTTTGGATTCTTTTTTCTATATGTATCCCATTCTGTATTGTTTCTATTGCTGTGTC
This sequence comes from Crocuta crocuta, assembly GCF_008692635.1. Lineage (NCBI taxonomy): Eukaryota > Metazoa > Chordata > Mammalia > Carnivora > Hyaenidae > Crocuta > Crocuta crocuta. The sequence continues at coordinate 14,696,803 of NW_027528362.1, forward strand.
TTTAAACCCACTAAATTTTTCTTCTGAAATGTCCAATGTGCTGTTAATCTCAGCCAATGCATTTAGAAACTCAGGGATCCATCCTCAGTATAAATTCATGTGTGTGGGGTCCATCCTCAGTATAAACTCAGGTGTGGGGGGTCCATCCTCAGTATAATCTCAGGTTGGGGGGGTCCATCCTCAGTATAAACCTGGGTGGGGGGTCCCTCCTCAGTATAAACCCAGGTGAGAGGGGTTCATCCTAAGCATAAACCCAAATAGGGGGTCCAGGACCCCAGGAGCAGGTGCGCTGGAGGCAGAGACTCTGGCTAAGTAAATATATCAATACATCAAAGCATCCCAGAGACAGCAGACATGCTGGTTGTATAAGTTTTCCTGATTATTTGGCAAAAAATAGAAACTTAAAGGGAAAGCAGTTGAAAACATCCCTTAAAACGAACCCAGGACTGGTGCCGCACCACCAGGGAAGTCAGCGTCCTCTACGTGGAAGCCCCGGCAAGTCCCTCTGTGTCACGCAGACCTGCAGGTTAGTGGGGTGACATGTGGGTTAGTGTCCAGGCCACACTCCAGCATGCGCTTTATAGGGAAAAGAGAGTACCCTCTGACCCTTCTCGTTGAAAGGCGTGTGCCAGGCCAGGAGGTAGTTATCCGGCTTCAGCTGTGAGCAGCCTTCCAGGGTAGCTGGGTCTGCCCAATGTTCCGGAGGCTTCTCAAGAACTTCCACGTAGCGCCTCACCATCTCCCGGTACAGGTCATCCAGGCACCAGTAGTCTGGAGAAGAAAGTGCACGGTGAGGGTGAGAAGGAAGGATAGCCACGTGGTAAGGCCCCAACCCAGCGGGGCCACTGGTGCAGGCGGCTCACACTCCCCCACAGTCCCCACAGTCCCCAAGGTCCTCACAGTCCCCAGGCTCCAGAGTCTCCCACAATGCCCAGAGTCTCACAGGATTTCCGACAATCCCCCCCAATCTCACAGTCTCCCACAGTCTCCCACCGTCTCCCACAGTCTCCCACAGTCACCCAAGTCTCCCAGAGTCTCCCACAGTCTCCCACCGTCTGCCACAGT
>NW_027528362.1:14698205-14720241 GCF_008692635.1 Crocuta crocuta
TCTCCCACCATCTCCCACCGTCTCCCACTGTCTCCCACAGTCTCCCACAGTCTCCCACAATCTCTCACAGTCTCTCACCGTCTCCCACCATCTCCCACCGTCTCCCACCGTCTCCCACAGTCTCCCACAGTCACCGAAGTCTCCCAGAGTCTCTCACAGTTTCCCACCGCCTCCCACAGTCACCCAAGTCTCCCACAGTCTCTCACATCTCCCAGAGTCTCTCACAGTCTCCCACAGTCTCCCACAGTCTCCCAGAGTCTCTCACAGTCTCCCACAGTCTCCCACAGTCTCCCAGAGTCTCTCACAGTCTCCCACAGTCTCCCACAGTCTCCCAGAGTCTCTCACAGTCTCCCACAGTCTCCCACAGTCTCCCAGAGTCTCTCACAGTCTCCCACAGTCTCCCACAGTCTCCCAGAGTCTCTCACAGTCTCCCACAGTCTCCCACAGTCTCCCAGAGTCTCTCACAGTCTCCCACAGTCTCCCACAGTCTCCCAGAGTCTCTCACAGTCTCCCACAGTCTCCCACAGTCTCCCAGAGTCTCTCACAGTCTCCCACAGTCTCCCACAGTCTCCCAGAGTCTCTCACAGTCTCCCACAGTCTCCCACAGTCTCCCAGAGTCTCTCACAGTCTCCCACAGTCTCCCACAGTCTCCCAGAGTCTCTCACAGTCTCCCACAGTCTCCCACAGTCTCCCAGAGTCTCTCACAGTCTCCCACAGTCTCCCACAGTCTCCCAGAGTCTCTCACAGTCTCCCACAGTCTCCCACAGTCTCCCAGAGTCTCTCACAGTCTCCCACAGTCTCCCACAGTCTCCCAGAGTCTCTCACAGTCTCCCACAGTCTCCCACAGTCTCCCAGAGTCTCTCACAGTCTCCCACAGTCTCCCACAGTCTCCCAGAGTCTCTCACAGTCTCCCACAGTCTCCCACAGTCTCCCAGAGTCTCTCACAGTCTCCCACAGTCTCCCACAGTCTCCCAGAGTCTCTCACAGTCTCCCACAGTCTCCCACAGTCTCCCAGAGTCTCTCACAGTCTCCCACAGTCTCCCACAGTCTCCCAGAGTCTCTCACAGTCTCCCACAGTCTCCCACAGTCTCCCAGAGTCTCTCACAGTCTCCCACAGTCTCCCACAGTCTCCCAGAGTCTCTCACAGTCTCCCACAGTCTCCCACAGTCTCCCAGAGTCTCTCACAGTCTCCCACAGTCTCCCACAGTCTCCCAGAGTCTCTCACAGTCTCCCACAGTCTCCCACAGTCTCCCAGAGTCTCTCACAGTCTCCCACAGTCTCCCACAGTCTCCCAGAGTCTCTCACAGTCTCCCACAGTCTCCCACAGTCTCCCAGAGTCTCTCACAGTCTCCCACAGTCTCCCACAGTCTCCCAGAGTCTCTCACAGTCTCCCACAGTCTCCCACAGTCTCCCAGAGTCTCTCACAGTCTCCCACAGTCTCCCACAGTCTCCCACAGTCTCTCACTGTCTCCCACCGTCTCCCACCGTCTCCCACAGTCTCCCACAGTCTCCCACAGTCTCTCAGTCTCCCACAGTCTCCCACAGTCTCTCACTGTCTCCCACCGTCTCCCACCGTCTCCCACAGTCTCCCACAGTCTCTCACAGTCTCTCACCGTCTCCCACCGTCCCCCACAGTCTCCCACAGTCTCCCACAGTCACCCAAGTCGCCCAGAGTCTCTCACAGTCTCCCACAGTCTCTCACAGTCTCCCACAGTCTCCCACCGTCTCCCACAGTCTCCCACAGTCTCCCACGGTCTCCAATCGTCTCTCATGGTCTCCCACCATCTCTCACGGTCTCCCACCGTCTCTCACAGTCTCCCAGAGTCTCACAAGGTCTCCCACGGTCTCCCACAGTCTCTCACTGTCTCCCACGGTCTCCCACAGTCTCTCACAGTCTTCGACAGTCTCCCACAGTCTCCCACAGTCTCTCACTGTCTCCCACATTCTCCCACAGTCTCTCACAGTCTCTCACAGTCTCTCACAGTCTCTCACATTCTCCCACAGTCTTTCATTGTCTCTCACAGTCTCCCACAGTGTCCCACGTCTTTCACAGTCTCCACAGTTTCCCCACAGTCTCCCACAGTCTCCCACAGTCTCCTATAGTCTCTCACAGTTTCCCACAGTCTCCCAGTTTCTCACAGTCTCGCAATGTCTCTTAAAGTCTGCCACAGTCTCCCACAGTCTCCCACAGTCTCTCACAGTCTCCCACAGTTTCTCACTGTCTCCAACAGTCTCCCACAGTCTCACAGTCTCCCATAGGCTCCCACAGTCTCCCANCTCCCAGTCTCCCACAGTCTCCCACAGTCTCCCACAGTCTCTCACAGTCTCTTATCATCTCCACAGTCTCTCACAGTCTCCCACAGTCTCTCATAGTCTCCCACAGTCTCCCACAGTCTCTCACATTTTCCCACAGTCTCCCAGTTTCTCACAGTCTCCAAAGGCTCGTAAAGTCTCCCACAGTCTTCCACAGTCTCTCACAGTCTCTCAGTCTCCCACAGTCTCCCACAGTCTTTCACTGTCTCTCCCAGTCTCCCACTGTCTCCCACAGTCTCTCACTGTCTCCCACAGTCTCTCACAGTCTCTCACAGTCTCTCACAGACTCCCACAGCCTCCCANAGTCTCCCACAGTCTCCCACAATCTCTCACAGTCTCTCACCGTCTCCCACCATCTCCCACCGTCTCCCACTGTCTCCCACAGTCTCCCACAGTCTCCCACAATCTCTCACAGTCTCTCACCGTCTCCCACCATCTCCCACCGTCTCCCACAGTCTCCCACAGTCACCCAAGTCGCCCAGAGTCTCTCACAGTCTCCCACAGTCTCTCGCGGTCTCCCACAGTCTCCCACAGTCTCTCTCAGTCTCCCACAGTCTCCCACAGTCTCCCACGGTCTCTCACTCTCTCCCACGGTCTCCCACAGTCTCTCACAGTTTCCCACAGTCTCCCACAATCTCCCACAGTCTTCCACAGTCTCCCACAGTCTCCTACAGTCTCACACAGTTTCCCACAGTCTCCCAGTTTCTCACAGTCTCCCAATGTCTCTTAAAGCTTCCACAGTCTTCCACAGTCTCTCACAGTCTCTCACAGTTTCCCACAGTCTCTCACAGTCTCTCACAGTCTCCCACAGTCTCCCACAGTCTCTCACAGTCTCTCACAGTCTCCCACAGTCTCCCACAGTCTCTCACAGTCTCTCACAGTCTCCCACAGTCTCCCACAGTCTCTCACAGTCTCTCACAGTCTCCCACAGTCTCCCACAGTCTCTCACAGTCTCTCACAGTCTCCCACAGTCTCCCACAGTCTCTCACAGTCTCTCACAGTCTCCCACAGTCTCCCACAGTCTCTCACAGTCTCTCACAGTCTCCCACAGTCTCCCACAGTCTCTCACAGTCTCTCACAGTCTCCCACAGTCTCCCACAGTCTCTCACAGTCTCTCACAGTCTCCCACAGTCTCCCACAGTCTCTCACAGTCTCTCACAGTCTCCCACAGTCTCCCACAGTCTCTCACAGTCTCTCACAGTCTCCCACAGTCTCCCACAGTCTCTCACAGTCTCTCACAGTCTCCCACAGTCTCCCACAGTCTCTCACAGTCTCTCACAGTCTCCCACAGTCTCCCACAGTCTCTCACAGTCTCTCACAGTCTCCCACAGTCTCCCACAGTCTCTCACAGTCTCTCACAGTCTCCCACAGTCTCCCACAGTCTCTCACAGTCTCTCACAGTCTCCCACAGTCTCCCACAGTCTCTCACAGTCTCTCACAGTCTCCCACAGTCTCCCACAGTCTCTCACAGTCTCTCACAGTCTCCCACAGTCTCCCACAGTCTCTCACAGTCTCTCACAGTCTCCCACAGTCTCCCACAGTCTCTCACAGTCTCTCACAGTCTCCCACAGTCTCCCACAGTCTCTCACAGTCTCTCACAGTCTCCCACAGTCTCCCACAGTCTCTCACAGTCTCTCACAGTCTCCCACAGTCTCCCACAGTCTCTCACAGTCTCTCACAGTCTCCCACAGTCTCCCACAGTCTCTCACAGTCTCTCACAGTCTCCCACAGTCTCCCACAGTCTCTCACAGTCTCTCACAGTCTCCCACAGTCTCCCACAGTCTCCCACAGTCTCCTACAGTCTCACACAGTTTCCCACAGTCTCCCAGTTTCTCACAGTCTCCCAATGTCTCTTAAAGTGTCCCCGAGTATCTCACAGTCTCTCAGTTTCCCAGTCTCCCTGTCTCCCACCGTCTCCCACAGTCTCTCACAGTCTCCCAATGTCTCTTAAAGTGTCCCAGAGTATCTCACATCTCTCAGTTTCCCAGTCTCCCAGTCTCCCACCGTCTCCCACAGTCTCCCACAGTCTCTCACAGTCTCTCACAGTCTCCCACAGTCTCCCACAGTCTCACACAGTCTCCAACAGTCTCTCACAGTTTCCCAGTCTCCCAGTCTCCCACCGTCTCCCACAGACTCCCACAGTCTCTCACAGTCTCTCACAGTCTCTCACAGTCTCCCACCGTCTCTCACAGTCTCCCACAGTCTCTCCCAGTCTACCATGTCTCCCACAGTCTCCCACACTCTCTCCCATTCTCCCACAGTCTCTCCCCATCTCCCACTGTCTTTCCCAGTATACACAGTCTCTCCCCGTCTCCCATAGTCTCTCACCGTCTCCCACAGTCTCCCACAGTCTCTCACAGTCTCCCACAGTGTCCCACAGTCTCTCACAGTTTCCCACAGTCTCCCAGTTTCTCACAGTCTCCCAATGTCTCTTAAAGTCTCCCACAGTCTCTCACAGTCTCTCACAGTTTCCCACAGTCTCCCACAGTCTCCCACAGTATTCCACAGTCTCTCACAGTCTCCCACGGTCTCCCACCGTCTCCCACAGTGTCCCACAGTCTCTCATAGTCTCCCACAGTCTCTCCCAATCTACCAAGTCTCCCACAGTCTCCCACACTCTCTCCCATTCTCCCACAGTCTCTCACAGTCTCTCACAGTCTCNCTCCCACAGTCTCCCACCGTCTCTCACAGTCTCCCACAGTCTCCCACAGTCTCTCACTGTCTCCCACAGTCTCTCCCAGTCTACCAAGTCTCCCACAGTCTCCTACATTCTCTCCCATTCTCCCACAGTCTCTCACAGTCTCTCACAGGCTCCCACAGTCTCTCACAGTCTCCCACAGTCTCTCCCAGTCTCCCATAGTCTCTCCGAGTCTCCCAGTCTCCCAGAGTCTCCCACTGTCTCCCACAGTCTCTCACAGTTTCTCACAGTCTCCCACAGTCTCTCCCAGTCTACCATGTCTCCCACAGTCTCCCACACTCTCTCCCATTCTCCCACAGTCTCTCCCCGTCTCCCACTGTCTTTCCCAGTATACACAGTCTCTCCCTGTCTCCCACAGTCTCTCACAGTTTCCCACAGTCTCCCAGTTTCTCACAGTCTCCCAATGTCTCTTAACGTCTCCCACAGTCTTCCACATTCTCTCCCAGTCTCCCAGTCTCCCACAGTCTCCCACAGTCTCCCACAGTCTCTCACAGTCTCTTATCATCTCCACAGTCTCTCACAGTCTCCCACAGTCTCTCATAGTCTCCCACAGTCTCCCACAGTCTCTCACATTTTCCCACAGTCTCCCAGTTTCTCACAGTCTCCAAAGGCTCGTAAAGTCTCCCACAGTCTTCCACAGTCTCTCACAGTCTCTCAGTCTCCCACAGTCTCCCACAGTCTTTCACTGTCTCTCCCAGTCTCCCACTGTCTCCCACAGTCTCTCACAGTCTCCCACAGTCTCTCACAGTCTCTCACAGTCTCCCACAGACTCCCACAGCCTCCCACACTCTACCACAGTCTCTCACAGTCTCCCACAGTCTCCCACAGTCACTCACAGTTTCCCACAGTCTCCCAGTTTCTCACAGTCTCCCAATGTCTCTTAAAGTCTCCCACAGTCTCTCCCAGTCTCTCACAGTTTCCCAGTCTCCCACAGTCTCCCACAGACTCGCACAGTCTCTCACAGTCTCCCAAAGTCTCCCACCGTCTCTCACAGTCTCCCCCAATCTCCCACAGTCTCTCACAGTCTCTCACAGTCTCCCACAGTCTCCCACCGTCTCTCCCAGTCTCTCACAGTTTCCCAGTCTCCCACAGTCTCCCACAGACTCGCACAGTCTCTCACAGTCTCCCACAGTCTCCCACCGTCTCTCCCAGTCTCTCACAGTTTCCCAGTCTCCCACAGTCTCCCACAGACTCGCACAGTCTCTCACAGTCTCCCAAAGTCTCCCACCGTCTCTCACAGTCTCCCCCAATCTCCCACAGTCTCCCACAGTCTCTCACAGTCTCTCACAGTCTCCCACCATCTCTCACAGTCTCTCACAGTCTCCCACCATCTCTCACCGTCTCCCACAATCTCCCACAGTCTCTCCCAGTCTACCAGGTCTCCCACAGTCTCCCACACTCTCCCACAGACTCCCACAGTCTCCCACAGTCTCTCACAGTCTCTCACAGTCTCCAACACTCTCCCACAGTATCTCACAGTCCCCCACAGTCTCCCACCATCTCTCACAGTCTCCCACAATCTTCCAAAGTCTCCCACAGTCTCCTACAGTCTTCTACAGTCTCTCACAGTCTCCCACAGTTTCCCACAGTCTCCCACACTCTCCCCCAGTCTCCCACTGTCTCCCAGTCTCCCACAGCCTCCCACCGTCTCCCAGTCTCCCACAGTCTCCCACAGTCTCCCACAGTCTCTCACAGTCACCCACAGTCTTCCACAGTCTCTCAAAATCTCCCACAGTCTCCCACAGTCTCTCACCGTTTCCCACAGTCTTCCACATTCTCTCACAGTCTCCAAAATCTCTTAAAGTCTCTCACAGTCTTCCACATTCTCTCCCAGTCTCCCAGTCTCCCACAGTCTCCCACAGTCTGTCACAGTCTCCTACAGTCTCCCACAGTGTCTCTCTGTTTCCTACAGTCTTCCACAGTCTCTCACAGTCTCCCAAAGTCTCTTAAAGTCTCTGCCAGTCTTCCACAGTCTCTCCCAGTCTCCGAGTCTCCCACAGTCTGTCACAGTCTCCTACAGTCTCCCACAGTGTCTCTCTGTTTCCTACAGTCTCCCACAGTCTCTCACAGTCTCCCAAAGTCTCTTAAAGTCTCTCATAGTCTTCCACAGTCTCTCACAGTCTCACAGTCTCCTACAGTCTTCCACAGTCTCTCACAGCCTCTCACAGTCTCCCACAGTCTCCCACAGTCTCTCCCCATCTCTCACAGTCTCTCAAAGTCTCCCACAGTCTTCCACAGTCTCCCACAGTCTCCTCCATAGTCTCCCACAGTCTCCCACAGTCTCTCCCAGTCTCCCAGATTCTCTCACAATCTCCCACAGTCTCCCACAGTCTCTCCCACAGTCTCCCACAGTCTCTCACTGTCTCTTACAGTCTCCCATAGTCTCTCACAGTCTCCCACCGTCTGTCACCATCTCACAGAGTCTCCCACCGTCTCCCACAAGCCTGGCTCCTATAGAAATGAAGTAGGCACAAAGTTCACTCTAATTTTATTCAGGTTTCAGACATTAATTAGAACTGGTGTATGTGTGTCTTATTCAGGTTGCACAGGACGATCTAGAAAACCCCACAACCCTCATTTCCTGTTAATGGTTCTGTACCTGTGATGACAAACTGGCCTGAGTCTGGCCGTTCCTTAGGCTGACAAATACCCGGGCGTCCTTAAGGGGGCTTGTCCCCTCCCGCCTCCACCGCCTTTCACTCCTGGAAACCCCTTGAGCTGCCTGCCAGGCACTGATTGGCCCAATCTGCAACATGCTTGACTGCGTCCTGGGGACAAGCGTGTCCCCAGCCCCTGGAGGATCACAGGAATGGAGGGCAGAGGAGCTGAAGCACTGGCCACCTGCCGTCAGCTTCTCCCCCACCCCTCCTTAATAGCGTCAGCCTCTTATCTGTCACACAGGGGGCTCCGAGGGTTGTGTGACTCGCCCAAGGCCAGGGATGGTAAACATAGTTTGATCACAGCCTGAGCATTTCTGTAATTTAAGTAATGCACCGCGTGTGGCTAGAGGCCACCTAGCTCCAAATTTAGGGTCCAGTTTGCCTCGTTCCATCAGAAAGCAGGGCTGGGTGAGGGGCTGCTGTGCCAGGCCAGCTGGGCAGGTATGGGCTGCACTGCCAGCGTGCCTTTTTTTTTGTTTTGAGAGACAGGGTGCATGAGCAGGGGAGAGGCAGACAGAAGGAAGGCAGAGAATCCCAAGCAGGCTCCATGATCAGCGCAACATAGGGCTCAAACCCATGACCTGAGTGGAAATCAGGAGTTGACACTCAACCAACTGAACCACAAGGGCGCCCCCTAATGTGACTCTTAACAGCCATCAACAAACTCATTCTGTACTCAAGCTGCATTTCAGGCCTCGGGAGCTGGGACTGCCCGTCTCTGCTTGGGACACATACCCCAACTCTGGGGGGTCTGGAGGAGGGGAGGAGGTTGGGAGGAGGGGAGGAGACCTCCTCTTGGGGCCCCTGGAGCCGGGAAGAGGCAGTGGAGGGGTCTTCTCATCAGGTGCTCCGGGCCAGGGTCCTGTGCCCTTGCCAATCTCTGCCTCATGTGGGACGAAGACCTCCGTCCCTGCAGCCGTTAGGGCAGGTGGGCCGTCACGCCCTGGAGGGTGGACCTGGTCCTCAGTCCTCCTGTCCCAGCCTCTGCGCCCCGCACGGCTGGGTTCTGAGCAGAGGTGCAGAGTGCGCGGCCAGACCATGGGCTCTGCGAGCCGCTGGGATCCGCTCGGCCCTGGGGCGCTGGCACCCCCCGCCCCCCGTCACAAACACCTTCTTACTCAGTCCGGGGAGGTTAGCGAGCCTGGCCTTACCAGACCCCCTCAAATAATTCATTCTATTCCAGAATCACATCCTTCCAAAGGAAAACAAAGACTCCTTAACAACAAAACGTCAACATTCTTCTGTTGGTTTCCGGTTCGAATTTAAACGAGGAACAGAATTTGCAAAGCACAGGTGCCAAGGAGCCTCTTGCCCGAGCTCCTCTGCGTGGTGACAGGGCTCGTCAGCTCGTTCTCCTATGCCTTCCCCACCAGCCTCCTACAACACGGATCTGCTCACGACGACCCTGTGTGTCTCCCAACCAATGTCACCATAAAGAAACGGCAGCATAGCAAGATTGAGTAGCTTTGTCGTAAAAATGTCAACTTTTCAAAACGCTGTTACCGCCAGGGCGCCAGTGACGGTGGAGGAGGGAGAGGGGAGTCTGGACAGGCGTGGTCTGCTCGGGCCTGGGCTGGGCCCCTGGTCCCCTGCGGGTTATGGACCGCGGCCCCTGCTGCCGTCCCAGATGGGCTAATGCCCCCTCCTCCAGCCCACCCTGCCTGGGCCACGGCAGGCGGGCTGCGGATCCTCGGAACAGCACATTTAGAAAGACAGACGTTAACTATCTTGCCGTGAGCCACCTTCCCTTAATCTTTTATTAAATGAGGTGGGTGNGGTTTGAGCTCCACGTCTGGCTCTACGCTGACAGTATGCAACCTGCTTGGGATTCTCTCTCTCCCTCTCTCGCTAGCCCTCCTCCACTTGTGCTCTGTCTGTCTCTCAAAATAAATCAAGAAACATGGGGCGCCTGAGTGGCTTAGTCGGTTAAGCGTCCGACTTTCGCTTAGGTCATGATCTCGCGGTTCGTGGGTTCGAGCCCCGCGTCGGGCTCTGTGCTGACTGCCAGCTCAGAGCCTGGAGCCTGTTTCAGTCTGTGACTCCCTCTCTCTCTGACCCTCCCCTGCTCACGCTGTCTCTCTCTTTCCTAGAAATAAATAAAAATATTTAAAAAAAATAAATAAATCAAGAAACTTAAAAAAAATACTAAGTGTCCATGCGGCCCCACTTGATCTCACTTAAGCTTATGAAGAAGGCATCGTCATCCTGAAGTACAGGGCAGGAGGGAAAGCAAGGTCAGCAGTTCTTGGGCCAGTGAGTTATGGAGAACGAGGACTGCCAGGCTCCGGGGCCCCCAAGGCTGAGCCTCCTTCTCATCCTTGGGTGACAGGAACGGGGCCACACACGTGAGGGAGCCTTGCATGTCCAGTGAGTTCGCTGAGTAGGTGTGCATACTGGATTACCCCCGGCCTGTGCACACTGCTTCCTAGGCCAGTATTTGATCTCATTCCCAAAAGCAGGTCATCCCACAGGCTGCCCCATCCCAGCCTCACACTTGCTTTAGTGCAGCCGCACAGCCACACACTGTGTCGGCCCACGGCACCCAGTAACGGCCTTCCTCAGAAATGCCAAGCTGCAGCTACACTCTGTCAAAGTCTGCCTGTCTTTGGGAAGCATTTTGGAGAACGGCTGTCCACTGGGACCCTCGAGACAGCTGCGTGGCCAGCAGCTTCGGGTGGCTGGGGCAGGGCTTAACTTAGGTGCTGGAACCAAGTGATCTGAGTTCTAGTACATGCTCAGTCTCTCGCTTGGCTATGTGGCATTGGACAGGTTACTTAACCTCTCTGTGCGTCCGCTCCTTTGTCGGTAAAATTGTAATAATGATGTCAGGTATGTGAGGCAGGGGGTGTGAGGTCAGGGGAGGCGAGGTCAGGGGAGGCGAGGTCAGGGGTTGATATGCGTAGACTCAGAGTGGCCCCTGCAACGATCAGTGCCACGGCAGTGCCAGCCATCACCGTTAACATGGCTCAGAGGCCCCTTCTCAAACCTACAATTTGCTATTTAGAGAAAAAAAATTGGGCTGTTTGACAGCTAAATTGAAATAAAATTTCAACTTAGATTTTTAGTGACTTGAAAAAACTATGGCTGCTTGCGTTTCCGGAGGCTCCAAGTCAGGGGCGTCTTCACGAGTGTCCCCTCGTGGCTCAAGGGGCAGAGGGTGCTGCATACCACCGCCCCGCTTCCCGTAGCCAGAGGCGTGGGGCATCCGTCCTCGGAAACGATGTCCTGAGCACTCGCGGTGCTCCCCGGCGTGGTGCTCCCACAGGCAATGCGTTCCACGCATACATTTCACACTGGGGTAGACGATAGCCTATGTCTGTCGGGAGGGCTCAATCTAATCTCAGAGAGCGCGACACGGTCAGGAGTGTGTGACCCTGCTGGCGTCTGTCCTGGGCGCCTACACAGGCAGACACAGGACGTGGACCCTGCCATTCACAAAAGAAACGGGGAGAGGACCTTGTCCACGGAGAGGACACGTGGACGGATGGCATCAGACACACATGGAAGGAGCAGGTGCGAGAGTAAGGACCCGCTGTGTGCTGCTTCCAGAGACAGGCTCTCGGGGGGCGGGCCGCCAGGGTGCGATTTCATACCACTGAGAGTCTGCCTGCGAGCACGGGAAACTGGAAATATTTGGACTCAGAGCTGCTTCGCCACCTCACGCGCCGGGGCACTATCTTATCTGTGCTCTCGCCGTCGCCCGAGCTATTTTGGAATGGGCCACCTCGCCGACGGCATTCCTGCGGGATGAGCACAGAGCTAAGCTGAGCGAGCCCACGGCCGACTCGGACGGGCACAGGGGCCCAGACACGAGGCCTCATCAACTCAACTGTGGCCCCAGACTTTCATTTGGCAACAGCACACTAAAAGCACCTACAGGTTTTCAGAGAGCGTGTAACCTGGAGGAAAGCTGGGCTACACATATGTACACACCCACGGCTTCTCTGAGAATCAGCTGGCGCGTGAGGGATGGTTCTAGAAGCCCCCGGCCCCTGCCCAGCCAATGCCACAGCATTGTCTTAGGACACATTTGTGTGTGCACACATATCTGAATCCTATCTTGGTAGATGGCATTTTGCCCGAGTTTACTGGAGTTTAGAAGTAATGCCCAAACAATATTATCTTAATGGGCCCAAATTTCAAGCGGGCTTATTATTTTATATTCTTTTAAAATAAAATCAGAAGGCTTAATATCTGCAGTGAAAAGGTGAACCCTCAGCAGGGTTCAACCCTCAACCAAACAGACCCAAAGCAGATTTACCTAGTTTTAACCCTGGAGACGCCAGGCTCAGCCTAGCAGACGTTGTATGAACACAATAGTGGAGAGTCACTATTTACAGCAAAATAATCCAAAGGGACGCTGGTGGGCATTAAACCCCTTTGGGCAGGGGCGTCTAGGACAGAGCTGGGGGCTCCCCGGTGGCGCTGGGGGCTGGGGGCAGGGTGGCCCGCTTACCTGTGGTCAGGGCCGCGGCTGTCGCCAGGTGCATGATGGTGTTGTCACTCACCGCCCACCTCTCCTGGGATGGCACCGGCTGGTCGGGGCCCCCATTCGGCCGCGGCTCCTCCTGGACCTTCCTGCCGGAAGCGCCGCTGTCCTTGCGGGCATTTCTGTGCCCGAGAGCGTCACCCACCGCCCCCAGCAGCATGGCAGCCTTGAACTTCTCCATCTCGGGCCGCGCTCAGCCCCCGGGCCCCACGGAGCGGCCTTCCGTGCGCCCCGCTGACCTCCGCCCGCCCCGTGCTGCGGGCAGGAGCTCTGAGCAGCCGGGGGCGTGTCCCCGGTGTCTCTGCGGGTGACCGGTGAGGACGGCGCCGGCTCCGCTGCGCCCCGCGAGGAGCCGCGTGGACGGCGTCCCTCCCTCCGGCGGCGGCTCAGACACGGGCTCCCTCACCCTGTGGCGCCCGCGGCCTGAGTCAGCGGCCGAACAGCTGCTGCAGACGCCTCCCCGCGGGGCGGCGACCTCTAAGCCTGAGCCCTCGTTCTGGAAGGCGGCTCCTGGGCCGTTTCCACAGCGCTCCGCCTGGAGGACGCCGGGACGGACCCGGCCGCAGCTGGGCTCAGCGCACCGCCCTCCCGGAGTCCCCTGGGNCCCGACAGCTCTGTCATTTCTAGAGTTTCAAGTAAGTGGAATCGTAGCCTGTGTGGCCTTCCTGTCTGGCTTCTCTCACTCAGCATAACGTGGAGTTTCACCCATTATACGCACGGTTTTATTTTTTGGGAAACTTTTTGAGGACAGAACGTGTTTGGTAGAGAACTCAGAAAATGCACAGTGCACAGGAGAGAGGCCCCTCGAGCCCGTGTGGCGGGGCACGGAGCCCTCTCCCCATTGCACGTGCAGCAAAAGCCTCTCCCATGGCCAGGCTCCAGACTGCAGCAGTGTTCAGACACTGCCGGCTCCCAATTCAGACCCAGACCCCCCAAGAGGGCGCTGAGGGGTAGGAGGAGGCTGGCGTGCAAATGTGCAAACCAGGCCCTGGGTTTGGAATCAGAAGTTAGGAAGCCGACCCCTCACGGGCCCTCGCTCCCCCCTGGGGCCTGGTCACTCACTGGAGTAGAAGTGAGGCCCAGCACGGCTGGACCTAAGCAGCACATGTGATAAAAATAACATTTCTTGAGGTGTCTGAGTGGGTCAGTTGGTTGAGTGTCCGACTTAGCTCAGGTCATGATCTCACAGCCCACGAGTTCGAGCCCTGTGTTGGGCTCTGCGCTGGCAGCTCAGAACCTGGAGCCCGGTTCAGATCCTGTGTCTCCCTCTCTCTCTGCTCCTCCCCTACTTGGGTGTGCATGCTCTCTTTCTCTCTCTCTCAAAAATGAGTTAACGTTTAAAAAAAATAACACTTCTTTCATAATAACAAGACACTGAGCTGCATGTGAGCACACAGAGCGTCAACTTAGCACTTGTTACAAAGGAGGCTCTGAAACGTTATTCCAGCAGAGGCCCCCCCCGGGGTGGGGGGGCGAGTCCCGCGAGCCGCCTGTGCACACTGCAGCCCTCTATTCAGACAACTGCCCTTGGTGGGTGGAAGAGTGTCATTTGGCAGAAACAGCTACTGTTGAGGGAGAGGAGGTTTGCTGCTCATTTCTCTTGCTGACCCTGAGGCCATGGAAACCTTTACTGAGGTCGCCAGCAGCGACCCCGCACTGTCCCCTACCTTGTTCAGCAGCACTTGCTGAGCCCTGGCCGTGCGCCTCGAACCTTACCTCACCCCACGCAGCCTGCAGTGATCGTACCTGGACTTGCACGAAGTTCAAGCAAGGCAGTGACACGGATTGGTCCCCAAGATGGAGACGGGGTCACGTCTATTCCAGGAGGCATAGGTCACAGGTCTTTATTCAGCCTATTCTACCTGGGGGACTCGTGTGTTCTCCACACATTCCTGGTGTGCATGTCCACCAGTCCTGCCACAGGATGCCCAGTAGCTCGGGAAAGTCAGCCAGTTACGAGAGAGCTACAGCTTTTCACACAAACACAACCATATTATTTAACGCACTATGTGGCCATGAAAAGGAAACTAAACGGCCAAACTGTGTGCGTCGGGGCGCCACCATCTACATGAGGGGGCAGGCTGGACATGGTGGGTGTCCCCAGAGGGGCCGTTTTCCTGCTGGCCCCTGGCGTCTAGCAGCACCTCAGCGATCGAGAACAGAGTTACGAGGCCTCCACCACCACCACGCCAGAGAAAATAATTTACTTCAACATTTTCAAAGCTCTTAGCACGTTCCATGGCTCACACACCTTAAATGTACAGAATAGAAGAAACCCGAGATCTTGAAGAGCCTCTGTCCAGCCACTAATGTTCTGTTATCTACTGAGGAACAGTTAGTTGCACAGAAGTCTCCCCTCCCATAACTTTGAATCTTAAGAATGACAAGGTGTTGCAGCCCTACAGCCTCCTCTGAGAACCATGGTGAGACGCCATGAAGCCTCGAAGGGTGCTTTAAAGCTGTTGAGGTTTTCACTGTATAAAGTACGTGCTCTCTCAGAACACAGGCTCACGGGCAGACACAGCCCTGTAGATCCTGTCGCAGACGTGGACGGACAGGCCCAGGAGACGCCATGAGACGCAGCCGTGCGCCTAAGTAGGGGCCGACCCAGCCCAGACTGTGGCCGGCAGGCCCCGAGCCTCCTTTCCCCCGTGGACAGCCCGGGGTCTCTCGGAAAGACTCCTCTTCACAAGGATAAACAGTTCACACACAGCAAGTACACAGACCCCTCCTACGGGGCACAGATACTTCCTGAAACGCTGGATCCAGTTTTGAAAGTCACATCAAACTACAAATTTTAGGCACGCTGTCCATTCACAGAAAGTCCACAGTGAACTTCCTCTCCCATGAGGTGACCCCAACTTAGTCGTCTCATAAATGGGGTTACAGGCAGGACAGCAGGCGTGCTTGCGACGTGAAGATCTTTTCAAACATGACGCGGGGTCCGCACAGGGGTTTCTAGGACACACGGGGGCTTTTCCAACAGGAGGAGAGGGTAACGCCACAGGCTCCACCATCGGACAGCGCAGCAGAGTCTGTGCTTCAGCGGACGGCCTCCTGACAGACGGTAACGTGACAGACACCCACGGTGGACGTGAATGAGGCGGGGCCATCCTGTCTGGGGTCTCGGGCAATGGTGTGGATCACAGCCTCCGAGTGTGTGCAACCACGCAGGGGGCTGGAAGGAACCAAGTCACTCCATTTTTGAATCTATAATCCATTGCACACACAAAAAATGCTTTTTGGGGAAAAATGTCTTTTTGAATGTAACAAAATACATTTTCTTTAAAGCATACTTTAAAAAATTTTTTTTCGGAAGCTCATTCAAATGACAGTGGGCGGGACAGGGGCCGACTCGTGAACGGTGTATGACAGAACATCCCTGGATTCACACTGCAGGCAGCGGGGAAGGACGTTCACACGGACGTCCACGGGAAATTAAAATAAAAATAAATAAATCCAGATATTTGATAATTCAGGAAATAGAAATCTTGAATTCCTGGCACCACGTTTAAAAGTGTTAGGACCCACGTTCAGATCTCCCCTGGGGCTCGATGGCGGCAGCTCCGGCCCGCAGAAGGGAGCGCCCTCCTCCCAGGGACACAAACGCTGCCTCGCGGGTGGTGTGGTGCCGGGCTGGGCAGGAGCGTGTGCGCCGCGTGGTCACGGGCACCGCCCAGTAAACCGCACGCTCTGCAGCTCTGCAAACATGCTCTGGGCGACTTTTCCACAGATATGGTAAAAAGCATGCAGCAATATCCTAAAGCGACAGCCAGGGGACCAGACATCCCAGAGCAGCGCCTTCTGAGGAGCTCCTTCTGCGTCCACGGGCCCTTTCCTTGTGCAGGGGGAGGTTGTGCGGGTGCCGGGGCTCCCCGGAGGAGGTGCTTGCCGTCAGTGTCCTGGCTCATCCTCCCTTTCTGCCTAGAAAGGGCGGCGCCTACTGCCCGTCACGACTGGCCGTGCGTACTCTACAAAATCATCTATCAGAACAGGCCACGCTCCTACAGGAAAGCAAACACAGATTTAAAAATATCACCAGTTTAGAGCACTATTTTTTATATCCGGAGCATTCTTTCTACCGTCAATATTTGTATTTCAGGAACTGAAGCAAGTCGCCTCACAGCCCATCTCTCTGAAGGGATTGGCCGCGGAGATCCATTCCTCCTGCTCCCGCCAGACGCGGGGCCAGCACCGGTCCTCCCGTAAGGACATGGCCTCTAGTGGCCAGGAATGCGGGGCCAGCACCGGTGTTCCCGTGCGGACACGGCCTCTAGCGACCTGGCACGTGGGGCCAGCTGGCCGCAAGGCCCGGCCCCTGTCCCCGGCAGTCAGGACAAGGCTCAGGGCCCTCCACCCTCCCTGCAAAACACTGCGTCCTTTTCTCTCTGAGCGTTTCCCACTCTGGGCCCAGCCCCCCAACCACCCCAGGTGGCCCGGACCACGCCCATTGGCCAGGAGCACACCGCAAGCTGCAGGCCCTTCCCGTGCAGACCGGCCGCTCCTGAGAGCTGGGCTTTCATCCACGGGCAACTGTTCACTCACACACATTTACTAAGCGCCCGCTCTGTGCTGAGTGCGCAGGACGCACACAGACCTGCAACGCCAGAGGTGCCCGGACGGGTCGCCTCCAAGCTGGGCGCTGAGGAAGCACGCGGTGGGCGGGCCGGGGCTGCACCTCCTTCCCTAAGGCGGCCCAGTGCCCACAGCGGCGGGCGCGCAAATGCTCCCTGAGCCACCGTCCTCAAATACCTGGGGGTGAGGACCACGGACATATGATCATGTTCACGTAGGTAACTACCAGCCGAATCTTCAGGTGACGGAGTTTCTAGCCTGAGGCGCCACCCAGGATTACGTGCCTGGAGAGCGGCTTCCAAACACCCGTGTGGTCCCACGGCTCTGCCGCAGGGCCCCTGCACGTCCACTTCTGAAACACTTTTGTTAGGGCGCCGTCCTCCTGAATTAAACTAAATGTGAAGGCCTATCTTTCTCATGTGGTTGACAGGACGGAAGAAAGAGGGCACTACTGTCACCACCACCACACCCCCGCCACTACACAAAGGGGGGGCCTGGGGTCACCCCCGTCCTGCGCCCCAGGGGCAGGGGAAGGCAGTCTGCGCACCAGCATCTCTGGCCATCACCTGAAGCACCACAACTTCCGTACCTTCTTCGTCATAGTTAGACATATCGTCCGCAATCATATTTCCAAAATCAAGCAGGAGATTCCACGTGTCCCTTGGGATTGACCTTTTGTGATGCTCCTAACACATGAGAGAAAACCCAACAGACTTGAGAAAGAGCCGTGACCGCGGGGCCGGGTTACCTGCGCACACCCGTGATGGAGGGGGCGCCATCACACGTGGCAGAAGCACTGGCAGTTCTGGGTGATGCCAACGTGCAAACACACAAAAGCAGACTTATTTAAAAACAGAATAAACATGTGAAGTAGGGATTAATCTATCTCACTCAAAAGAAGGGCAGTGCTTTAAAGCTCTACCTAACCCCCCGCTGATTCGCAAACAGTGAGGGACAACGGGCTCGTGGCCTCGGATACGTGTACTTCTCTGCCCGCGAGGTGGCACTTCCAGTGGGATGGGCCGTTTCCTACAAGTACGTCATTCCAGATTTCATTAAAAAATTTTTTTTAAATGTTTTATTTATTTCTGAGAGAGAGAGAGAGAGACAGTGTGAGCAGGGAAGGGTCAGAGAGGGAGGGAGACATAGAATCTGAAATAGGCTCCAGGCTCTGAGCTGTCAGCACAGAGCCCGACGTGGGGCTCGAACCCACGAACTGTGAGATCATGACCTGAGCCGAAGTCGGACGCTTAACCGACTGAGCCACCCAGGCGCCCCTCATTCCAGATTTCAGATACAACACACATCTGTGTGTGACTCACCACCCGGCTGAAGGGGCGCTGGCTCCCCTCCCCGACTCCCCCCTCCCAGCACAGTGTTCCATGCCCACATCCGGCCCCGTGCATGTGGTAGAGATGACCCAGGAGCTGCCCAATCATATGTAGACTTCTGCAGCCCTCCTTGCGTTCCCCGCCTGGCATCCTGGCTTCGATTAACCCGCTTCCGTTGCGCTCTGGGAGCCTTCGTCCGCACTGACAGTCTGCGCTTTTATCCGCTCTCAGACCTAGGGCTCTGTGCATGTCCCCGGGGCACCACCTCTGGGCACGTGCGCAGCCCCCCCCTCCCCCCCCGGGAACGTCTGCAGTAGAGGTCACTGGCCACAGAACTGGTACGTGGTGGAGCGGGGTCACTGTGACGTGCGGCTGTGAACACGCACGGCGGCCTCCCCGCGCTGCTGCAAGGAGGACCCCGCACGCACGGCCGCCAGAGGGAAGACGGTCCTTGCCAGGCCTCACACACTCTCACAGCAGCCAACACGGCAGCGGCGGGCACGTCGACATCACGTGGCTGTCTGCGCTGGAGGGGACGCTGGTGCTCCCCACGCCTCAAACAGCGACGCCTGCTTCCCGTCCTCCAGGCTGGGAGCCGCCCCGCCCGGGAGGCCCCTCCAGCTCAGAGACTCTCCTGGGGGGCCCGCTAAGCCCTCCTGTCTCCTGCCCGGTTAGCGTCACAAACCACACTTTAACGTGTCTCGGACTGTGCACAAGCCGGACAACGGGACACAGTCCACAGTCTGGAGCCCGGGTCGGCTCACGGGACATGTGTTACGGCCGCTTCGGGAAGTCCACATTTCTCAGAGGAAGCCCAGAGCCAGGCGGCGGGGGTTCCGCAGGGAAGGGAGGCCTGCAGGTCATCTGAAACCCCAGCCTCAGAGTCCCGCGTGGCTGCTGGAGCCCTTCGGAAGGTGGCCGTGGAGCAGCCCTACCCGTTCTGCGCGGTGGCGAAGCCCGCGGCCGCTCGCCGACTGCCTGGCAGCCGCGGTGCAGAACCCCCTGGTCTGGTGACACGGGCGCCACGTCATGTGCTGACCCCTCACACTGGGCACACACAGCAAGAGGCAGAATGACACTTACCAATAAAAAGCTGTTCCAAAGATCTAAAAATTTAAACCTTCCAGATAACACCAAATTCCAGTATGCAACAGCCATTTCTAAATCTGGCAAAAAGAGAGAAAGAACGGTTAATAAATCCCAATTTCTTTTTCCCCTGCACAAAAACATGACCACTTCTTAGCGTACTGATAATCACTTAGTAAAACTCAGAACTCTTACCAAAGAGTAAGACAAGGTCCGCCCCTTACAGAACGGTCCTGAAATTGTAAGTGATCTAATCTTCTAACTCAGGGAGTCTCTTTAAAAAGGGCTCTGGGCCTTGTTATTCAGACACGTACACGATTGTCCCCTAATTAACACCTCCCATTCCTGGGTACTCCAGGCTTTCTTCCAACTTCACGGAAGCAGCCTGGGCACTATTCACGCACATCAGGCAGTGTGAGGACGTGGCCCAAGCACTTACACGTGACGAATGACAAGCTAACAACCAGTGTCCAAGGAAGGGAGGCATGCTTTCCCAGCGGCCGGGAAGAGTTGGCTCGGAGGGAAGCCACACAAGACGGCTAGGACTCATCCGCCTTTCTCAGGTGCCGTCGGGACAGAGCAGCTCACCTGGGGAGGGCACTTCCCCTGCCACACGGACATTCCCCGTCCGGGTTGGTTACCAATCACGGCCCGTGTCCTCCATTCTCCCCACCTGAAGGCAGTGGCTGTGTGGCCACGTTCCGAAGCTTCTACACAGACCTACGCTGCAGGGCTCGGGCGCAGGATGAGGTCTTAGGGAACAGCACACAGAGCTTTAGGACCACGCGAGCACACCATCCTGAGCCACGATTTCCAAAATGTGGATTCATTCTCTGCTTACTCTAAGCTTCGTATCTATTTCTCCTTGTATGCTGGATACAGCAAGTTTATTAAGAGGCTGAACTGAGTTTCCTTGTTAAAATTGATAGCCTTTAACAGAGTGCTCACCACTTAGAAAATAAAAGAATGGTTAGAAATAAACGATTTCCTAATTATATGTTTACCTACCTATGTCAGGATAAACTCATGTGAAAAGTAGACAGACATTCTTTTTTTTTTTTTAATATTTTTATTTATTTCTAGGAGAGAGAGAGAGAGACAGCGTGAGCAGGGGAGGGTCAGAGAGAGAGGGAGACACAGACTCTGAAATAGCCTCCAGGCTCTGAGCTGGCAGTCAGCACAGAGCCCGACGTGGGGCTCGAACCCACGAACTGCAACATCATGATCTACGCGAAAGTCCGACGCTTAACCGACTAAGCCACCCAGGTGCCCCTAGACAAAGACATTCTTAAGGTAACGGATTCTTTTAAATGCAAGATACCCGACTAACCACTTTTCAGGAAATTTTCATCTAAATCTCAGTTGGTCCTACTTGGACACAAATGCTGTAGGCGTGCCCGGCTGGCTCAGTCAGCAGAGCGGGTAACTTCCAATCTCAGGGTCGTGAGATCTTAAATTACTTAATGTAAACACACAAAACTTTTAAGAAAGTCGAGCTGTAACTGGAGATTTCTAGGAAAGATCACTGCTACAACTGGGTAAGCAAAGCAGAGTACAAATAACACCAAATTTAAATAAAACGCCTACATTGCCTGTGTTTACAGGCCATTCCAGACGTTAGTCCTAAATACCCTGGAGTCTTAATCAGGAGACATGAACAGGAAGCTTCCAGGATGCGGCCGTGGACCTGGCTCGCTACCCCTCGCTGCGCCTCTGCTCCAACACTGAGTGGGTGGCCTGTACGTCTATGTCCTTGTGACTTAGGAAGGGCGTTAACTGAGATCTACACTCAACTCAGCTCAGAGGTGACAAGTCCCACACTGAGAAGTAGGGGTGACCCTGGGGAGGAGAGAGGAATAACGTCGAATGGCAGACATTTAATCTGGGTCCTGTTAGCTTAGTCTGGTCCTAGGAACCTTTCTTACAAGTTCCTGATTCGCACATTTGTGACTAAAAGTGAATGTACACATATTCATAGTCAGTGTTATGTATGTAAGAGTGTTTACTATCACCCGAATGGGCAGATCCACTTGCTATAGAACAAAAGTAGAAAACCTCAGAATGACAGAACTCAGAGCCAAAGCAAGAGAAGAGCGGCCCCGGCGGCCGTGAGAAGGTTCCGGCAGCTACCGCCTTCCCCCGGCCTCTGAGAAGTGGTCTGTCCTGAGCAAGACAGTGTTAGAGGAAGGCATTACTATTTAAAATTTGTTTCACATTTAGAATTACATAGTGAAAATGTCGCTTCTGTCAAAAAAGGTTTTGGGTGTAGATATAAAAATTAGCTAATTATCATGAAACTTGACTTCCTCAAAAATCAAGATTTCTCAAAGCCAACGGATTCCAGACTCTAGCCTGTATGAAACTATTCTAAATTTCTTACATTAAAACAAAAAGTCAATTAACTGTATTAGAGTGACCATCGGGTGAGGACAAGCTAAAGAAACGTAAAATAACCGAACATAAAATAAAACAACCCCCACAAGTCTAACACATACACATAAACAGACACACAGACTTGAAGGGAACGGAGAACACATCTTTCTTTTCTTGATCAACCTTTTTGCCTGGCGTCCTGCCTTTTCTAGGAACTACATGAACACCTCTATCAACCTCTTTAATTTACATTTCATCCTTCCAAAGACACAACACGTAAGACACTCTGGAAACTGCAACATCAATTGTTCCGCTTTGAGTGCACAGTCATAAAAATATTCGTCTGGCTTTCTTATTTTTTATGCCCTCAAAACCCTGGTAAAACGACGATACTGCACTGAGCCACTTGTACAGGCTGTTGCTGGCCCTGTAGCACCCCTCCGGGAAGGACACACACCCACACCCACACCCACACCCACACCCCCCCCCACACACACATACCACACACGGG
>NW_027528362.1:14720524-14743107 GCF_008692635.1 Crocuta crocuta
CTTCCTACTGCAAACAGGCTCCAAAATGTGAGACTTTTTGAAATATTCATGGAGAAAGAAAGACCTTTTTAAACTTTAATCAGGGACTCAGACCCTAAATGACCACGTTCTGGAAACAGCTGGGAATTGCAAGTGTACTTGGGTGTGGACTTCAGAGGAAAGAAGCGGGCGGGAGGTNCCCTGCGAAGCCTGGAACCTGAGGTGAGTTGGAACAGAAGAGTGGCAAGCTGCCTAAATCTGGGACACAAAGGGTCATGAAGTATACAAGATGGCTGTTGCCTGAAGCCACTAAGTTTTGAGGAACTGTGCTATGAAGTGGGTCTGGGAACAGCCTGGGAATCTGAGGGCCTGACAAGCTCCCAGGTGATGTGACGTCTGAGGCCAATTTGCTGGCCCACAGACCGTGCTTTGCAAGGACCGGAGGCCAAAGCCAACTCTGTGCCAGAGGCAGAAGGGGAAGGCAGCTCTTAGATAAAGAGGAGAGTCACCTGGGACCCAAGTCCCCTCTGGCGGAGGAAGGGGGACCACAGGGTGGGCCAGAGGCCACAGACCCTGTCCCAGATGCGGATGAGCTCTTCTCCCCAAGGTCCCAGGCATCGCCAGTGACCATCACTGGGCTGCAGGGAGAGAGGAAAGGGCTCCTGAGGGCGTCCCGGGCAGGACGATCCTCAGACGCTGATTCAACAATGGTCGAGGCCGGAAGAAAAGCGGGAGGGCACAGTTAGGACCTTGTGCCCAGGAGACCGGCTCCAGCAGACAGGGTGGGGGTTCCCTGCGGGCCCATGGGGAGGGAGGCCACCCTGCTCCCCGTCCAGCGGCACCCAGTATCAGTGCTCGGCACACACGCAGGCTACTGTTCTGGCAGAGTACCGAACCTTCCAGAGATTCTCAGGACTTATACTGCTGCCACAAGAAAGGAAATCAGGTTGTCTTACAGAAGAAGTGAAGATCGTGCAGTCTGAAATTTGAGAAGCACTAAGCTGTGTTCCTGAACAATCTAGAAACAGTGGCCACGTCAGTATGAATGAGCACTGCTACTGACTGGTCATGGTCCTGAAATGGCTTTCTGCAGGACAAGAAACTAGGGCTCCCGGACGAGTGTGCGGCCCTGGGACTGGGGTAGGTCACGTGCAGCGTGTCCTGGCATCGGGGAGGCAATAGCCAAGCACCCCTGGCTCACGTCAAAGGGACATGGACGCTGACCGGAAGAGGCCCCCCTGGCCACAGGTGGGATCATTATCCCCAAACTTCAAAAGGCTCAGAATTGCAGTCCACTGGAGCCTTCACATGTGATTCGGTCCAGGGGTTCACAATGACACGAAAGAAAGAAACGCGAATGGATCCTTTCCTAAGGACGGTGGGGAGACGGCGTGTTATCCGGACACCGATAGAGGCACAGAAGCGTTCGTCCTGCCGGAGCCGAACTGCCTCCTGGGTAGCGAGGCAGCACCTCGTAACACATGGAAAGGAAGGACGGGGCTGGAGCGACGCCTCACACCGCCCTCAGGTTGATGGAGGCGGCAGTGAGCGCAGGGACCTCGGCTAGTGTCCCAAACCGAGCACAGCCAGAGGCTCAGCCCTCACCAGCGACGGTCTCCCTGAAGACCGGGACCCCGAGGCACACGTCACCAGGTGCGGTCCAGGTCCTCGGTGGGCCCTGGTACCTCTGACCCGCCACCGTACAGGGTGTCACAGGGCTAATACCGTGTTATACATTTTTCTCGGGGGTCTTAACCGAATTAAAATAAAAACACCACTTATACTGTGAAACAAACGAGAGGCTGGCACCCCCTGCCCTCCCACAGGCTTGTCCCTCTGAGGGCCACCGCACACCTCGGCAGCAGCCCTTCTGCACCCCTCCCCGCAACACCTCCCCCCCCCAGGGGAAATGGCAGCTACGGTGGAATTCCTCCCGATATATGTAGATTCCTGAAGCAAAAGTGTCTGTGGGCTGCAGTAGATCAGATGGAAACAGAGCCGAGGTTGAAAGTGTGGTCAGGTGGCCAGGGCCACGGAACAGGGCAGGGCCATGGAACAGGGCAGGGCCACAGAACAGGCCACGGAACAGGGCAGGGCCACGGAACAGGGCAGGGCCACAGAACAGGCCAGGGCCACGGAACAGGCCACGGAACAGGCCAGGGCCACGTAACAGGCCAGGGCCACAGAACAGGCCAGGGCCGAGGCAAGGAGGGCAACCAGGAGGGGACAGCAGAACCCAGACGGACTTGATCCTCTGCAGCTAGGCCGACCTTGCCCTGTGCGGGTCCACGGGAGTGAGGGCCCCACCCCCCACCCAGGGGCTCTCCGCCCAGTCAGGCAGCCCACTGGGAGGTGTGAATGCCAGGAGGTGTGAACACACGGCACAGGAGAGGAGGGGCTCCAAACCTTCGGTCATGGGCTGTCTGCACGCCTCTGACACCATGCCTCAGCTTGTTTCCGTTTATAAGATGTAGGCAAGGCCACGTGTGGGCAGACGAAGACACCTGTGTGCCACATCGCAGGTGCTCACGAAACGCTAGTTTCCACCCTTTCTGGCCATGAGATAAAGATAAGAGCAGCTGCCTACGGCAAGATCGACAGTGGGCGAGGAGGCCAGGCTTGCATCTGGACNCTACCCCTCACCGCTCGGCGACGCCGTAAGCGCTCTGATTTTCCGCGGCTCTCCACTCTGCACCGACACCACCAGAATCACCTAAAATTGTAATGCAGCCAGGGCCCCGCTGCCAGTTCCTCAGCCCTGTGGGGACACCCGGCAAGCTCGTCCCCAGGCGGGAATCATGGCCTGACGTGCCCACAATGCCCACAATGCCCAGGGAGGCTCAGGGCTGGCGTGGAGGCCACCTCGACCCTCCTCCCCCAGTTGGCTGACCGTGCACAGCGGGTGAGGACAGACACAACCCAGCAGGCCCGGCGTCCACTCGCTCTTCCACCGCCTGTGCTCCGCGGTCCCTAACCAACTCCTGCGTAGGTGGCCGTTTCCCTGACAAACACATCAGGCCATCTTTTTTCCCGTGGCCTCGGCTCTCCGACCCGCGACAAGGCGGGGACCGTGCAAAGCCTCCATGCCGCTGCACCTTTGCACGACGACGGCAGGCCTGTCTGCTCACCCGCTTCCTGCGACAGGAGAAAATACATCCCTAAGCTTCCCGGCGGCTCCCGCACTGCCACCTCCCCAAGTTCAGGCAGGGCTGTTCAAGCTCCTGAGCGGGACTCAGGCAGAGGCCCTTTCTCAGCTCCCCGGGCGGCAGGTGCGTAATCTGAGAGGTGGCACGCGGGGCGAGAACCTGTTCACAAAGCTGACTAGCCTGGAGAGAGGGACTCTGACGAGAGACTCATCGCAGCGCAACGGTAAAAACGAACAGCGCTGGAGAGAAACAAGGAAAAAGGAGAACTCCGTCTCTGCCGTGGGAACAAGAACAGTGCTTATGAAAGACGGCCCCCACCCCCCACCCCGGGACAGGAGANGGTCACACGCACCTATAGACACATGCGAGTGAAATCAGGCCCTGAGATCAATTGTTTGCAGTGGATTTTTCTATCTGTGGACTTTCAAGTCCCTTTTGGTTTCCTACCTAAAATTGGTTATTTTCTAATACTGCTTTTATGTGTAAGAACTTTTCTTCAAAACATACACTTGTTTAATCCCTAAAGACCACTAAGTCCCCCTCCAGACTTGTAAGACAGCTTACTGAACTAAACATGTCTGTAACGTTAAACAGAAATAAATTCTATAGCACTTAGGTCGAAAAAGAAATGAAAATAAGTATGATAAAACCCTCAGCCAAAACTCACACTGAAAATTTAAGGATTTTCCAAATTTTCCAAACAGATTTATATTATAGCAAAATTATACAACTCTAAAAGAAATACTAAAATGTAACCCAAGGCACATCAGAATTGTTTTCTAGTAAGTTAATTTTAAATCTCCAGACCAGGACAGGATTAGTGTCCCCTGGCCGGTCCCCACAATACCATCTGCTGATAACACACCTGGCTGATAACAAACATCCTGACTACTGGTATCAATTGCTGACTTCTCTAACCCATTAGTCACCAGCTTTCAATATGACAGAGCATGGAGCATTTGCAAAGTAGTTTACATTCTGAAGTTTAAATATCTAAGGCAAAAGGGGAGAGTGACTAGGGGCTGAGGGTGCAAGTGCGCGGTGGTACTAGCTGGCCCATGTGCGCGTGGCGCGCCCAGTGGACAGACACGGGGACGCTGTAGCGGCAGGAATGACACCCGGTGGGTCCTGCTCACTGTTAGTCTCATGAAGATGTGGCTTCTTATCAATCTGGGTTTTATACTCACCTAAACCTTTCTGCCCGGGGTTCTTAGCAAAGGTGAAGGTAAACTGATAAAAATCCTTAAACTTCGCCGTGTCCTTGAGTTCCTGCTCCAGCCTCGGCACAAGGGCCCTCAGCTTCTCCGTGCTGTCACACCTGCCGAGAGACAGGGCTGTTGTGGTGGGACGGTGCCTCCCCGGCCTGGCCGCCCCCCATGGCCTGCGGGCCCCCTTCCGCAGCTAAAAGGACTCCGGTGCTCCGGAACGGACCATGGCGGTGGCCGCACGGCGCCGTGAAGACGCCAAAACCACGGACTCGTGGACTTTCCGTGGCCGGGTCCCATGACACACGAGTTCTATCTAACTAAGCAGGCATTAAAAGGGAGAAACAAAACCCAAAACTGCTTGCCTGGCTCTGAGGATCTCGGACTCAGTCTAATGAGCAGCTTCACCCACACACAGGCTGAGGCCCTGGGAAGATGCAGGGAGAAGTCGGCAAGACCCCACCTCCTGAGCGGCCCCGGGGGCCAGGGCCCCCCTGCCTCCCGCACCACTGCCGCCCTGCACTGTCCTGCGAGAGGAAGAAAGAGCTGCAGCCACAGCTCCTGACCCGGGGGCCGCGTCCTTACAGGGGCCCCGGCTCGCCCACGTGGGACGAAACACAACTCCGCTGTTTGAAAGTGGGGCTTCCCGGGCGCGGGGACGGGCAAACAGGCGAAGTGATGGGGCGCACCCACTGTGGTGAGCACGGCGGAACGCACAGAATCGCTAAGGTACCCCTGACCCTAATACAGTGCTACATGAGTTATACTGGGATTTAAAACATACATTTATTGAAAATAAAATAATAAAATTGGATTTTCCCCCGAAAAGTCAACATCCTTTAAGAATATCTAAAAACCTTTAAGGCAGACATCTGGAATGGCAAAACACAAAATTTGTCTTTTTTATTTTGACTACCCGGCAAGCACGAGAGCCATTGCTTCACCAACGTGCGCGTCGAGCAGAGCGCGGGCGAAAGCCCGGGAAGCCCCGTCTCAGCGGCCACAAGTGTGGGGACTCCAAGGCGAGGCGTACAGCTCCAGGGACCCACGCCAAGGCTGGCGCGCTCCCCACCTCAGGCCTCTCCTCTACGGGGCCAGTCCGTGCCCCTCTGTGCCCGTGTCGCTCCACGCAAGCACTCCCTGACGCCCATTTGCCCCATCTTTGAACTTTATAAATGGGAACTCACGGTGTGTCTGTCAGGTTCACTCGTGCCAACGTGTAGCTCACGGAGTCATTTTCATTTCCGTGTAGCATTCTACTATATTCATACTGCATATTTATACGTTCTACCAGCGATAAATACCCTGGCTGTGTCTAGTTTTCCGGTAACGAAGGTGGTTGAGAGCATTTCTATGCATGTATCGGGCACACGCGTCAATGTGTTCGGTGAGGCACAAGTCGGAGTGGGCCCGCTGGGTCCCAGGGCCCGTGAATCTCCAGCGCTGTGATGCCAAACTGTTTCCAAGGAGACCACCCCACCTCCCACCCCCGAGGGCAGTGTGCGCCAGCTCCCGTTGCTCCCGTGTTCCCTGATATGCGCAACTGTGTCTTAGTGTAGCCATTCCACAGGTGAAGTTCATTGTCATTTTAACCTGTGCTTCCTCAATGAACCAGATTGGACACCTTGTATTTTACTGGCTATTTGGAAATCTTCTTTTGTGAAGCACCTCTTCGATTCTCCTGTCCGTTTTCAGTTAGGTAATGTTTCTTAATGTTTTGCAGGCTTTCTTTTATATGTGAAGGACATAAACCTTGGTCAGCTAAGCATTTTTTAAAGTACTCTCACCCCAATGTGGACGGCATTTTCGTTTTGTTGGTGGTATTTCTTGATGATCAAAAGTTATTATTTTTAGTATAATACACTGCCAGTCTTCCTCAGTGTTTTTTTTTTTAATTTAATGTTTAGTTATTTTTAGAGAGACACTGCACAAGCAGGGGAAGGGCAGAGAGAGAGAGACACACACACACACACAGAATCTGAAGCAGGCGCTAGGCTCCAAGATGTCAGCACAGAGTCCGATGCAAGGCTCGAACCCATGAACGGTGAGATCACGACCTGAGCCAAAGTCGAGGCTTAACTGACTGAGCCATCCAGGTGCCCCAGATTTTTTTTTTTTAATGTGTTCAAATTCCATCACTGCATGGTCATAAAGATATTCTCCTACATGATTTTTCTAGAGGCTTCTGGCTTTTGCCGTTAGCCTTTCACAGTGACATCTACAATGCACTTGGAACTGATAGATTTTTTTTATGTACGTTGTGAGGTAGGGGTCAAGGTAAGTTCTTCTCCAGGTGACCAGCCAATACTCCCAGAGCCATTTAATGAAAAGACGTCCTTTCTTCACTTCTCTGAAGTGCTGCCTTTGCCATAAATGAAATGTACCTGTACATGTGGATTTGCTTCTTGGCTCCCCACTGTCCCACTGGTCTACTTATCTCAGTAAGAGTGCCACATAGTCTGAATTGCTGTAGCTTGGAAAGTCCTAATTATTTGAGAGAGCAAATCTTCCCCTCTTGCTTTTTAAGAACTTTTGGCTGTTCTTGACTGTGCATTTTCATATAATTTTAAATGCATTTGTCAAATTACACACATATAAAACTACTGACTGGGGTTTTGACTGAGATAACATTAAATGTGTAGATAAATTTAGGGATAAAATACTGACTGTTCCAAACTATGAATGAGGTTTATGTCCCTATTGACTCAGGCTTCTTGCCTCTCCTTCTTTTCTCTGTGGAGGTAACACACATCTTTAAATAGTTTTATTCTAGGTGTTTATTGTTATTGATACTATTGAAAATGACATATTTTTAAAATTTGTTTTGTTGCTTTGTTGCATCAGTATTCTAAAATAAGATTGATTTTTGTTTGCTGATCTTGGGTCCTGCAGTCTGGCTAAACTCAAGTATTGATTCTAGTATTTCACCTGTGGATCAGACTAGCCACCACCACCTGTTCAATGCTTAATAAAAGTAGGCATTCATGTTCCAGTCTAGTATTTCCTCTAGGATTTGGCAGAAAGGGGAGTCAGATTAAATACTGTCTCTTCTGTTCTTGGTTTGCTGTAAGTTCTTTTTCAAAAAACTATGAATAGAATTGAGTTTGTTTTAATGTTTATTTTTTAGAGAGATAGACACAGAACCCAAAGCAGGCTCCAGGCTCTGACCTGTCAGCACAGAGCCCGACATGGGGCTTAAACTTACAAACTGTGAGATCTGGACCTGAGCCAAAGTTGGATGCTTAACTGACTGAGCCATCCAAGGGCCCCTGGAATTGAACTTTTTTTAAATGCTTATTTATTTTGAGAGAGAAAGAAAAAGTGCAAGCAGGGGAGGGGCAGAGAGAGAGGGAGACAGAGAATCCCAGGCAGGCTCCACATTGTCAGCACAGAGCCTGACACAGGGCTAGAACTCACAAACTGCAAGATCATGACCTGAGCCTAAATCGAGAGTCAGACATTTAACTGACTGAGCCACCCAGGCGCCCTTGAATGAAATTGGACTTTATCAAACCTATTTTTTAATGATTTTCAAAAATGTTTATTCATTTATTTTGAGAGAGTGCATGCACAAATAGGAAGGGGGAAGAGAGAGAGCAAGAGAGATCAAGAGAGCGAGAGAGCGAGACAGCGAGAGCGAGAATTCCAAGCAGGTTCCGTGCTCAGAGTGGAGCCTGATGTGGGGCTCAATCTCCCAACTGCAAAATCATGACCTGAGCAGAAATCAAGACCTGGACGTTTAATGAACTGAGCCACCTAGGTGCCCCTTATCAAAGCAATTTTAAGCATTGAGATAATCCCCCCTTTTCTGTTGTTACTGTGATAAATTACATTGACTGACTTTGTAATGTTAAACCTCACAATCCTGGACTATGACAAACTCTGTCATGATAAATTATTCTGTTTTTTTTTTTTTTTTCCGTTGATTTGTTTTGGGGGCTGAATTTAGTTGGCTAATAATCAAAGATTTTTGCATGTTATGCATCTTTGGATTCCTATGACTGAGAATGGACAATAATTTTTCATTCTCAAAATATCCTTTTGTGCTTGATTTGGCAAGGTTGTCCAGGTTGTGCTGGCCTCAAAACAAATTGGAAAGTGTTTCTTCCTGTATGATTCTCTAAAGAGGTTGTGTAAAGTTGGTGCTATTCTCTTTATTAAATGTTTTGTAGGATGTGCTGGTGCACCAATCCTGGCGAAGAGTTTTCCTTTTGAAAATATTTAAAATTATGAGTTCAAGTTCTTTAAGAGTTATGGAACTATTTATGTGTCCGTTTCAGTAAGTCATATTTTTAAGAGAATTTTTTCTTTTGCATCCAGGTTTTCTTTCATATTTGCCAGGATAAAGTTGTTCACAATACACTCTTTAACATCTATAGGGTCTATAGTGATGCCTCTCTTTTCGTGCCATATTGGTTATTTGTTACTGCTTTTATAAGTCTTTTCAAACAGCAAGGTCTGGCTTTCTGGATCCTTTCTATTGACAACTTTTTGATTTCCTGAAATTACTACCTGTTTAAAATAATGATTCCTTCTCTCTACATTCTTTGAGTTTAGTTTCCTTTTTTTTACTTTTTGAGATGTATACTTTGCTTACTGATTTTTAACTCTTCCTTCTTTCTAAAATATGCATTTAAGAAGCTGAATCCTGCAAGTTTTCATATGTAGTGTTTTACTCATCATTCAAAATATTTTCTAATTTCCATTGTAGCGTCTCTCTAACCCCACAAGTTATATCCACACATATTTCAACCTATTATCTTTTTGTTATATTTCTACCTTACTTTTGTTATGGTCTGAAAATACACTCTGTCATTTCAATCCTTTGAAATCTGTTGCAACTTATTTTATGTCTCAGTTTATGGTCAATACTTATAAATATTCTACTTGTCTTATGAAAAGAATATGTATTCTTCAACATCAAAGGGTATGTTCTAAATATGTCCATTAGGCCACTTGTTGTGTTGTCCAAATGTCCTATTTCCTTGCTGATTTTTCATCTGGTAAGATGTGTGTGAAAATTCCCCACTGTGATTATAGATTGATATATTTCTCTTTGTTTATTTTTGCTTTAAATAATCTATTGTCTTCCATGTAAAATAAACCCTTTTCTCATTATGAAACGTCCTTCGTTATCTCTAGAATTATTTTTTGCCTTAAAGCTGATTTTAACATTAACATATCCACACCAACTTTTTTTTGGTTAATGTTTGCAAATTACATCAACTTCTATCCCTCAAAGCTTTCTGTGCCCTTATGTTCTAATCATATCTACTGTAAACAGAATACACAATGGTTGCACTGATGTTCTAAAATCCATCCAATATTTAGTTCACTTACATTAATTATGTAAATGCTGACACATTTGGCTTTAAATCCTCCATTTTATCACATGCTTGCTATTTGTCCTGCATTAAGTAATTTTCCTTGTGTTCTTTTTTTCCATTCTTTTGGATTGAATTTTTATTACTTTATTCTTGCTCCATTATTTAGGAATTACACATAAATCACGTCCTCTACCATTTTATCTGTAACATACACAAAGAAAGCATTTCTCCCACTGTTTTGCCTTCTTAACACTATCTTTTGTTTAGCAGAGCTCTTAAATTGGATGAAGTCCAATTTATCAGGTTTTTTTCCCTCCTTTATGGGTAGTGCTTTTTACATCTTCTCTAAAATATATCTCTTAATCTGGGTCTTAATAAAGAACTTCTCCCATGTTTTGTCTAGAACTTTACAGTTCTAAGTTTCCTGTACCGGAATGGAAGCCCCCATGCATCTCGAGATGTGGCCTGTGGCCTCATGTGGGCACCAGCGTGGCGTGGTCTCTGGCTGAGCATCAGTCATTGAACAGACTCTTCTTTCCACACGGACATAATAAAAATGGGCCAACAATCTTGAGACGGATGAAAAAGTGAGATTTTACCACTTCATCTCAAGACTTACCTAATGCTACAATAATCAACACTATGTGCTTCAGGGTTAAAGATAAACAGACCCATAAAATATGACAGAGAGTCTATAAACAGATCCACAGTATGGCCCATTTCTTGTTTTTACAAAGATGTCAAGGCATTTCATAATGTTCACGAAGTTCATTTACAAAGCATCCAGCCCCCGATGAAAGGCTGTAGGGTTAATGCTTAGAGGCAAGTATTCCAACCACCATTGAGAGTTAATAGCCAGGAAAAAGTGTGGAAAATAGTAATAGAGCAGACACAAAAACCAAAGTGCTTTTTAAAGCTTAGTGCTGCTCAGACTAAAACCGCCTTTTCCATCCCTAAAAGCTCCAAGGTCACCTCTGCGGTACAGCTGACTGTCACATCACTGATACTGCACTTCGCAGACAGCACTGAGCACTTACCCAGCGCTTCCCTCGTTAACTGCCCTGTGGAGGGTGATGAGTGGCACCATCAGCCTGCTCTGACTTATAATCTCAAGTTACACCCTGTATCCACCACGTAAGGAGGCACGAATTTATCTAACTCATTTTGGGAAGATTCACACTCAAAATTTTTAAAATATGTTCTTTAAGTTATAACACTTATTAGGATAATAAACAGGAATTTAAAAATTTTACACATTTCTAGATAATGCCTAAGAAATACCAAGATCAAGCGTTTCAATTAAGAAGCACTTATTTCCAAAATATCCCATTCGAGGGAGGTTTTAGCAGACGGGATGGCGTGCGGTACAATGCAAGAGAACGGTCCTCCACCCTATACTCCCTGCAGCTCACCCGGCCTCCTGAGCGCACAGAACATGAAGTGACATGCTGTCACACCAGTGTCCCAGTGATGTCTTCTGTTGGCTTTTACACAACCACCAGCAACAGGGTAAATCTTGTAGAGCTTATCGCTAGACAGACCAGGCTGATAAATGTAACAGATTCCTCAGCTTAGTGGAAAACACGAATGTTCCATCTTCCCGGGGCCCCGGGGATAGCTGTAAGCATGCACCTTACGAACAAACGCTCTATTTCTCCTCAGGGACGCGGTAAGTACGCGCCTTACGAACATGTTCACCTTGGGCTGTCAAGCTCCTTCAGGAACTAAAAATAAGGCAGCTTAAGTTGTCAACACTAAAATGTCAAAATATCAGCAAGTCAAGCAAGTTGGCCTTCATACCACCCCATGAAATAGCTCAATAAGCCTAATGATTAAAAGATATTTATGTTATGTGCTTTCACTTAATTGTCTGACTTATCTGATAAGTGAGAACTATCTTAAGTTATTAATGAAGCTTTTATCTCAACCCCGCAGGTAGAACAGAGAAATGTTACAAGCAAAAAGCAAAATAATAATTTATTGATGTTTAATATAAACACAACAGATTATACAATTAGTGTACAATATTAAGAAATAAATTCAATGGCTGAAAACAAACAAAAACACCCTGATAGTTACTTTGATAATTCAAAACTGGAAGGATAAAAATTAAAAAAAAAAAAAAAAAGTTACAAAAGGGATTAATCTGAACAAAAATATTAAATAAAACTTTACTACAGTTTAAAAGGAAACTAAAGGCTTAATAGAGCAGATGTGCAAGAAATGTGTAAGATTGGGGCTCCTGGGTGGCTCAGTCGGTTAAGCGTCCGACTGTGGCTCAGGTCATGATCTCATGGTTTGTGGGTTCGAGCCCTACGTCGGGCTCTGTGCTGACAGCTCAGAGCCTGGAGCCTGTTTTGGATTCTGTGTCTCCCTCTCTCTCTGACCCTCCCCTGCTCGTGCTGTCTCTCTCTTTCAGAAATAAATTAAAAATAAATAAATAGAATAAGAAATGTGTAAGATATACACAGAACGTAAATGAATTTGAAACTAATATTTACAGGCTGTTGAAAAATAATGTTGAAAGCAGCTTCCTTTTTGCAAAAATTTAATCTGAGACCATCTTACTTACCCAAGCTCTGTCATGCCATCTACAAATTCCTTTTTGCTAAATTCACATTGTGTTGCTGCCCTGAATTTCCACGCTATGACCAAAACGCTGATGCTGGCAGGATCCAGGTTTAAGTCATCACAGAACTGTTGAATCCCATCAATTCCAATTTTATTTTCATCTTGTGGGTCTACAGTTAAAATCAAGAGAGAAAACGTTCTGCTATTTTGAAAAATAACATGAAAATGGGTGGTTAGCATCATAGCTCTACGAGATGGCTCTAACAAGCATGTTTCAAATACAGCATCAATAGACCACAATTTTCTACTGTATATGAAATAGCAACAAATGATAATTTATCCAGAAAAAAGCCCTATTTTAAAAATCGAGGTGCTGGAGTTTAAGAGAAGAAAAAAAACAGACAACTGCAACTTCTTTGAGAAAATGGCATAGTTAAGAAAAAAATTAATTTCCATAAAGAAAATAAAAATTCAAGTTGATGCAATTCTAGTGTGCCCAAAGGCAAACTGCTACAAAAAGTACTGCACGGTGGGGTGGCTGGCTCAGTAGGGGAAGCCTGTGACTCTTTGATCTCAGGGTCCTGAGTTTGACCCCCATGTTGGGTGCAGAGATTACTTAAAAAAAAGTCTTGGGGCACCTGGGTGGCTCAGTTGGTTGAGCATCTGACTTTGGCTAAGGTCATGATCTCATGGTTTGTGAGTTCAAGTTCCACGTCCATCAGGCTCGCTGCTTCAAATCCTCTCTCCCCCTCTCTCTCTGACCCTTACCCGCTCATGCTCTCTCTCTCAAAAACAAATAGATAAAGAATCTTTAATTAAAAAAATACTGCACTGGGAAAGCGCTTACAATATTATTACGAATTTTGGGGGAACCGGGGTGGCTCAGTCACTTGAGCATCTAACTCCTGATTTCAGCTCAGGTCATGATCCTGTGGTCGGTCCCCTCCCTAAGGAATGTGGTGAGAATAAACCCTCAAGATAAGGGAAGGCAACCTGGTCATGTGCATACGTGACATCCCTCATGACCCTGTAACATGAGACTACCCAATCAGATTGTATGTCTATACGTTACCCATATATGGGAAACAAAGGAGTAGAAAATGAATAAAAGGCTACATGGGTATGAACCCAACTGAGCAGTGCTGGTGTGAAAAAAGCTGCTTCCTGGAAAGAAAAGCCTCAGTGTCATGACTCTGTGTGAGAATCCTGCTACAATCCCAGGGTTGTGGGATCGAGCCCCACGTCTGGCTCTGCACTGAGCATGGGTCCTGCTTAAGATTCTCTCTCCCTCTCTCTCTCCCTTTGTCCCTCTCCCCCATTCATGCTCTCTCTAAAACGAATTTGTTTAATTTTATTTATTTATTTAAAAAAATTTTTTTTAACATTTATTTGTTTTTGAGACAAAGAGGCAGAGAGTCAGCAGGAAAGGGGCAGAGAGAGAGAGAGGGAGACACAGAATCGGAAGCAGGCTCCAGGTTCTGAGCTGTCAGCACAGAGCCCCACATGGGGCTCGAACAAACAATCTGTAAGATCATGACCTGAGCTGAAGTCAGCTGCTCAAGCAACTGAGCCACCAGGCGTCCCTAAAAAAAAAATTTTTTTTAATATGATATTTTTATCTCATTCCTACCAAAGCAATAGTGAAACTGATGTTTTTCTTTCTAAAGTGATTTCATTTGCTATAATTTTAATGCTACTCTACAGTATTTAGTTTTCAAAATCCTTTAGTTCATGCATCCACATTTAACAGCTTAGAAATTCAGGACTCCCTCTGTCCCCGTTTCTGGTGTCGAAATGAAATTAAGGAACTTAGCATTCCTTCATCAGAAAATCTAGTAAAATCTACTAGAAAAATCTCAGTAAGACCTCACCAAACCAGCTCTACTAATTTCCAGTAGAGTGTTTGTACACTCAGATGCTATCACACCGTATGTGTTAATTCTGTTGGTTTAGAAGGTACAACGAGAACATCTGTGGCTTCTTTGCTCCAATGAAGATTAAGTGTGTGTGATAAACTTGTGTTTCATGATACAAAATTCAACTTTGGTCACTTCAGTACTATATATTAGATTTTTATGGACATGTTGTTATTGAAATGAAAGGTAAATTTAAAAAAAGAAAATAAAACAAAAAATAAAATAAATAAAATAAAACGTATGCTGTGAACCAAACAAGCAGAGGCCAGGCTTCCTCCCTGCCCTGCTCTCCCAAACGGACGAGGGAGCAGCTGTCCCGACGGCTCCCTGTTCTCACCCATCCCCCCTTCCCGGCCCACGCTCCCAGTGCCACGGGTCCCCAGGGGTCCCCAGGGCGAGAGCACAGGGGGCCTGGGCTGCGCCGCCCTCTCACAGTACGGGTGGTACCGCGGACTCTTTCAAAGTCACTCTGGAAGGACCTGCCCACGTGGGCACGTGAGTCCTAATGCCGCCGTCTGTCCTGTCCGTCAGCGGCCCCGGAACAGCGCGGCTCCCCGGGGACCCTCAGCGGTCGAAAGATGTGTCTCCCCGAAAAGCCCAGAACTGCGCGAGTCAACGACGAGGGTGAGGTCTTGACTCGGAATAACCCTCAGAGGGCGGCGCCTGCTCACAGGCGGCGGGACAGAAGCCTACGAGGTGAGCCCCACAGCCAGTTCGGCCAGTTACTTCGGGCGCGTAGCGGCTTTTTCAAAATGATGACCTCACTTTTACAGCCAATGTTCATTTTTCAAATACAAATCTGATTTTTCAACCCCAGAGTCTGTTTCTGCGCCAGGATTTAAAAAAAAGAAAAAGAATGCGGTTTTTAATGTTTCCAGATCTTTTTTTAAAAAAATTTTTAAATGTTTTTATTTCTGAGAGAAAGAGATAGCGTGAGCGGGGGAGGGTCAGAGAGAGAGGGAGACACAGAA
Organism: Crocuta crocuta; assembly: GCF_008692635.1. Lineage (NCBI taxonomy): Eukaryota > Metazoa > Chordata > Mammalia > Carnivora > Hyaenidae > Crocuta > Crocuta crocuta. The sequence goes on from NW_027528362.1 coordinate 14,735,640, forward strand.
TCCGAAGCAGGATCCAGGCTCTGAGCTGTCAGCACAGAGCCCGACGCGGGGCTCGAACCCACGAACTGTGAGGTCATGAGCTGAGCCGAAGTTGGATGCCCAACCAACTGAGCCACCCAGGCGCCCCTAGGTTAATACTTGTTTAAATAAGTGTTTTGTGTGTGTGTGTTTTTAAGTTCTGGAAATGCATGATTAACCTTAGAAACTGCTAGAAAGGAAAAGTACGTCAACTCCTGACTAGCGGCTGCCTCTGTGACGACAGCATGGACCTGACACCCGATATGGAATCTGGAAGGCTGCTGGGCCGTCGGGACGTGCACAGACTTGTCACCAGCCTTCTGCAGCGTGACCGAACCTGCACAGAGGTGGCACTCTAAGTGCTGGTGTCCCTAACACACCACCGTCCCCAACCTGTAACACAAAGCCTCTTTGCCAGGAGCTGCCCCTGGAGCCGGTCGGCCACCCGGCCGGGTTCCCGTGGGGCGCAGGGGCCCCCGCGGCGGGGCGTCAGGAGCTCAGGCAGCAAGGGTCCTGCGCCCGCAGGGTCGGAGGCGGGCCTGCGGCCACTCTTACCTCTGTACCGGGCGTACAGCTGCTCCAGCTTCCTCCTGTCCACCGCGCTCCTCATGCGGCCTGCGGGGGCAGCGGGGGCTCGTCCTGCGCTCTGCAGCACACGGCACCGCCCCGGCCGGCCTGACGAAATGCCACAGGCGGGGGACTTGGCCTTCAGAGACGGCTTAAGTGTACGGCCTGGGACGCAAAGGCGGCAGGAAGGCCGGGCGGCTGGCCCGCAGCTCGGCTTCAGTTTCCCACGGTGGCCGCCGGCACCGTCCCCGGGCCGCGGGGCTCCTCCTGGCGCAGCTTCTCTGCAGGCCCTGGACCGCAGCCTCACACCCCTCTTCGGTCAGGAAGAGGTCACTGTCCCCCGAAAACTGGGACGGCCGCATCTATCTGGTGACAAACATGCAAAGTGTAACCTTCAAGCGACTGTGAAAACCAGTGTTTTACACAAAATACATTTTAATCTTTAACCACTTTAATTTGCATAAACCCTTTATTTTTCCCGAGGCTCAGGAAAATGCCTCTTTTCCACACTTGTGGCCCTCTGCCGAAATGAGGCTGGGTATCTGACCTCGGGCATGACCGCATCACAGTGGCCCGCATGTGGGGTCCTCGTTAGCCCCAATAAGTTCAGGCTCTAATGAGGGCTGCACAGTTTGGAAACATCATTGTTTTAGGTTTTTCCCAGTTGAAAATCAGCAGAAACACACTGATAGAAATATATACAGGTAACTAAGAATAGCGTTAGGCATAACTTACAAAAGTTCTAAAGGCAGCAGCAAAAAGCCCATTATGACTAAATGAAATGACATGAATCACAAGCATATCTGTGTACCTGAGCCAGAAATAAAATGGGAACACAGGGCAGAGGCTGGGCAGGCAGTAAATAACAACCCAGTGAGTAACTGCACTATATATAGTACGAAGGGAAACCAAATAGCATCTAGCGCTTCCAGACAGGCGATGGCTAAATTTCTACTCATCTAAGGTAACCTGATGAAGAGGACATCAGAAATGAAAGTGAATCGCTGCTTTCTGTAAACCAACACAGATTACAATCTACTAGATGCTAACGCTTTACACAAATGCTTTACAAAGTAACAGAAGGGGAAGAGTTTCATGTAAAAGGGCTGATACTCGATCTTCTGCAAAAGATGAGACAGTTTATAAAAACACACAGAAGAAGTTAAACCTCATGGAAACCCGTAAGTGGGATACAGCATGTAGCTGGGCACCTGAGGAGAAAAGGACAGTCAGCGAGGAGATGCAGACGTGCACACCAGACACGAGAGCTGGAAGCAGGCTGAAATTCGGCTCTGGGCCTCCCGGCTGCCAAACCACAGACGACAACAGGATTAGTTAGGAAATCTGTTTTCGTAAGATTTAAAAACCTACCAGTGGCCCAGCAGCGGCCCGGCTCCTCCTGGCACTGAAACCCCAAAGAGTGGCCCTGTGGCAGCTCACGAAAGGGTAACTGCAGCGTGTTCCCTCTGCACCAGACCAACTCCTCCCCCAACGCCAAGGGCAAACAGCGCGTGGCCAGAGCTGTCTGGCCTCCCTCGCTGCGTGCTCAAGCCAGCAGAGCAGAGCGCAGTTCAGCAGCAGGATGCGACCTGGTTCAAACACACTGCCCCCCAGATCCAGTCGGGGCAGCCCAGGGTCCCCAGACCGCACAGCGGCTCCACCAGGACAAAACTACCCACAACAACCCCACGCCATTATCTGCTTCTCTTACTCTCACTGGGGTGAAGCAGAGGCCACACGACTTGCGATCTTTGCACAAGTGTAGCATAAATATGCAATAGGCTGATTATTGTTATTTTATTTTATTTTATTTATTTATTTTAATGTTTTATTTATTTCTAGGGGAGAGAGAGAGAGAGACAGCATGAGCAGGGGAGGGTCAGAGAGAGAGGGAGACACAGAATCCGAAGCAGGCTCCAGGCTCCGAGCTGGCAGTCAGCACAGAGCCCGACGCGGGGTTCGAACCCACGAACCGCGAGATCACGACCTAAGCGAAAGTCGGACGCTTAACCGACTGAGCCACCCAGGCGCCCCTGTTATTTTAAAATATACAAATATTTTTAAACTTTTCATCGTGATTTCTAATACAGCAAATACTGGTGGCTACAACTCACATAAACAAAAGCTCCCTGGGGCTCCAGGAAATTTTTTTTAATGTTTATTTTTGAGACACACAGAGAGAGACACACACAGAGCACCAGGGGGGAAGGGGCCAGAGAGGGGTGGGTACGGACAGAGGATCCAAAGCAGGCTCCTTGCTGACAGCGGACAGCCCGACGCGGGGCTCAAACTCATGAACTATGGGATCATGACCTGAGCCGAAGGTGGATGCTCAACCGATTGAGCCGCACAGACGCCCCAATTTTTTAAAGCCCACAGGGGACCGGAACGAGTAAGCCTGAGAACTGCTGGTCTACTGTGACACGGGCGTTGGCCTTTTGGCTACTTAGAACAATGACTGCTGATGATTTGGGGTCTGGGGTCCATTCTGGAATCTGGTGAAAATCACAGGTTGTCTCTCCAGCAAAGCATGTGGTTTTGCAGAAAATTTCGGGGTTTTCACACACCACTGGAGCCTATCTATTGGTTCCTCAGAGGGTAAGGGAAGGTGAAACTCAGGTTACAAGGCCCAGGGAGCTACATCAGGGGCCACTGGTCTCTGCTGCAGTTACTCTGCTCTGCTGGGTGTGGATGATGGACACGCTGTGCACTAATAGAACTTTATTTACACACTGGCAATATGCCTGTGGGCTGTGGTTTCCAATCCTGATCTAGACTCTAAGGGAATATACAAAATGTACACTCTGTATGCTATTTCCTGAAATCGAGCCACTGAGAAAAATAAATAGACAAAAAACTTGAGGTTATGTTTTCCGGTTAAGATAAAATTTAGCCAAATTAGGGCTGGCCGCCTATGCTTTGACAGTAAGCTGACAAAAGGTAAAGCAGCACCTGTTTTGAAGGTGATGGGCTCCCAGGGGAGGGTGGACAAAGCCCAGGGCTCCCTCAGAAACTAAACTGGAGACAGACATCTGTCCCCCACCTGCCACATCCCTAGCAACGCTCGTGACATCTGTATCGTGTACATCGCCATCCGTGCTGCATTTTATAATTCCGTCATGGTTGTAAAATAAAATTTGGTGTACAAATACAGTGAGCTCCAGCCACAGAAAGGAACAAAGTACCGATACATGCTACGACGTGGATGAACCTCGGAAGCATTACACCAAGTAAAAGAAGTCAGACGAGAGAGGCCGTATGTTGTATGCTGTGTGATTCCACTTGTATGAAGTATCCAGATGGGCAGATCCAGAGACACAGAGCAGACAGGCGGCTCCCGGGGACTGGGGTGCGCGGGGAGTGGGGAGAGACTGTTCAATGGCCCAGGGTTTTCTTTGAGGGTGATGACATGTTTTGGAACTGGACGGAGGCAGTGACAGCACAACACTGAACCTCCTCAACGCCATGGGATTGTACGCTTTAAAATAGCTAATCTTATGTGGATTTTACATCAAAACGAAATTTCAACATAGTGCTCTTAGAACCTCCAAGATTTTTCAACAGAGTAACGTACTGTAAGGTAACTGAATTAGTTGTCCTGCATTATGTGGTTGATGGATCTGCACCAAGTAAAGGTTGTCAGACGCCTGGAAGATTTGATGTCTGATCTTGAGGTACTTTTCCTGATAATCACTTCTTGAAGCTTCTCCTAAATGTCACAAAATAGTTATATCAACAGTGTAAAGAGGTACAGGAAAACTCTAGAAAAAGAGTTACAGCAGTGTATGGACCCAAGCCAGGAATGGCTTGAATTGTTACTATGTGAATTACCAAAAGGGGAGACGGGCAGATAGACAGATCCTTCCTTGATGGATTCCAAGTGCCTTAAAGGTCAGATCCTACAACTTTGAGCCTCAGAGTGGTACTAAGGGGTTGGTTTTGAATGAGCAACAGCAGCCACAGGTCTAAGCTTCGCCTGAAAGTCTGTGGCCGGAATGCAAAGGAAGAGGACTGCCAACAAACGTGCAATCTGATGTCGCCCGACACGTTTCTCCATGAAACAGTGGTGACTAAAACAATAAGCAGCAAAGAACTACAAAGACTATGCACGCTTCAGGTCCAAAAGGAACTAAGAGACCCAAGTCAGAATCTGGTAGAAAAAGGAACTATCATAAAGCTTTCTAGAAAGAAAAAGCCTCATAAACTGAAAAATTATAGGGGAAAGTAGCAAATTCTGGATCCACTAGGACAGGCTAAATCCACGTAAAATTAATAAAGGCCTATAAATTGGCAGGACCAGGGTCTCTCCTTCAAGCTCTGATGGCCTTCACTGAGGCTTACTGCATCAAAAAAATTATAATTAAATTCTGCTTTTAAGTGTTTGTGTGAGGGAGGTGCAAGTTCAATTGTCTTACTTTGTTAAATTACACAAAATTCTTTTTTTTTAAGTGTATTTATTTTGAGAGCATGTGCATGTGTGTGCAAGTGGGGGAGGGGCAAAGAGAGCGGGAGACAGATTCCCAAGCAGGCTCTGCGCGGTCAGTGTGGAGCTCAAACTCACGAACCGTGAGATCATGACCTGAGCCGAGATCAAGAGTCAGACGCTTAACCAATTGAGCCAGCCAGGCACTCCAAAACACATAAAATTCTTGAAATAAAAATATGGACAATTCACTATAAAGTCAAATAAAGTCTCTATAAACAATAAAGTCTAAAACATTTTATTTTATTTTTTAAAAAATTTTTAGGGGCGCCTGGGTGGCTTAGTCGGTTAAGCGTCCGACTTTCGCTTAGGTCATGATCTCGCGGTTCGTGGGTTCGAGCCCCACGTCGGGCTCTGTGCTGACTGCCAGNATTTATTTTTGAGAAAGAAAGAGAGACAGAGAGAGAGAGAGAGACATTCTGAAATAGGCTTCAGGCTCTGAGCTGTTAGCACAGAGCCTGACGCGGGGCTTGAACCCACAAACTGTGAGATTGTGATCTGAGATGAAGTTGGATGCTTAACCGACTGAGCCTCCCAGGTGCCCCAAAGTCTAAAACATTTTAACTGTGACCTTGAAAAAAATCACTTACATGATCTGGGCACCAAGATCGCCCACGTACAAAATGAAACAAAGCTACCCTTGAAATGCCCTTCCGCAGAGACTTAACACGACCAAATCTTCAGTTCGGGTGACTTCCAAGGGGCGGCATGGGTCAAACTCGTTACATAAACGCGCTCCAGCCTTCCGCTTCGGCCTCAGCAGGCTGGGGGCGAGGTTCAAATCAAGCGCCCCCTCACACACTCTCGGACCTCCACCCTGTGCAGTAACTGCGCACGCCTCCTCCACATGTTACACTCGCGCTCGCCTCCTGCCCACCCGGCCCCTTCCCTCCCCGCTGTGGCAGGCGCCTCCTGCCAGGGTCATCCAGAAACTTCCGGCCGCACTGTTGACCGTGCTCCCTCTTGGTTTCTGAGCCAACTTTCTGCCTTGTTTCTCAGACCAGCCCTTCTCAGTCTCTGTCTCTGCTCCTTTCCCCCCAAAGCTCTGCCCTCTGCTCTTTGCCCTACACATTCCTCCCAAAGCATCTCCCTCCTGTTTGAGACCCTCTGACCGGCCTCCCACTACCACCAGGACAAAAGCTAACATTCTCTTCATGTGCCCCCGAAGCCCCTGCACAACCTGAGCGGTCTCCCACGGGCCACTTTCCGCCGACTCTGCACTTTGTGGAGCCAGCCGCATCTGCCGATTGCTGGAACTTACCTTCGCCTACCACCTATCTTGATCTTCTGCCCAGAGTCAGTCTGGCTGCCCTTCCCACGTCGCTCAGCCTGGGGAATTCAGCCCGCACGGCATTAGTTCCTGTAACCCTGGCAAAGCCGTCACCGCCTCAGCATCCGGCACCACTCACGCCCGCCACCCCATGCTTCCCGAGAACCTGTGCCTCGCCCGGCGCTGATCCCAACTGTAATAAAACGCTTGTGCCTCTCTCCCGGCTAGGACACCAGCTCTGTGGGTACCAAACCCACGCGTGTCTGCTCACCATCAAACCCCCAGCACCTTGTACACTACCTTCCTTGCACAGACAAACCTCTGTGTTTACTGAATAAACGATGAAACCCACCGACTACCTGGTTTCCACTACACTTCAAAACAGGCGTGTATTTCCAGAAGTCCCTCTCCTGGAATGCACATCTGTCTCTCCAACCAACCAAGGAGATTCCTCTCCTTTCACTGTTACTGCATTGATTTCCCACAGGAATCTGCTCTTCCTTCAATAATATCACTACCTGCTCAGGGGCCCCAACCCTCTCTGAACAGTTCTGCGAAGGCCCTCCCTCTCCCTGCTCTCATCCTTCTCCTTCCGACAGAAAACGTTTGCTGGAAGTCCTCACCTCTTCCTGCCTAGATTATTACAACAGCTTCTAACTGGTCGCCCCTGCAATCCTGAGCCCTCTGATCCAAGTCCTCCCATCCTCTGGTCAAGACACAAACATGATCACATCACACACACCTCGCCTTCTCCAAAACCTTCTACGGCTCGCATCAGCTGCTGGATAAACTACACTCCTCAGCCTGCAGTACAGGCTGCTGGGCCGTGCTCCCCTTCCGGCTCTCCAGCCCACCCGCTAGCCACACCGGCCTCTGCTCGAGCCCGGAAGCACTGCCTTCCCGCTTCATCGCTGGACAAGTTGCTAGTTGGCCCCGAACGTCCTTCCCTCCTCGTTCACCTGGCTGCTCGCGTTTCAGCTGAAGCACTGTTCAGTCCCCTGCTCGCTCGGTGCCTCCGTCTCGTCACAGACCCGTCAGGTTCCCACCTGCGTGCCTCCCCGCTGGGCCCCTGGGGCCCGAGGCCCAGCGGCGACCCCCCCACGCCCCTGGCCCTCCCCGGTCCCCGCCCC
>NW_027528362.1:14743127-14782356 GCF_008692635.1 Crocuta crocuta
CACGGGCACCCCGGCCCCGCCGCGCTGTCCTCGTCCTCGGCGTTCGCTCCCGGGACACCCGCCGGGGAAGGGGCGCAGGGACACAGCGACAGGTCCCGCCAGGAGAACTCCATCTCCCGGCGTGCACCGGGCCGCCCAGGGGCCTACGATCCCCCAGGCCCCGCCCCTCCCTAGCGTGCTCTGCGACGCCCCGGGGCCCACAGGACCCGACCTCCCGCGCTTCCTCCTCAGTCCTACGTGCACAGCGCCACCCGACGACAATGTGACTCGCAGGCGTCGCTCCCGCCTCAGACCCAGCACTGCGCCGCCCGGGGGCCGACGGGACGCAGGCCGCCCCGTCCTACAAATCCCGACGTGCACTGCGCCGCCCGGGGGCCGACGGGACCCAGGCCCGCCCCGTCCTACAAATCCCGACATGCACTGCGCCGCCGGGACAGACGGGACCTAGGCTCCGCCCTTCTCGGGGGAAGCGTCCAGGTCTGAGCAGCGTCCGCCGCGGCGGCGATCCTGAGAGGGCGACGGACAGCCAAGGCCCTCCCCGGGCTCGACCGCAGCCCTGTCCCGGTCACCGCCCTGGGGGCGGGCCTGCCTCCTGGAGAGGGATGCGGGTGAGGCGCGTCTCTGTCCGCTCCCTGGCTTGCAGCGCCGGAGAGCCGGGCCCAAGGCGCACCGCTGTCGGGCCGTGTCCAGGTGAGCGCTGCTCGCGGTTCGCGCGAGAGGCGCCGGGCCTCGGGGCGCCCTCCTAGAGGTCTTCCCTTCCGGGGGTCCCCTTCCCGGGTCTCCTCCTCCTCGGTCTCTGTCCCCGGGGTCTCCCTCCCCGGGACTCCCACCCGGGGATTTCCCTCCCCGGTCTCTTTCCCCTCCCTCCCCGAGGGTATCCCCTTTCCCGGCTTCCTCGCCCGTTTTTCCTGTCTCGGGGCAGGGACTGTCCCCGGGGTCTCCTTTCCTTCCCTACCGGGGCTTCACTCAGACCCGGCCCCTCAGTTCCTGAGCCTCGCTCTCCGTTTCTCCTCCTGCGTGTCTGCGTGGTACGTGGAGGAAGACCGTTTCTAAAGACGGGTCCTGGCAAGCGTCCTGGAGGGCTGTGAGCGGGACGTGGTGGGGCGTATGGCGTGTTGTACCAGCGTGACTTAAAGCTTACGGGTAAAACTGGGGAGGCTGCTAAAGTAAACAGATAAACACCCGTGTCCGTTCATGGGTTCCCCAAGCAGAGTCTATACAGTTCTTACTGGGGTAGCTGCTCTAGTTGCTGGGAGGCACAGGTCCTGCCACCGCTGTGCCTCCCCGCCAGCCCTCGCCTCCTGGGAGCGGGAGGTGAGACCCACTGAGGGCTGGATTTCAGAGGCCAGCTCATCTTCCCAGCCACATAACCTGGGAGGTGCCAGTGCGGATCAGCTGACTCCTCCCCAGTGGTGTGAGGGTGCCAGCCAGTGCTCCCCTACACCAGTCCCCTTTTAGCCCTGGCCTGCGTTCCTGGTTCTAGAGAAAGAGCAAGTGCAGGTAGCTGACCTCTGACCTTCTTCACAGGCTCAGCCTTGGGGTTCTTTTTGGATCTTGCTTGATAGCACCTGAGTGAACATAAATAGGGGTTGAACACCCTTTGGGAAAGTGGTTAGGCTCCGATCACATGTTGTTAGATCATATAATTATTTAGGTATAAGATAGTTCTTCCTTTCCTTTTTAGACATTTTTCTGATCATTCTTTGGATCAGAGTCTCTTCCTGGTTTTTTCTCTTAATACCAGGTTTTAAAAACATAGTACATCAGTGGTTGGATTACTTAACAGAATACATGGTTTTTGTAGTTCAGTTAACATTAGTACTTTAAAGCTTCTAATATCCATAAGAATTTTCCTTCTGTCTCTTTTCTCTCTCCCTTTCGTAACTCATTCTCTCTTTTTCTAATTAGATATGAATCTGGAAGTTGTATTTATAAGATTATAAGTGCTTTATCTTTTAGGAATTATGCTTTTATCATTTAATTTGTTCACATTTAAAATATGGTTTTTGAAATCCACATCGAGATAACACCAGCATTCTTCACAGAGCTAGGACAAACAAGCCTAAAATTTGTATGGAACCTGAAAAGACCCCAAATAGCCAAAGTGATCTTGAAAAAGAAAACCAAAGCTAGGGGCATCACAATCTAGAACTTCAAGCTATATCACAAAGCTGTAATCATCAAGACAGTATGGTACCGGCACAAAAACAGACACTTAGATCAATGGAACAGAATGGAGAACCCAGAAATGGACCCACAAACATATGGCCAACTAGTCTTTGACAAAGCAGGAAAGAATATCCAATGGAAGAAAGACAGTCTCTTCAGCAAATGGTGCTGGGAACACTGGACAGCGACATGCAGACGAGTGAATCTGGACTGCTTTCTTACACCTTATACAAAAATAAACTCAAAATGGATGAAAGACCTAAACATAAGACAGGAAGCCATCAAAATCCTTGAGGAGGAAGCAGGCAAAAACGCTTTGACCTGGGCCACAACAGCTTCTTATTTGACATGTCTCCAGAGGCAAGGGATACGAAAGCAAAAATGAACTATTGGGACCTCATCAAAATAGAGAGCTTCTGTACAAGTGAAGGAAACCATCAGCAAAACTAAAAGGCAACTGATGGAGTGAGAGAAGATATTTGCAAACGACATAGTAGATAAAGGGTTAGTATCCAAAATCCATAAGGAACTCACCAAACTCCACACCTAAAAAACAAATAACCCAGTGAAGAAATGGGCAAAAGACACAAACAGACATTTCTCCAAAGAAGACATCCAGATGGCCAGCTGACACATGAAAAAATGCTCAACATCAGGGAAATACAAATCAGAACCACAATAAGATACCACCTCACTCCAGTCAGAATGGCTGATATTAACAACTCAGGAAACAACAGATGTTCACGAGGATGTGGAGAAATAGGAACCGTCTTGCACTGCTGGTGGGAATGCAAACTGGTGCAGCCACTCTGAAAAACAGTACGGAGGTGTCTCAAAACATTAAAAATAGTATCCTACAACCCAGCAATTGCACTACTAGGTATTTATCCAGGGGATACAGGTGCGCTGTTTTGAAGGGGCACGTGCTCCCCAGTGTTTATAGCAACGCTATCAATAATAGCCAAAGTATGGAAAGAGTCCAAATGTCCATCAACAGATGAATGGATAAAGAAGGGTTACACACACACACACACACACACACACACACACACACACACACACACGGAGTATTGCTTGGCAGTCAAAAAGAATGAAATCTTGCCATTTGCAACAACGTGGATGGAGCCGGAGGGTATTATGCTAAGTGAAATGAGTCAGTCAGAGAAAGACACATACCCTATGTCTTGACTCATATGAGGACTTTAGGATGCAAAAAAGATGACCGTAAGGGAAGGAAAGCAAAAATAATATAAAAACAGGGAGGGCGACAAAACCTAAGAGATTCTTAAATACAGAAAGCAGAGGGTTGCGGGAGGGGTTGTGGGAGGGGGGATGGGCCATATGGGTGAGGAACACCTGAAATCATTGTTGCACTATATACTAGCTTGGGTGTGAATTAAAAAATAAATAAGTTATTAGAAAATAAAGTAAAAGATGGTGTTTAAGTTAAATACTCCACAAGTTAGATCGAAGTAGGTTATTTCCATTGGGGAGTTTGCTTCCTAAGACCTTTCCACGAGCACCTCTTTTGTTTCCTGTTCATTTACCGGGTTGTACTGAATCTGGAAGCGCTGCTGGTATCACAAAGAAATCCTAACTTTACACCGTTTCCTGTAACTCCCCCTCATATTTTTCTTTTTCAGAACAAGCTCAGTAACCAGTATTGGACTCCTTACCCTTGTTCCTGCCACACCCACACTGCTTGCTCTGTGCTTGCACTGCTTGCTCGCCCACACACAGCCCCAGGCACTGCATTTGGTACCAGGTCAGCACTGCATGCGGAGGGCCTGGTGCGTGGGGGCGGGGATCCTCCCAAAGGGCTGAGTTGGAGCCTGGCTGGTCGGGCCGCTGCCCCACAGACGGCGGCTGCTGTCCTAGTGGCGTGAGGAAACTTGATTCTTTCTCAGCAGTTTGATCCAGAAAATTGGAGACAGTGGGTCTGGAAGGTCCAGAGGAAGAGAGGGGATGGGGGCTCCGTGGCTGCATGTGAGGAGAAGGCTGGGAGGCAGAGCCAGGAGGTTTTCGAATTGTGGCCCCTGGTGGAAAACTCCCCCTCCCCACTGTGTCCCCAGGGACTTCAGTGACCCCAGGGCTCTCGGGTTCTGTGGGTCCTAATAACAGGGTGTAAGGAGACGGTCCCTTTGCATACCCTGTGGTCCTCATAGTGCTCAGAGGTAGAGGCCCGTGGGAGAAAGCTTTACGTGGGTGACTGTGCTCTGAGAAAGGCCAGTCAGACTGCGTTATCGTGCTTTACTCTTGAGTTTTTTATCCAATATATGACCTGTGACATTTCTGAATTACTGAACTTTTTTTTAATAGAATAAGAGTAATGTGAATTCTGTATAATATGACGAGGAGTTAAAATATTGAAAGTTTTTTGGGGCTCCTGGGTGGCTTAGTCAGTTAGGCATTTGATTTTGGCCCAGGTCATGATCTCACCACTCTGTGCTGAAGCTCAGAGCCTGGAGCCTGCTTCCAATTCTGTGCCTCCCTCTCTCTCTGCCTCTCTCCCACTCACGTGCTTTCTCTTTCTCTCAAAAATAATTAAATGTTAAAAAAAATTTTTTTGTAAGTATTGGAAGTTTTTTCAATGGGCTTAATGGTGAACCCATTTGCCTTTTTGTTCTAAATTACTTAAGACATTTATTAAGTATTTTTCTTCTTGAGTAATCTCATCAATTTTAAGGTAAATTTTGGGAATCCTGTTCTGCTTTTCTCAAAGTAAGCAAAACCTGTTAGAAATTTGGCAAAGCAGGGTGCCTTGGTGGCTCAGCTGGTTCAGCCTCCCGGCTCTTGATTTTGGCTCAGGTCGTAATGTCATGGTTGTGAGACTGAGCCCTCATGTTGGGCTCTGCACTGGGCATGAAACCTGCTTAAGATTCTCTCTCTCCCTCTGCCCTCCCTGTTCACGTTCTCTCCAAAAAAGAAAAAAAAGAAACTTGGCAAAGCTGTGGAGATATATTTTATTTTTTTGTTTAAATGTTCATTGTTGTGGGTCTGAGGGGCAGAGAGAGAAGGAGACAGAGGACCTGAAGTGGGCTCTGGGCTGTCGGCACGGAGCCTGATGTGGGACTTAAGTTCACGACTGGAAGATCATGACCTGAGCTGGTCAGATGCTCAACTGAGCCTCCCAGGCGCCCCCATGACATGTTATAATTCATGCTGAAATACGTGTAAACAGAAACTTTGGGGATGGTTGTATTCCAAGTACTGGTTCTGTTGTGGCTCTAATGAAAAGTAACATTGGGTTTTACTGTAGCAGAGACATCTTGAAAATCTTTGGCTCTAGTTTAGGGCATTTCCTAGTTTAAAATAGAAGAAACGTCAGTTTAGTGGGAAATAGTAAGCATTTGTGTTGAATTTTTAAAACTTTATTTTGAGATGATTATAGATTTGTATACAGTTATAAGAAATAATACAGAGAAATTCTATAGATCCTTCACCCAGATTGCCCCAGTGGTAGCTCCTGATAAAAAATAGAGTCTAAGCAGAAGATTGCATTGATTCGAACCATGCATCTTACTCAGATGGCACGTTTTACACGCACTCGTGTGTGTGTTCAGATCTGCCATTCTGTCACTTGTTGATTCCTGTGGCCACTAACACTGTCAAGACACACGCCATTTCCATCCCACTCTTTGCCCTCCATCTCTGCGGTTTGTCATTGAACACTGCTGTATAAGTGGAATTGTAGGGTGTGTGTGATAGGCTCTCCTCGCAGTCTTGAGGTCCACCCAGGTTGTATGAGTGAATCAAAGTATAGACATTCTAAGAATTTGTTGTAAAAATACAATAAATCCAAAGTGTCTTTTTTATAATTAAAAACAATAATAACAAAATAACACTAGAGCTAAAAATGTTTATTCACTCAAGAAAAAGTAGGCCACAATTTAGTAGTTCATAGGATTTGGTAGCCAAGTTTGAAGGTAAGATGAAATGAATTTATGAAAAAGTGATTCATATTTTCAGAGTCTATAAATAATTTCAGTGTCACATCTACATGTCCATGATTTAAGTTTATTTTATTGGAAATATTAGTATGACCACAGTTAAAATTCTCAGGAATTTCTCATAAAAATTAATAGTTCCTCATGTGTCAACGGGTGGAATTATGACTATTTGATTTCAGGAATTTGTTTAAGGAAAGAACCGGATATGAATGAAGGGGTGTTTGTTGTTCACACACAGACTGTGTGGTGGGTTATTTGTCTGAAGTTTGAAACTCACAAAGAATCATTTTTTGAGATCTTTTAGGGAAAATGGGAAACGTTAACAAAGCATCAGAAATTTGTCTTGGGTCTGAAAATACTAAAAAAGCATGTACGTCTCAACATTTAATTCTTTCTCTTCCCTGAAACAATACAAGTTCAGCAGGAAATGAGTCATTAAAATAACAGGTTAGCTATCTTGCTAGGTATTGCTATGATTAAGTAATCATTTGTTTATTTTTAAGGTGGTAACATTTACTTAAAGTTGTATTAAAGCTGTAACAAATGGGCACTTGGGTGGGGCGGCCATTGGACTCTTGATTTCCACTTAGGTCATGATCTTGAGATATGTGGTATCAAGCCCCTGCCTCTGCACTGACAGCATAGAGCCTGCTTGGGATTGTTTCCTTCCGTCTGTCTCTGCCCCTTCTGCCTCCCCTACTCCATGTGCATGTTCTGCGCTCTCTAAATAAACGTTAAAAAAAAATTGTAAAGTTGGGTAATTTAGACAGCACATTCTCGTTTATCCTAACAACGTAGGGGGAAAAGTGAACTATTGTAGCTAAGTGAATTCTCTGTGACATTACAAACCGATGTATCGAAAAATGTATTGATATTGAACAGTTTCCTGACTTTATAACCAGAATATTGAGGTAGAATGTAGTTTTTTCTTGGTGACTTTTGATGGGCAGGTTTCCCTGCTGTCTGCCAGTAGTGGTATTTTTGGCGTCTACGGAAGGGCGTAGTTCAGCCCTCACCAGACTCCCTGGGCTGCTGGTCTTTGCGGGGTTCTTGTGCTAATTTTTCAGAAGCTCTGTTTTGTCTCCACTTCCTCCTGGCTGTCATTTTTGGTTTGGTCAGAATTTTCTGTCTCAGTATGTCACACTCTTCTTTTTTCTACGTTGGGTCTGCTTTGCCTGGGAAACCAGAATAAACTTGTTAGAATAGGGATTACTAGTAATACTGAGGTATAGATACTTGTTTTAGTAAACAAGTCCCCTGGGAGGGGAAATACTGGTACCTTTGACATGGTAATCCATGGGATGCTCCTATTAATTTTTAGTTTATATTAATATTTTGTTTTCTTTAATATTATTAACATTAATTTATTTTTGAGAGAGAGAGAGAAGAAGAGAGAGAGCACATGTGCACTCATGCGAACAAGTGGAGGAAGGGCAGAAGGAGGGGGAGGCACAGAATCCAAAGCAGGCTCCAACCTCTGAGCTGTCAGCACAGAGCCCAACGCGAGGCTTGAACCCACGAACCATGAAATCATGACCTGAGCCAAAGTCGGATGGATACTCAACTGACTGAGCCCCCCAGGCGCTCCTAATATTTTGTTTTCTTTAAACTCTAAGTCTTGTGTAAATGGGAGGTTTTTTCTTTTTTTTAACGTTTATTTTGGAGAAAGAGCACACAGGAGAGCACATGAGAGGGGGTGGAAAGAATCCCAGACAGGCTCAGCACTGTCAGCGCAGAGCCCAGCTTAGGAGCTCGAACCCACGGACCGTGAGATCATGACCTGAGCTGAAATCAGTCAGATGCTTAACTAACTGAGCCATGGTATGTGGGGTTTTTTTTTGTAATTTTTTTACTTATTTTTGAGAGAGAGATAGAGACAGCATGAGGAGGGGAGGGTCAGAGAGAGAGGGAGACACAGAATCTGAAACAGGCTCCAGGCTCTTAGCTAGCTGTCAGCACAGAGCCCTACGCAGGGCTCGAACCCACTAACTGTGAGATCAGGACCTGAGCCGAAGTCTGATGCTTAGCCAACTGAGCCACCCAGGCACCCTTGTTTTTTTCTTTTTTCATAACTGCTTGTGCCCAGTGATCTAGTTGCCAGGCTCACTGGTTGCTTTTTAGGGTGTGTCTTTCTTGCCTGTCTTGTGTTTATTAGCTCTTCCATCTTTGCTATGTGTTTCCCTACCTTTGGGGTCATTCCTTTGTGGTGATCTTGCTAACACAGCTTGTACCTGTTCCTTGATCACTCTCTCATCTGGAAGACACAGCCCTGCCCTCTGAGTGTCATCTGGATACCACAGCCGCAGCACCCCTGCTGCCTGCACCGAAGCCTTCACCCCGTCACGGTCAGGGTCCTGTCTGTGCTTCACTTGCAAGGATAGTTGTACAGGTGTTTGGGTTCTTCCTACAGAGAGGAAGAGAGAGAGGCTGAATTTGGACGATTAAAAATGTTTGAACATTTAATAAACCCTAGTGATCCAGACATTGTTGCGTTTTGTGATTTTCTTCTTCTGTGTTTGACATCTTATTAGCATTAAACTGTGACTTTGGAAATTTGGCAGAATTCCAAACGATTTTGGAAAGAAAACAGTACAGTAGAGTAAGCTAGTAGCAGCTCAGACGGTTTTACTCAGAAATGATGTGGAGTGTGTTTCTTCCAGGTGGTTCACTGATCTGTGATAGGGGAGTTGATAGTATTTTCTGGCCTTTAATACATGGACCCTCTGTTTCTTTCTTTAATTTTTTTTTTTAATTTTTTTTTTTTTTAAAGTGAGAGCTTGAGCAGGGGAGAGGACCAGAGAGAGAATCGTAAGCAGGCTCCACGCTCAGCATGGAGCCCATCGCAGGGCTCAATCCCTTGACTCTGGGATCATGACCTGAGCCGAATTCAAGAGTTGGATGCATAACCGACTGAGCCACCCAGACGCCCCTAATACATGGATTCCTTAAGTAGATTGGTTTTTGTCTTTGGCGCACAGTAGATTTAACGTATACATGAAGCAAAGTTTTCTTTTTAAAAAAATGTCTTTATTTATTTACTTTTTTTTTAAATGTTTTATTTCTAGGAGAGAGAGAGAGAGAGAGAGACAGACAGCGTGGGGNCTTTTTTTTTAAATGTTTTATTTCTAGGAGAGAGAGAGAGAGAGAGAGAGAGACGGCGTGAGTGGGGGAGGGTCAGAGAGAGAGGGAGTCACAGACCGAAGCAGGCTCCAGGCTCTGAGCTGGCAGTCAGCACAGAGCCCGATGCAGGGCTCAAACCCACGAACCGTGAGATCATGACCCAGGCGAAAGTTGGACGCTTAACCAACTAAGCCACCCAGGCGCCCCAAAAAATGTCTTTAAATTCGATGTAACCTTTGGTCTCTTTACCAGGCCTTATACTTTAACATTTAGTATTTGATTTAAATCCAGGTGTAAGAAATGGTTCAGGTATTAATGTTTATCTAGGAAAAATAACATCTTCGAAAAAGTGGTATTTTCTGAATGTAATTATTTAATACTTTAACTCTGATTTCAATGGTAGTGAATCATTGTTCAACTCTGTGTGCCAATCTTTTTTTCAGCTGAAAATGTGTGTCTAAAATGCAAGCTCAGCTGAGCAGACACCTTAGGACAGCCTTGCCCTGTCCTCTAAAATTGGATCATGAAGGTATTGGAAAAAAATTACTTCTGGATGTTGCTTCCACTTCTTCGCTTGATAGCAGATGCTGCGGAACATGAAGAGGTGGCAAAACATGCCATCAAATTACACCGAGGCAGAGGCGCAGCCATCACTCAGAGGAAGCAGTGGGTCCTCGATGGTTGCAGGAAGCTCTCCGGGCTTCTTCGCCAAAAGACTGTGGTTCTTAACAAACTGAAAAGTGCCATCAGAGCGGTAGAAAAAGACGTTAGCCTGTCAGATGAAGAGAAACTGTTTCAGGTGCACACATTTGAAATTTTCCAAAAAGAGCTGAATGAAAGTGAAAATTCAGTGTTCCAGGCCATCTACGGACTGCAGAGAGCCCTGCAGGGAGATTACAGAGATGTAGTGAACATGAAGGAGAGCAGCAGGCAGCGCCTGGAGGCCCTGCGAGAGGCTGCAATAAAGGTCAGTCCCGCCCCACTCTGTGCCCAGGAGCAGGTCAAGTAGAGGTCAAGGGAGAAGGTGGCTGGTGCTGAGTCCTCAGGTATAGTCCGTCAGGTACCTGTTCTCATCAGCGCACACCAGATTTCCCTTCCTCATCTGAGCGCAGTTACTAGTCATCACTTTTGCTACTACATTTCATTCACATCAACTTCTTAGAAAAGCTAATGCTTTCCTAAGACAGCATTAGCTGTGTTGTGGAAATCACAGGGTAATTATAATAGTTACTCAAGTTATCCCAGTAAACTGATGTATATGAATCAGTTTATCAGTATCATATACATATGATGTATATGTATGTGGTAAGTATACCTGTAACTGCAACCAACATTTTGAGTTTCTGACAAGAATTCCTTTTAGTGTTGGGGCGCCTGGGTGGCTTAGTCGGTTAAGCGTCCGACTTTCACTTAGGTCATGATCTCGCGGTTCGTGGGTTCGAGCCCCGCATCGGGCTCTGTGCTGACTGCCAGCTCAGAGCCTGGAGCCTGTTTCAGTCTGTGACTCCCTCTCTCTCTGACCCTCCCCTGCTCACGCTGTCTCTCCCTCTATCTCCTAGAAATAAATAAAATATATATATATATAAAAAAAAAAAAAGAATTCCTTTTAGTGTGAAGGTTGGCTGTCTTTAATGTCCATCTACTGAAAACAAAAATACTAAAATTAGTCTTAAATATATACTTTTGAAATGAGGATTTTGATGAAATATGCTTTTAAAATGAGATGAAACTATTACTGTATCAGATGTGATATTATTTATATGCTTATTTTTTTTTAATGTTCATTTTTGAGAGAGAGACCGAGCATGAGTGGTGGAGGGGCAGGGAGAGAGAGGGAGACACAGAATCCAAAGCAGGCTCCAGGCTCTGAGCTGTCAGCACAGAGCCCAACACAGGGCCCCAACTCACAAACTGTGAGATTATGACCTGAGCTGAAATTGGACGCTTAATAGACTGAGCCACAGTTTTTATATGTTTTTTTAAGCCATCCTTTATACCATTTATTACGTGCCAGGCACTTTACACACTACTCTTCCTAGGCTTATGGTGGGGTATGTCCCACCGGTCACAAGTCGAAAATATAGCAAGTCAGAAATGCATTTAATGCATCTAACTACCCACCATCACAGCTTAGCATGGTTCACTTTAAACTTGCTCAGAACACTTAATGTTAGCCTACAGTTGGGCAAAATTATCTAACAAGAAACTTATTTTATAGTAAAGTGCTGAATATCTCATGTAATGTTATTACACATACAATACATGTAAGGTATTGAATTCTATACTGAAAGTGAAAACAGCGTGCTTGTCATTGTATCCACGGTTTACCATGTGATCACCCATCGGGAGCCATGGCTCTGTGCCATGATCCCACTGCCTGTGATTAGCCCAGAAAAAGATCAAATCAAAATTCTAAGTGTGGTTTGTACTAAATGTGTATCTCTTGCACACCATCGTGAAGTCAAAAAGTCTTAAGTTGGGGACCATCTGTATATAAAATATTTCATCTTCATGGAAAACTTGTAGCATTGTCACACAGCTTAAAAGTAAAGAAAACACAGACGTTAACTTTTTTTTTTTCAACCAAAGTATGGTATATTTGGTAGAAACAATGTAATGGGGTAAAGTCAGGGTTTTGGCCACTCTGATTCATCAGTATTCCTATCACATGTGTGTGATTGTATGTTGGAAACAGACCTGGATGCTCTCATCTGAAGAGATGTTACTGCCTTAGCAGATCTTTTGGACAGTTGAGACATTAAAATTCTTTGGTTTTATTATTTTTTAAATTTTTATTAAGGTTTTATTTATTTCGAGAGAGAGAGAGAAAGTATGAAAGTGGAGGGACAGAGAGAGGGAGAGAGAGAATCCTAAGCAGGCTCCATGCTGTGAGCATGGAGCCCAGTTTGGGGCTAAAACTCATAAACCACGTGACCTAAGCTGAAACTGAGAGTTGCACACTTAACCAACTGACCACCCGAGGTTCCCCTAAACTCCTTGGTTTAAAATTTTTTAAAAATGTTTATTTATTTTTGAGGGGGAGAGAGAGAGAAAAAAATGAGAATGAGAACTAGCGGGGAAGGAGCAGAGAAAGAGACAGAGAATCCAAAGCAGGCTTCAGGCTGAGCTGTCAACACAGAGCCTGACATGGGACTCAAACTCATGAACCGTGAGATTGTGACCTGAGCCAAAGTTGGCCACTTAACCGGCTGAGCCACCCAGGTGTCCCTAAACTCCTTGGTTTTAAAGAAGGGCACGTAGTGGTATTGATTTGAAGTAGTTTTACTGTAAAATAGAGAACTAACATCCGTCGAGTGATGTTGATCCAAATATATGCTTTCTACATACGGTTTTGGCCTCACGTCTCAGACAGTCCAGGTGCTGGGAGTTCGCAGCTGTGAGCAAGGGGTGGGATGGTGTTGCCTAGAGAGCAGCCCGCCGGACAGCCACACTTCTCCTCGGGGCCTCCTTGCTGCTGCTCTGTTCTGGCTGTGCCCCAGGCCTTTGAAGTTTGAGCATATACTTTAATAGTGAGGATGTCGATTTCATCGACAGCTTGAATTTAAATATGACGGTAGAAAACACAATAGTATTGTTGACACCATCCATTAGTTTTCCAAGTAAAGCTGGCAGATTCTTTTGGAACAATTTCCCCTTTGTAACTTGGAATTTGTGTGTATTCTGCTTAGAAATTTTTAGCTCAATAATCAAGTGTCACACGTGTTCATTTAGAGTACATCTGGACCTCCACACGTAGTAGGCATGATATCTGGAATATAATCCGTTCAGGGAAGATTTTGTATGAATAGATGACCTTTAGAGTTTATCGACAGTAGTAGATTATATTTGATGATGTGTGCGTGCAGATAGCGTTCCCTAAACATTTTGCTCAGCTCCGTCATGTTTGGTACAGGACACGTGACCTTCCCTCACTGGCTGGAGCAGCGGGACACGTTTGTAAACCTGTGTGCCCGCGAGAGCACGTGGGCCGGCACGGTCGGGCCGGGCACCTGAGTGGAAGTCCTGGCATGGCCTGTGTCTTAATAAACCACACACCTCATTTCTCACCAATAAACAGGAAGAGACAGAATACGTGGAACTTCTGGCAGCGGAAAAACACCAGGCTGAAGCCCTGAGAAATACGCACCGGAACAAAAGCTTGTCCGTGCTTGACGAGATCCTGGAAGATGTAAGAAAGGCAGCCGATCGTCTAGAGGAGGAAATAGAAGAACATGCTTTCGATGACAATAAATCCGTAAGTAGCATTCCAGAACGATTTCCCTTTGCTTGGGCTGCTTACTGAGAGAAAAGTGGTTAAATTTGTTGGGCCTCTGTTTTTAGTGTGAACCGAAGATGGAGATAAAACCAAACTCTCTCGTATCCCAGAGAACTTGGTTGGGTTCCGCGCAAGAGCTCTAGACGTCCGTCGTTTTGCCTCACGTTTCTGTCAGCGCCCCCCCCCGGGGGCTCATGTCTGTGCCCCACGTCTGTGTTGCGGTGGATTGGGACTCTGGTCTCAGGAGAGCTTGCCCCGGGACACTCAGGTTTCGGTGCTGATCTGCCCAGGGAGCCACACAACCCTTAGAGGAATTGTATCCGAGGCAGGCTCTCAGACTGCTCACTGCTGTGACTTGTTTAGATTCTCAGGGAAAAATGAGATTGATGTCAGAAACCGATCGTGGCCCTGAGAAGGGTCAGAAAAAATGCGATAATTCGAGCAGATGCGAACCCAGTCTGGGCCACATGAGCACCGAGTAAGGCTGTTCTGAGTGGGCCCGCGGCGGCAGGGGAGAACGCAGGAGTGTCCTTTTGAAGGAATGTACCCTTTCTTCGCTGCTCACCAAGCGCTTCAGAGTCAGGGTGTCAGGCTTTGGCCGCCACACGCTCTTCCAGCTCAGCTCTGCCGCCATCAGCGCAGGGTCACTGCAGGCCTCACAGGCGAGGGTTCGGCCCAGGACCGCCCCCACCACCTCAGACACCGATGATGGGTTCCAGTGTTTCACCTTGGAGGGTCCCATGACCCTCTCCTCAGGCTCGCAGAACCCAGAAAGACTGTTTGCCAGGTGACCAGGTCATTGTGAAGGATACAGTCAGAAACAGCCAAGCAGAAGTGGCGAAGGCGTGCGGAGGGAGCTCCCGTGTCCTCTCTGGGCCCGCTGCCCTCCCAGCTGCACACGCCCGTGTGTCTGCGGCCCGGAAGCTCTCTGCACCCCATGCTCTAAGGGTTTCACGGGAGCCACATCGTGTGGGCTTGCCATTAACTTCCCCTCCGGCCCCTCCCTGCCCGGAGGTCACGTGCTTGCTTTCTCTGGTGGCCAGCCCCATCCTATGGTCATCTAGTGGCTTCCTAAAAGTCACCTCCCTGGCAAGAGCTTAGGAGAGGCTGCAAAGGGTTCGTAGGTATTCCCATCGCCCTTACACTTAGGAAGCCCACACTGGCTGTGGGAGCTGCGGGCCAGGAAGGGGGTGAAGACCAGATGTGTGTTTCTTGTTACAAATTATACCCTAAATCATTCAAGTAGGTGTCTGGACGTAGTAGAAATCCTGAACGCTTCCATCCTCAACTCACTGTTTTAACTGAAGAAGCTTTCCCAATTTAAGCTAATGAATATTTTTGGACTTGCCATCATGCTTGATGGAGTACTAGAAATACTCCTATCACTCTTCTGTACAGAATTTATGCTCTAAAAACTGAACTTGAAAACATTTCATGGGTTTTAATAACATATATTGGTTATTTTTACAGGTGAAAGGGGTCAATTTTGAGGCAGTTCTCAGAGTGGAGGAGGAGGAGGGCAATTCCAAGCAAAACCTCACAAAGCGGGAAGTCGAGGACGATTTGGGCCTCAGCATGCTGATCGACTCCCAGAACAACCGGTATATCCTCACCAAACCCAGAGACGCGACCATTCCAAGGGCAGACCACCACTTCCTGAAGGTAGTCCGTCGTCTTGCACCCCTCTGAAAATCCCCACTCCCTCCTTGCCATTTCCGGGTGTTAACGTGAAGTAAGTTTGAGCTTAATTTTCTGAGCCTCATATTAGGGTGCACGACCTTCCTCTCAACAGAGAGATTCTACTAGAACTTCCTGTATTTTCTGTGACTTGAAACGTTTTCTCTTAATTTTTAATTTTTCCCTGAAAGAATAAGGCACTTTAATATTTAGAATGAAAATTAATTTTGCTTTTGAGAATTTGGAAGCCTCTTTGAAGTCCGGAGTCACTACAGTGGGCTCAGGCTTTGTCACTAAAATGGGACATCTGATGAGGAGGAGAAGCTTTGGTCAGGGGATCGTCTGTGTAGACGTGGGCACAGGATGAGATCTGGCTTCTCCAGAGGTGACTGGCATTCCGGACCAAGTTGGCTGCACGTCTGCGCCCTCTGAGGAGGCAAGTCTAGTAAAAAGATGTGAAGTTACGTAAAGATTTGCAGTCGACAGTGTTCTGGTTGGAGATCCCCGCTTGGGTTTGGACAGAGCGGGTGACAGCTGTGGGAGTGGCCGCTGCGGCCCGCTCGGAAGGCCAGGGGGCCTGGGCGTGCACCGCCGGCGCACCGGCAGCGCTGCTGAAGCCAGAACGCGTGCTGCTCTCGTGCGGGGGCGGCGCAGGCTGAGAGCACGGACGCTCGGCGGCCGGTTACCGTGCCAGTGCGCCCAGGGCAGGGACAGCAGCCGAGGGGTCGCCTTCCTTTCTTAGGATCAAAATGGACACTGGGAGGGGCATTGTCTGCAGAACGTCTGCTTTCTTCAGTAACCAGCCCTTTTCTTGCCAACTGCTACCTTAAGTTTTTGTGATTCTTACTGGTTTATTCTCCATCAGGACATTGTTACCATAGGAACGCTGTCTTTGCCTTGCGGCTGGCTCTGCACGGCTGTTGGGTTGCCCACAATGTTTGGTTATATCGTTTGTGGCGTCCTTCTGGGGCCTTCAGGACTAAACAGTATTAAGGTAAGAGTAAAATTGAACTGTTTTAGTATCTGTTTAACAGGATGTTAAAGAAACACTCACGGATATTGAAAAGTTTTGAACTTGAATTAATAAAGATAGCATTTCCTTATAAACCATATTAAAGAAGATGTTCTTTAAAGTTTCATAAGAAATTCCTAAATCATAAGAAAGTCATTTTGTTTGTTAACGAATGAATGACTTAACTAGAGAAAAAAATCCCGTTTGTCTTTTTTTTTTTTTTAATTTAAAAAGTTTTTTTAATACTTTTTTTTTTGAGAGAGAGAGTGTGTGAGCAGGGGAGGGGTAGGGAGAGGGGGAGACACAGAATCAGAAGCAGGCCCCAGGCTCTGAACTGTCAGCACAGTTTTAAAAATTCTATTTCCGGTAATATGATGGATTATATTATTCAGACACTGAAAGCAACTAAAAATGCTGGATTAAATGTATAATATACAAATTTTTAAAACATTGAAAAGCTGGTAAAGTAGTGGGGGATTTCCAAGCCTAAATGTAGGATGTGAAAACCCCAGGAGATAGTGAGTGCTGAGACGGTTTGCCGAACAGATGGAAGTGACCCTCATCCTGTATCGATGGCACTTGGTGGCAATAAGGAACAGTTCCAAAGCTTCTGTGGGCTCCAGAACGCGTCGTGTAACTATGCACAATTCAGACGAAATGGAGAGAGATTGGCGAGAATGGGTGTCTGTCCAGCACAGAAGCAGTGGTGCAGGCGCTGGGGAGCCTGCACAGGCTCCTGGCACTTCCTAGTTCGGTAGAACAGAAGCACACAGACGGGGGCAGGTGTGCGCACTCTGCTCAAAGTCTCACCCCCTGCCAACGGGCTCACCTTGCACCAGGAAAACATCATCGTCCCTTGCTAATCTCAACAGCAGCTTCAACGCAGGGGCTCCCGGCTGAGAGCCCTGGACCTTAGTGAACAGGGGACCACTGACCGACCCGGGGGATGCTCTCGTGGGCTGGGCTCAACCTGGCCGGGTGGCCTCTGGGACAAACTGTTTTAATTCAATTTTCTAAATAGGTAATCTCCATATGATTGAGAACAAAACGGTGTAAGTACAATTTTAAGTTGTAGGTGGACAATCTGTCCTGTGCTGTCCCATCCCTCCCTTTCCACAGTGTTAACAATAGCAGATACAAACTTATTTTCCTTTTTTCTTCAGAGCAAAGGTTGCTTATAAGCCAAGAATTAAGGCTGAATAATAATAAAGGAGGCTACTAACATTACAGTTCCTAATGGATACGCTATATCTTGGTAAATAATGTAATTACGGTAACGAGGTGAAGACCCAAGAGCATATGAGCCAAAATGGGAGGTGGTAAGTGGAGGAAGTGTGACTGTTCCGGAGTACTTCTCTTTTCCTAGGACGAAGTTAACAGGCTTCTACTGAAAAGTACAGGTTTAAGTATGTTACTTGGAAGTCATCAGTTACAGCCTCATTTTAAAAATGGAAGAAAAATAAAAGCAGGAGGTACGGAAGCCAGGAGGCAAAGGAGAAAAAGAAATCTAATCTGTTATCACAGTGAATATAAGTGGAATGAACTTGCCTATTGAAAGATACAGGTTGGCAGATGATGTCAGGAAAAAAATATACAATAAGCAAAGTTCAAGGAGAATAAAATGAGTAAGGGAGGAGGGAGATCCCAGTAAACAGAGGGCCGGGTGTGCCCTGTCGGGGGCTGGCAGGGTGCACGCGCGTCCCTGCACAGCAGGGTGGGGCCTGCACACGTGGAGACCTGCCTGCTCTCCTTTCAGACGCTCAGTCTGTGGTTCAGTGGAAACCATATGTGTAAATAATACAGGGAGTGCCGAGTGTAACTGGAGAGACCGCATTCTCTGGTATAACGCAAGAGCATAAAAAGGTAAGTAGCAAGTAAAGGGTCAGTACAAACATGGAACACACGAACACTGTATATCAAAACCTGTGGGGATGTGGCCACATTCAGTTCCCAGGACAAAAGTCTGTACACATAATCACGTGCAGGCCCGCCCCGGCAGACCCAACGGAAAGTGGGACATCTTGATGAAAACGTCCATCTCTGGTTCAGTGCCCTCCCCATCCTCCAGAGGAAGTGAAGGAAGGCAGTAATGAGAGCAGAGGCAGTTACTGAACCTGAAAATGGGGGAATTCGTGAGCTGGTTCTTAGGAAAAAAGATGAAAATAGTCCTTCAGCTAATTAAGAGAAAGGAAAAAAAAGAAACCATATATCTGGAAGTTCAAGTTACCTCAGGCATAGAGGACATTCAGAGAAGTAGTTTTAAAAATACTGTGGGTTTTTTTTTGGTTTTGTTTTGTTTTGTTAAGGATATTCCCACTAAGTATGTTAGTACAAGATTGTTCCTTGAAGTACACTTCGTTTGTTAAATACATTAACTTGTGTGGCTTTAAATTTTTGTTTCCAGTCTGTTGTGCAGGTGGAGACCTTAGGAGAGGTTGGCGTGTTCTTTACTCTGTTTCTTGTGGGCCTGGAGTTCTCTCCAGAGAGGCTGAGAAAGGTAAGAGCCTCACCAAGCTATGTTATCGCCCCAACTTAACATCACACGGTTTTTGTTTGTTCATGATTTGACTTTCAAATTAAGTGTTTTATTGTTTTTTTTACATTCTTTTTGTTTTGTTTTTTATATTTCTGAGAGAGAGAGAGAGCGCGAGCGTGAGCAGGGGAGGGTCAGAGAGAGAGGGAGGTACAGAATCTGAAACAGGCTCCAGGCTCCGAGCTGGCACTCAGCACAGAGTCTGACGTGGGGCTCGAACCCATGAACCGTGAGATCATGACCTGAGCCAAAGTCAGATGCTCAACCGACTGAGCCACCCAGGCACCCCTCAAATTAAGTGTTTTAGAACAGAATATGCTTTTTACTTTTGGAATGTAAATTCTAAAAGATAAAAAATACTAGCAAATAGAAATTCAGTGAATAAGTAAAATTAGCTTTCCTGTGGCTAATTCCAGAAAAGGTCTGAGAAGTGATATGTTTGAAATTTAACATGTGGGGTCCCTCCATAAAGGTCCAAAACCACTAGAGGCTGAACCATCTTAGGGATCGAATGTTCAGTTTGTTACCCTAGAAAAAAATTTCTAATTCTAATTCCTAAATAAATGGCAAGATTTGATTTTTTTGTTCTATCACTGTAAATTGAAAGTATCTGAAAGACTTAATAACAGGACCACGTGTATGAACAAATGTGAAACTAAGGAAAGCAATAGTCGCCTTCTAAATTTGTTGGCTTTTAGAATTATTACTGTGAATACTGAAGTATTCCAGAAATGAAAATAGTTGGAGTAAGTCGGAAGCGAGTTAATTAAAAGCTCTTGTGTTTTTAGAAAGATACCTCACAGAAGAGCAAGGTAGTCAGTTACAGAGCGGGCAGGAGGGAGGGGGCAGAAGAGCAGCGCAGGTGACAGCAGACACCAGCCTAGCTGGTGGACCCCAGGCTAGGCCAGTCGGTGGTTCTCGAGTCACTGTGAGGGCTGGTCGGTTAGAAAGGCGGCTTTGCAGGGCGACTGATGGGCCTTCACCTGATGGAGCTGCCCCTGGGTCTCTGTCCAAAGGAAAGAATGAAGTGCGTGTTTTTTCAAAACTTAACCCACAAAGGTATTCAGCTTCTCATTGTAGCATTTTTCTGAAAGCTGAGGAGCAGCCTGGGTGTCTGATGGTCACACTGTCACAGCTACTTGACAAGCATTGTGTAGCTGGGAAGGATGCTACAAGATGGTGAGACAGCGAAGAAAAATATGTTGAAACGCTGGCCTTCATTCACCCTGTTACTCTTTGACCTCTCTCTTTGTTCTCTTTTTTCTTTTGAAAGCTCCATTTGTCCATCTCCCGATTACCATCACTTCCTTTAAATACTTCTCCAGATGCGCCTCCTCATGAAGCGTTCTGAGTCACTTTAGTGTTTTCTCCAGGTACTTTTGTGTCTTTTTACATGCTTCTGGCCTAACCTCTGTATGTTAAGTTCTGAACCCAGAGTTTCAAGGACGCCGCTCTCTCCTGTGAGCTGTGCTCAGGGGCGTGCTGGGCACGGCACCGTGGCCGGGACCTGCGGCTGTGGGGGAGCCAGGAGCCTGTGGACGGGAAGGTCGTCCTCTGCCGCCGTCCCTGCTTCTTGGTCAGCGCAGGCTCCCCCGGGTTTTCACGTGTTGAGTTGAGGGAGGCTGACAGTAGACAGCGGCAGTTACTTGTGGCTTGGGGCAGAGAGGGGCAGAGCTCGGCTTCTGCATCGACTGGCCTTGGGGTGTCAGCAGAGTGTCCCACACCGTGGATGTCGGTCTCCTCATCTACATAGTCGGATTTGCTCTGACTTATCGTAATTTATATTTTTCACCACTGTACCGGTCACGTTTCAGTGAGAACTTCATCCAGCATCACGTGAAGAACGTTTTCACCGTATGAAACTACACGCTGTTCCCGGTGTGGCGCTGGCTTCTGGGGCTTCGGGTTTTATGCTGATGGGTGCCTGGCGATGCAGCCTTAGGAGGGCCTGGCAAGGAGGGTGTGTGCGCGTGTCAGGGAGGAAGCGTGCTGTGGTCTGAGAAGCGGAAGGAAGCTTCCCGGGGACCCGGCATCTATTTAGTGACTTTGGGGTGAGCTGTGGCCCCCCTGGCACGAATCCTCGCTCGTCAGCTCCCTGTGACCGGCTTGCAGGAGGATGGCAGCCTGGTCCTTTTCAGGCCCCTGAGCTCAGATTGCAGAAGGGTTAACCATGCCTGATAAGCTACACTAGCAAGTGACATATTTGTGTTTCTCCAGCATGAATAGCAGGCAGAGTGTTAGCGCAGTTGAAGCGGCTGGTGAGATCGTGGGCTCCCCAAGCGCCCCTCGTTCGGAAAATCATTCAGTGGGGTTTTGAAATAATAATTGCTGGAAGGCCCTCTTAGAGCCTCTGGGAAACCCCCGAAAGTCTGAGTGGAAACTTCGGAACGCTGAGGTCTAGGAACTACTTAATTGTCGGCACTGAGGACAGCCGCAGTCGTTCCTCTGATAGCGCGTCCTGCTGGGTGGGTGCCTGCGCCCCTGCCTGGCGGTGCCCTGGCTCCCCTTGTGCTCAGCTCTCACGTGCTGGCTCTTCGTCTCTGTCTCCCTGCCTGGGGGCTGCGTTTTCTCCCCTTTTTCTCCTTTTCTCTTTTTAATATTTGCTTTTTTGTTTTGAGAGAGAGAGCTCAAGCGAGGGGGGGGGGCAGAGGGGGAGGGACAAAGGGAGAGGGTGAGGGAGCGTCCCAAGCAGGCTCCGTGCTGTCAGCGAGGAGCCTGAAGCTCAACTGACTGAGCCACCCAGGCGCCCTCTCCTCCCCTTTTCTCCTTATTTGTTCCCACAGTAACCTTGTTCCAGACACTGGTGGCTACTGAGTATGAGGCATCGTGCACAGCCACGTGGCCCTCCCGTGTGGGGCTTCGGTTCTGGGATTTCAGAGGGATGTATTGGGTTGTGGACAGAAGTCCTGGGTCAAGAGATGAGAAAAATGGAGCCCGAGACGGTGTGTGGCTGTGGTGCAGAAGCACGGAGACCAGGCCGCTGTGAATTCTGACGTGGGGAGTTGCCTGGGACCCTGCTGAACCCCAGGGTCTGGTAATGTGTGGCCTGAGGGCCTGTGTTTCTGGTAGCACCGGGTGGCCCAGATGCCCCACGTGGGGCAAGAATCTATGGGCACTGCCCACATTTCCCACTGTTATTTGCTCCACACTGTGCTCCTTGGGCTAATAGATCCCAGCCCTCCTGACCAAGGTTTGGTAGCGACCTCAGAAATCGTTAGTCTGGCCTTTCAGAGTCTACGGATGTAGAAGGCAGAGTAGAGAGACGGGTGCTGAGACCCAAGGTGCTCAGCCGGCAGTGGGCTCCGTCCTGAGCTCCAGAGTCCCTTGTGGGCAGAGATACCCTGACTGATGCTGCTTGTAGGAGTGGCTACCCTGAAACCTGGAACCCTTAAAACCCAGCCTGCCGGCCTCCCCAGCAGTTGTGCCGGGTCTGTAGGTGCGCCCCGGCCTCCCTGCTGCTCTTGGCTGTGACACGGGAAGGGGGGAGCCGTTGGAAGGCCATTAACCACAGCAGCCATCGCCACTCCTAGGTGCAGGAAGCACGGAGAATGGAATCCGAACCTCGGAGAAGCAGCCTCAGGGGCTCACCTCTCTCTGGAAGGCGAGCGTGGAGCCTGGGTTGGCCAGAGACACGTGGCCAAGGACAGACTGGCTCTGTGCGGAGGGCTGAGCCTTCATTTCCTTTGTGTCTGTCAGTGTCCCTCCATTTGACTCAGGGCTTGATGGTGTTGGGAGGCGCTTGTAACTCGTTCCTGAAGTTGGGCGCTGCTGTGGTGGACAGGCAGCCTGGCGACCGGCTGTGGCTGTGGGGCGGCCAGGGTGGGCATGTGCCCATTTGGCCACAGCAGCAAGTCGGTACCCAGCCTTAGGAAGAGCCTTGCAGCTGCTCGGATTCCTGAAGACAGTGTTGTGATTTTGAAAGAAGTGTTCCTTTTTGTCAGGAAGCAGAGCAGAGGAGGAAAAGGTCACACCCTTCAGAGCACCCAGAGACACAGATGACGCTTGCCAGCTGCTGGGGCAGCAGTTTGCGCCCCTTGTCCTCCTCCGGGCCCCCCTGTGCCCTTGCCGGAGCGAGCTGGTTTTGCCCGAGGGGGTATAGGGTGAGAAGAAAATGAGTAAGTGCTTTCAAGTAGGATAGGATGAGTTTTGGGTTAATTTCTTTCGTCAATATGTACCATTCATGTTTGTATAAACGTCAGATAGTTTTTAGTATCATGCCTGTTCGACTCCATTAAAAACCTTGGAGAGTTAGAATCAAACCTGATTTCCTTCACATTTTCCGTTATGTCTAACAGCACTGAGAGCACACTGAGGTGCCTCATCAGTATTTGATTATTGAGCCATGCTGCCTAGGTCTGTGTCCTGACATTGACTTCCATGTGACTATGGACAAGTTAGTGGGCTTCTGTATTTTCATCTAGAAAAGGTAGTAATTGTGCTGTCTACTTCTGAGATGTGTTCTGAGGATTAGATTATAGGTGCACAGAACTGCATTGCACGGAGAGGCATGCGTGTTTCGTCCCTGTAACAAAACTTAGCACTCGGTAAGCCGACGGAAGTGTTTACTGTTTTTATTGTGTTCAGATTACGACTTCGGGTATCGTGCTGATGTGTCTACTACAGAGCTACTTCCTGAACGTTTTAGGCTGAGACCAGGCGGTATATGTGCATGCACCCTGCATGGTGCTGGTCAAGGGATGACCGTCATCACTAAAACATGTGTAAACAAATGTGTTCTCTCCAAGGTCTGGAAGATAGCCTTACAAGGACCGTGTTACATGACACTGTTAATGATCGCATTTGGCTTGTTATGGGGACACCTTTTACAGATCAGACCCACTCAGAGTGTCTTTATTTCTACGTGCCTGTCCTTATCAAGCACACCCTTAGTGTCCAGATTCCTCGTGGGCAGTGCCCGGGGTGAAAAAGAAGGTAAGTGATGACATGTTCTAAGTATGTACTGAAGTATAGGCTTAATTGAATTAATTGGCTTGAATTCACTCCAAAGTCCTGTTAGAACACATTGCAGCTCCCTCTCCACCCCCTCCCCGGGCTTTCCTAACAGTCACGGGCCCTCGCACTGTGTTCACTCGGGAACTGACACCCTCAGCAATTCAGCTTTTCCAGTCTCCACTGGATTAAGAAAACAACTTTTACATGCTCATTGATTTAGGATGGTTTGAGGACCACACTTAAAAGGAAGAAAGAAATCCACATCGGAGAGTGTCCCGCAGAATTGGTGGTTTAAGGGATGAATGCCGCGCCGGACCTGACGTCCCCAGTTGCCCTCATGGGAGGTGACGCGGCGGGTTTGTTACGTGCAGCCTGAGGTAGAGTGGCAGATGCGCTCTGTTCACTGCTTTAACTCTGGCTGCGGACTTTTGATACCTTTTTTCCTATAAACTATGTGACAGGTGCTTTGGTGATTGAGGGTATTTTCACCTCTTCGGGGCTAGTTTCACGTCTGTACTGGCAACACTGGCCTCTGATCGTTACTGGACCTAGCTAGCAGAGCCAGCCTGCGTGAGCAGCTTAGGGACGAACGTCCTGGGTGGCTCACGCTGGCAGGCTCAGCTTCAACAGCACTGCTGGTTTATATCCTGTGAACTCGTTAGTGATTTTCACTGTTTTGCTCTTGTTCTGTGAAAGCCAGAGAGAGGCGCCATTATTGGTGCTGGGCTGAAATCCGCTCACCTCTTCTGAGGACTTGGGGAGGGAGACCGCAGCGTGGCTGCGAGCACAGGGCCTGGCGCGCTTCCCGGGATCAGGAGCAGAGTCTCAGGATCGGGAGTGCCACAGGCAGGCAGGGGCCTGTTGAGGTGTTTGTTGAAAATTATGGATTTTTGAAGTGTCCTCACTCATCTGTTATTAGTGTGGGGAATTCCTCTTCACTTGTTGTAAGTTGTAAGGCTTTAGCCACAACAATCCCAGGCCTGTCCACTTAGAATGTTTTAAAATTCAATCAATCAACCAAATCAATCAATCAATCAAATTCTAAGCCCAGATATTTTATGTACCAAAAATTTAACTTTGCGTGGTAAGTAAAACAAGGCTCCTGGATTACCTGAACTTCTAACAAGTGTGACTTTTGCTGGTGATGAGGGATTTTAATTTTATTTGGTTTGCTTATTCTTTTTCTTTTCTGTAAGATTACTCTTATCAGATTAGCCTTTAAATACCTGTTACTGCCAGTTGCTTTTTTTATTTTTTAAGGAAAAAAAAAAAGATTATTTTGTGGGGGAACATGACAGTTAAAAGTTTGGTCCAAAGCCAGAACTGTGGGAGGCATGGAGTTCATGGAAAATGGTGCCCATTTCCGGTTGTCTTTGTGGAGGAGCCGCATAGTCCCTTCGGGCAGCCCTGGCTACTGCCTTCCGTTCCATCCAGCTGAAGAGCCGCTCTGCGTTTGTGTCAGTGATAGACGCTCACTGTGGCCGTGGTGGCCAGCTGGAGGGAAGGCGACCTGTCAGCCACGTCAGCCAGCAGGTGCAGCCAGCAGGGGGCGGGGCCGGGTCTCCTGAGTAGCTTAGGGGAGAGAGAAAGCTTGGACTTAAAGGCGCATTTCCTGTGTTCTGTGGACACAGAGTGAAATTAACGAGGTTATCCAGGCTCGCCATACTCTTGTGTCCCATGCCATCTTCCCATGATGGCGTTTTTTCTGTAAGTCTATTAGTAACAAGTACTGGAAATATCCTGGAAATTTTCTTTACAAGATGTTTTCCATGTTGAAGATGTTTCAGTGTTTGCTCTCAAAGAGATTCTAAAGTCTGTATTCTGTTATTAAAGTAGCAGAATTTGAATTACTTTGGAAATATGCATGATGACTGTTTTGACATGGGACACTTTAACTTAACCTAAACCTGTGCCATTGATACGTTTTCCTCAAGCAGGCGATGTCGACTACAGCGCGGTGCTGCTTGGGATGCTCGTGGTGCAGGACGTGCAGCTGGGCCTGTTCATCGCCGGCCTGCCCACCCTCATCCAGGCCGGGGCCGGCGCCTACTCCAGGTGAGCGCCGCGCTCCTTTGTCTCCGCTCGGTCTCCAGCTTCCGCCATCTGGTCGCCAAAATGCTGTTTAGTACTGTCTTCCGAAGAGATGTTTAGAGCTTGTCCTGAGCAGGCAGAGCACGTGGTCTCTGGAGTCACCGTGCCTGGGGTCAAGCTCCAGCTCGGTCGGCCTTGGGCAAGTTCCTTAACCTCACTCTCCCTCAGTGTTGTCATCTAGAAAGTGGGGATGATGTTACTCCCTAACAGGGTAGTTAGGACTAAATGGGCTAAGATCTAAAAGTGCTTAGAACAATGCCTGGAACATACCGTGTGTGACCGTACGTGAGGTCGTATGAGATTGTGCGTCTGACCGTGTGCGTGATGGTGCGTGTGCACGCTGTCATCATGGGGATTATTGTGTCCCCGTTGCCATTTCCTTTTTTCCTTATCTCAATAACATAATCCCCAAGACCTGAGCCACACTTGCCTAGGCTCATGTGGAAAGAAGTCAAATTAAAAAGTGGAAAAATAAATTTCCCAGAAAGTCATAGGTTATGCTGTGCATACTAGTACAAGAACACCAGCCCGAAAATAAATCACTTGGAAAATGTGAGGAGCCCCATAAAATTTGAAGGTAAATTGCATGTGGGTTCGGACTGTAAGCTTGAGTTTATTTTTTATTTATTTTAATGTTTACCTATTCTTGATAGAGAGAGAGGGAGACAGATTGTGAATGGGGGAAGGGACGGGGACGGGAGACACAGAATCTGAAGCAGGCTCCAGGCTCTGAGCTGTCAGCATAGAACCCAATGCGGGGCTTGAACTCACGAACCAGGAGATCATGACCTGAGCTGCAGTCGGATGCTTAACTGACAGAGCCACCCAGGCACCCCTCTGTAAGCTTGAGTTTAATAAGCAAATATACTGTATGTATATAAATATTGTGCTTTAAGTATTTCCAGATACTGTATTTATTTCATGTCTCACAGTAATGATACCATAGCTTATAAATTAGTAGACTTTTTTGAAATTTCTTTTGGAACCACTTTGCAATGCTGAGATCTGTCAACTTATTTCTTCTTTCTCTATATACCTTTTCTTTACTCTTCTTGCCCTGTTTCCCTGGCTAGAATTTCCAGTACTTTGTTGAGTAAGATTATGTGAGTGAACGTTCCTGCCTTTTTCCTCATCTGAAAGGGAAAGCATCCATTCTTTCACCGTTAAATGCAATGTTAACTGTTGGGTTTTTATTAATTCTAGGAAGTTCCCTTCTGATCTCTGAGAGTTTGCCGAGAGTTTTTATTGTGAGCACATGTTGGATTTTGTCAGATGCTTTTTCTGCATCTGTTGATATGATTGTATGGTTTTTCTTCTTTAGCCAGTTGACATGGTAGATTACATCCATTGATTTTTGGAAGTCAAACCAGCCTTACATACCTAGAATGAATCCTACTTGGTTGTGGTATATAATTCTTTTTATACATTATTGTCTTCCAATTAGCTAATATTTTGTTGAGGCTTTTTGTGTCTGAGTTGATGAGAGATAATGATGTGTAGCTTTGTTTTATGGTACTCTCTATTTCTGGTTTTGGTGGTAGGGTAATACTACGTTCCTAACACGATTTGGGAAATGTTTCTTCTTTTTCTTTTTCTGGAAAACATTGTATAAAACTGCTGTTAATTCTTCCTTAAATATTTGGTAGAACTCTTCAGTGAAACTATCTGGGTCTTGAGATTTCTTTGGGAGGATTTTTGTTAAATTACAAATTCAGTTTGCCTAATGGTTATGAGGCTTTTCAAATTATCTACAAATTGCCTACATTTTGTTGAATTGTGGTAGCTTGGTTTTTCAAAGAATGGGTTCATCCCGTTTCACTTGTGGAGTTTACATGTGCAGAAGTGTTTGTAGTATTCCTTTATCATCCTTTTGATGTCCGTAAGGTCTGCAGTAATGTTTCCTGTTTACTCCTGAGCTTGTTAACTTACGCTTTCTCTCTTTTTCTTTGTCAGTATTTCTAGAGATTTGACAATTTTTTTAATCTCTTTAAAGAACCAGCTCTTTGTTTCATTGGCTTTTTTCCTTTCTTTTTCTGTCTTTACTTTGATTGGTTTCTACCCTTCTGTTTTGTTTTCCTACTGTGCATTTTGGCTGTTATTTTTGTAGGTTCTTGTGCTGTGAANGTAACTTACGCTTTCTCTCTTTTTCTTTGTCAGTATTTCTAGAGGTTTGACAATTTTTTTTAATCTCTTTAAAGAACCAGCTCTTTGTTTCATTGGCTTTTTTCCTTTCTTTTTCTGTCTTTACTTTGATTGGTTTCTACCCTTCTGTTTTGTTTTCCTACTGTGCATTTTGGCTGTTATTTTTGTAGGTTCTTGTGCTGTGAATGTAGATAATTGACTTGAAACCTTTCTTCTTTTCTCCTATGAGTGTTTAGTGCTACACATTTCCCTTGCAGCACTGTCTTGGCTGCATCTCGTTTATTTTGATATGTTGTATTTTTATCTTCATGTAGTTCAGCTAACTTAAGACATTTCCTTTGAAGCTTCCTCTTTGATCTGTGGATTGTTTAGAAGTCTGTTGCTTAGTTTTGAAGTGTTTGTGGAGGTTTACCTGTTGTCTTTCTGTTACTGATTTCTAGTTTAATTCCACTCTGGTCACAGAGCAAACACACTCTGGTTTTGTTTTTAATGTTTATTTATTTGGGGGGAGAGAGAGAGAGAGAGAGATCGGGAGGGACAAAGAGAGATAGAGAGGCAGAGAGAGAGAGAATCTCAAGCAGGCTCCACACTGTCAGTGCAGAGCCCAACGTGGGGCTTGAACTCAAAAATGGTGAGATCATGACCTGAGCTGAAATCAGATGCTTGACTGAGCCACCCAGGTGCCCCAGAACAAACATACTTTGTATGATTTTAATTCTTTTAAATTGTTGAAGTTTGTCTTGTGGCCTCAGATACAGTCTGTGGTAAGTGCTCCAAAGTCACTTGTTCTGATGTCGAGTGGAGTATTTTATGTCAGACCCTGTTTGTTCATGGCATTGTTCAGTTTTTCTGTGTTCTTGCTGAGGAAGGTGGTTATTGATGTCCCCAATTATAATTGCTTATTTGTCAATTTCTCCTTCTAGCTCTATCAGCTTCTGATTTATATATTTTGGTGCTCTCTTATTTGGTGCATACACATTTAGGATCATCTTGTTTTTCTGGTAGATTGACCTGGGTATCATTATGTAATATCTTTTTTGTTTCTAGTAATTTTCCTTATTCTGAAATTCACTTTATCTGCTATTAATATAGTCTCTCCTGCTTGTTTTTCATTAATGTCTACAGTGGTCTGTCTTTTCCATCTTTTAAAACTTTCAGTCTATTTATTCCATTGTATTTGAAGTGGGTTTCTTAATAGATAAGGAATTGTTGGATTGTTGGATGATTTTTTTTAATGTTTATTTTGAGAGTGCTTGCACATGAGTGGGGGTGCAGAGAGAGAGAATTCCAAACAGGCTCCATGGGGTCAGCACAGAGCTCGATGTGGGGCTCGATCCCACGAGCCAGGAGATCATGACTGGAGCCAAAATCGAGTCAGACACTCAACTGACTGACCCCCCAGGCAACCCCTGGATGGTGTTTTTTAAATCCATTTGGTCAGTCTGCCTTAATTAGTGTTGAGACCGTTTACATTTTAAGGTAAATATTGATGTTAGGACCTAAGTCTCTCATTTTGTTACTTGTTTTCTCTGTGTCTTGTTCCTCTTTTACATCTTTCTTATCCCCCCCCCCACCCAATGGGTCACTTGCATAATTTTAAGGACCTGGTGTAGTTATAGTGCAGCTCCTCCAGGCACTAGCTTGCACGTGGTACTGTAGCTCGCTCACGGCTGCTGAAGCTTTATCCCTTGTGATGTATGGGAGCCAAACTTCCCTTTAGCCCCCTTGCCTCTCCCTACATTTAAAGGATAATTGTTGTATTTTCTCTACTTATGTTGAGCACCATATCAGATGTGTTTATTAACTTTGCTTCAGTGAGCAAATAGGAGTTTTTAAATTCATTAGGATTACGTGTTGTATTTTTATTCGTTCTATTCTTGCTTTTTCAAGTTCAAGATTTCTTCTGTTATAATTTTCTTTCTGTCTGAGGACCTTCTTTGCTCATTCTTTCATAGTTAGTCTGCTGCTGGTGACAAATTCTCATCATTTTTCTTCCTCTGAGAAAATGTTGTCCTTCCTGCTTCCTGGAGGACGTTCTCACAGGATATGGATTATGCGGGGGCGGTCCTGTTGCTCCAGCACCTGGAGAGAGTGCCGCTTCTCTCTGGCTGCTGGCGGCTTCCATGGGAAATTGGATGCCATTCAAATTTGTGTTTCCCTAAACACAAGTTATGGGGAATTACTTATATGAGTGTTTTTTGTCTACTTTTTTTTTTTTTAATGTTTATTTACTTTTGAGAGACAGCTAGAGAACGAGCGGGAGAGGTGACACAGAATCTGAAGCAGCTCCAGGCTCCGAGCTGTCAGCACAGAGCCCGACGTGGGGCTCGAACTCACGGACCATGAGATCATGACCTGAGCCGAAGTCGGACGCTTAACCGACTGAGCCACTCAGGTGCCCTATCTCTCTGTCTGCTTTCAAGAGTCGTTCTTTGTTTCTGGTTTTCAGAAATCGAGCTCCGGTGTGTCTTGGTGTCTTCATCAGTTCAGGCTGTAACACCACCACAGACCGGAGCTTAAACAACCACCTTTATCTCTCGGTCTGAGATCAGGTGCTGGCAGATTTGGTTCCTGACGAAAGCTCACCTTCAGACAGCTGTCTTCTTGCCGTGTCCTCACGGGACAGAGGGAGCGCAGCACAGAGGGTCTCTGGTCTCTTCTTACAATGAGGGCACTGACCCCACCACAGGGCCCCTTCTTCGTGACCTCCCAGAGGCCCCTCCTCCTAACACCATCATGTTGGGGCTTCATATAGAGATTTGGGGGGACACAAGCATTGAGTCCATAGCAGTCTTTGGACAGAACCGTTTTGGAGTTGGCTCAGTTTCTTGGATCCGTAGGTTTATGTCTCCTGCCTAATTTAGAATTTTCAGCCATTATTTCCTCAAATAGTGTTTCAGTCCCACGTACTCCCTCCTGCTTTGACTCCAAGGATACAAACATGTGTTCTTTTGTTATTGTCCCATGGGCCTCTGAGACTCCTCCTTCCTCTTTCTCTTCTTCTTTTTCCTATTTTCTCTCTGTTCATCAGACCAGGTAAATTGTCCTCAAGTTCATGGATTCTCTCCTTTGTCTTCATCCTATTTAGTCCATCCAGCAAGATTTTTATTTTTGTTATTACAGCTGACACTTGAACAATGCTGCTTTGAAGTATGTGGGTCCATAGGTATGTGGAGTTTTTTCAGGATGGTGCTGTGAACGTATTTTATCTTACTTATGATGTTTTTAATAACATTTTCTTTTCTCTTAACCTCACTACAGTATATAATTTGTGTAACCTACATAGTATGTATTAATCCACTGTTTATGTTAGCAGTAAGTCTTGGGAAGCCAAAAGTTATATGCAGGTTTTTACTGTGCATGCAGTTAGTGCCCCAGCCCCCGTGTTGTTCAAAGGTCAATTGTACATTGTTGTAGAATTTCCAGTTGGTCTTCCTTCTTATGACTTCTATTTCTTTTTTTTTTAATGTTTTTATTTAAAAAAATTTTTTTTTTTTTTTTTTTTTTTTTNATGCTTAATTGACTGAGTCACCCATGCGCCCCATGAGTTCTATTTCTTTGGTGAAATTTTCTAGTTTTTCATTTCTTTAAAGAGATTTTTAAATTACTGTTAACTCATATTTTTGATGCTGCTTAAAATCTTTGTCAGATAATTCTAATAATGATTCACCTTGATGTTGGAGTCTGTCAGTCTTGTATTGGTCAATATTTACCGTTTGCCGGGAGATATGTTAAGTTTCAGCAATCCGAAAATGATAAAGATCTCTTCTCTTCTGTCAGATAGTCCAGCCTGTCAGAGGAAATAGAAGCAGTGAACAGCTTTTTAACTGAGATTCACAGGGGGTAAGGCTCGGGCCTGGAGCTTCAGCTCTGCCTCTTATAGCCTCGCAGTCTCTGGGCTTCAGTTTTCTCCCTGACGGTGGGGATGGTGCAGGGGCGCCTGGCTGGTTTAGTCAGCAGAGCGTGCAACTCTTCAGCTGAGGTTGTGGGTTCGAACCCCACGTTGGGTGTAGAGATTACTGAAAAAATTAAATCTTAGAAAAAAATGGGGATGGTACGGAAATAGTACCTACTTGTGAGGGTTGCAGGGGAGAATCGTACTGAGTGCTTACCCTGCTACCTGGCGGGTGTAGCTGTTAAGGTCAGTTTATTGAGAGGCTCCTCTTGTCCTTTTCCTACGATTCAGATTTTTTTAACTATCTGAAAAGTGACATTTCTAGTCACAAGTCACTCTTTTATAAATAAGAGCCATTTCCTAGTCCTTCTGGCTACAGATTTGCAAGATAAGTAACTGAACAAAATTTGGATAGCAAAAGGAAGGTTTGCAACTTTAGCTGAACATCTTTTTTTTTTTTTTAATGTTTGCTTACTTTTCACATCAAGAGCGCCAGTGGGAAAGGGGCAGAGAGAGGGAGACAGAGGATCTGCCTCTGGGGCTCCGTGCGGACAGCAGGGAGCCTGATTCGGGGCTCCAACTCATGAACTAAGAGATCAGACCATAGTCTGAACTGAATTCAGACCTCAACTGGCTGAGCCACCCAGGTGCCCCAGCTGAAGATCACGTGAGTTCTATGTAAGAAGTATACAGTAAGTTACGACCGGAAGAGGTCAGACTCTCCTTACCGAACGGGAAGTGGAACCTCCACAGAAAGCGCCAGTGCTCAGAAAGAACAAACATGACCCTCATCACACGAAACTTCCCTGCCGCTTACAAGTGAAATGGTCACCGTAGGGCGTTGTCTCAGTCAGAAAACTTTAGAGACTTTTCTTTAGTAGTTTCCCAGTTAAAGAATCCAGGACACATGTCAATCCCTGTCGAAATAACACCAGCATTCTTCACAGAGCTAGGACAACAAGCCTAAAATTTGTATGGAACCTGAAAAGACCCCCAAAGAGCCAAAGCCATCTTGAACAAGAAAACCAAAGCAGGAGGCATCACAATCCCGGACTGTAGCTATATTACAAAGCTGCAGTCATCAAGACGGTATGGTACCGGCACAAAAACAGACACTCAGATCAATGGAACAGAATAGAGAACCCAGAAATAGACCCACAAAACGTATGTCTAACTAATCTTTGACAAAGCAGGAAAGAATATCCAATGGAAGAAAGACAATTCAGCAAATGGTGCTGGGAAAACTGGACAGCGACACGCAGCAAAATGAACCTGGACCACTTTCTTACACCTTATACAAAAATAAACTCAAAATGGATGAAAGATCTAAATGTAAGATAGGAAGCCATCAAAATGCTTGAGGAGAAAGCAGGCAAAAACCTCTTTGACCTCAGCCGCAGCAACTTTTTACTCAACACTTCTCCGGAGGCAGTGGGACCTCATCAAGATAAAAAGCTTCTGCACGGTGAAGGAAACAGTCAGCAAAACTAAAAGGCAACCGAGGGAATGGGAGAAGATACTTGCAAACGACATATCAGATAAAGGGTTAGTATCCAAAATCTGTAAAGAACTTATCAAACTCAACATCCAAAAACTGAATAATCTAGTGAAGGAATGGGCTAAAGACATGAATAGACACTTCTCCAAAGAACACATCTAGATGGCTAATAGGCACATGAAAACATGCTCAATGTCACTCATCATCAGGGAAATACAAATCAAAACTACAATGAGATACCACCTCACACCAGTCAGAATGGCCAACATCAACAACACAGGCAACGACAGGTGTTGGCGAGGATGCGGAGAAAGAGGAGCTCTGCTGGGAATGCAAACTGGTGCGGCCACTCTGGAAACCAGTATGGAGGTGCCTCAAAACATTAAAAATAAAACTACCCTATGACCTAGCAATTGCACTACTAGGTATTTATCCAAAGGATACAGATTTGCTGTTTCAAAGGGGCACATGCACCCCAAGTTTATAGCGGTGCTATCAACAATAGCCAAAGTATAGAAAGAGCCTTTAGTCAGTCAAGGAAAGACAAATATCATATGCCTTCACTCATCTGAGGAATTTAAGATATAAAACCGATGGACATAAGGGAAGGGAAGCAAACATAATATAAAAACAGGGAGGGGGACAAAACATAAGAGACTCTGTCTACTCCTGAAATCACTGTTGCCCTATATGCTAACTAACTTGGATGTAAATTTAAAAACATACTAAGGAATCCGGTACATGTATTGATCCCATTGATATTGTTCGGATTTGGTTGTGAAACATCACATTCAGCAATGTAGATGATGTAGAAAAGATGTTCTATGTTGTGTTAAACTATAAAACATAGATTTGGGTTGTAATACGATGTTTCCTCAAAAGGGTAAACAGTTGCCGTAAGACTCAGCTATTCCGCTCCGGGCTGTGGACCCAAGAGAAATGAAGACACCTGTCCACACAAAAATGTGTGTTGGGGGCTGAGGGGAGCACAGCAGTGTTCGTGTTCTTAATGCCGCAAATTATACACTTTAAAATAGTTAAAGTAGTAATTTTATGAATATTTTACCACAGTAAAAAAACTTGCGCATGAATGTTCATAGCAGCATTATTCATAATCGCTAAAAAGTGAAAACAACTCAAATACTCATTAGCTAATGAACGGATAAAGTGTTCTATGACCACACATCAGAATGTTGTTCAGCCGCAGCCAGGGATGGAGCCCTGACACAAACCGCAACAGGGTCAACCGTGAGGACATCACACTCCTAGAAGAAGCCAGACACACAGGCTGCATGCTCTGTGATTCCATTTACGTGAAAGGTTCAGAGAAGACAAATCCATAGACAGGAAGTAGGTCAGGGGCTGGTGGGGGAGCAGAGAGTGAGCACTGATGGGTGATAAATCTGCTCTAAAATGGGTGGTGGTGATGGGTGTCCACCTCTGTAAATATACTCGGAACCACTGAGCTGCACCCTCTAAATGGGTGAATTGTATAGAAGGAGAATCCTATTTGAGTAAAGTTGTTAAAAATTACATACAGTATCACTTCAACTACATGAAGAAGAAAAAGACTGGAAATACACCTATTCACGTATATGATTTATGTATGTGAATAAAGGGTTAATAATGATTTTCTTCTAGTAGAGTGATAGGTTATGATAATTTTATTGTCTATTGTTGCATACTTTTCTCTATAATTTCGGAAAAGCTCTTCTAATTTTGGTTATCAGGAAAAATTTATGGTGAACAAACTAAAGAAATAAGATCCATGATGATGATAATATAAACATTGCCTTTTTATTATGCTCCAGTCAGAATTGGTCGTTTCTAAAAGAAAAAGTTAACTTACTCCTTGCATTCCCACAAATATTTCATAGTTAAATAACAGAACACAGAGACTATGATAATACTTTTTAAAAGTAGTGATTTGAATTATTAAAATCTTACAAGATCATGAAAATTCTAGAAGAAAGTATGGATGGATTTGTTTATAATATTGAAGATGGGGGCCCTCAGCTTCAAGCAGAGCAGAAGTTCCAGAAGCCATAAAGGACAGGAGAAGTGATCAGTGTTACTGCGCGGAAGTTTTATACCGTGCGTGTGCAAATACGGCTGTGCACGTGCACACATACCTGTGCTTATAAACACACACGTGCACACATAGGCGCACGTGTGCTCTGGAACAGGTACCTGTGCACATTTGGTAAGCCGGCCAAAGACAAATGGGAAGAATATTTGTAAACATGTTAAAGCCGGTCAAGTTACGTATTTCATGAAGGTCTACAAATAGAACTTGGAATAACCCAGTTAATCAGCGGGCTGTGTGAGCAGCTAATGCAGAAACGAGAAGGGGAGGATGCTCGCCCGGTCCTGGAGGAGAGGCACGAGGCCCCCGTGCCTGTCACCCTGGGGCCCTGCGGGAGCAGGGGCGGACCCCCCGCCGGGGTGTCACCGGCAGAGGCGTCTGCCTCAGCTGGACTGCCACACAGGCACGTTCTCAGAACGGCCTGTCGTCCGGCACCTCGAGAGCCGGCGGAGGGGAGCGCCTGCCTGGGGAAGGGGCGGCAGCACCTGCGTCACCGGGCATGGCCGGCACTCATGCGGAGCTTTGCCAAAACCCGGTAAATGGAGAGATCTAGATGCAGAACGGTAGTGTCTTCACTGAGTGAATGAACAGGAAGTGTGTGCGGGCGTACAGGTGTCGCTGGGGCCGGGTCTTCTTCCCAGAGATCTGGGCCATCCATGGCTTTCACTTTTCACGTGGACCTTTGTGAGCCCCTTCCCTTCTTCACGGCGTGTTGGTTTGCAGTCGGGGGTGGGCGTGACGCCCCGGGCAGGGGGTTGCAGGGAGTGTGTGTGGTGGCTGGGAGC
Organism: Crocuta crocuta; assembly: GCF_008692635.1. Taxonomy (NCBI): domain Eukaryota; kingdom Metazoa; phylum Chordata; class Mammalia; order Carnivora; family Hyaenidae; genus Crocuta; species Crocuta crocuta. The sequence goes on from NW_027528362.1 coordinate 14,779,315, forward strand.
ACAGGCCCCGGAGCCAGATGCCAGCACGTGGCCTGGAGCCACGGCTGCGCCTCTGCTCCACATTCTCATCTGTGGATGGGAAGCTTCCAGCACTTGTCAGGAGGAGCACGCCGAGACTGGAAGTCATGTGTGTGGCCGAGTGCGGTCCCAGTGCTCAGGGCACACAAGTGAGCAGGGTGTTTGGGGAGGATAGTGCTGAGTACGTGAGTGGCCAGTCAGATGACTGGTCAGACAAGTGCACGCACGGGATGGGGGTGGGGGAGGAGCGGCGAACAGCAGATGGCCACGCCAGATTGGGGGGCCTCTGGGTCGCAGACCTTGAGGCTCAAACCAGGACGCTGTGAGGGATGTGGGAGCGTGCCTTCAGGGAGCGGAGGCTGGTGGAGGCAGCTCTGCGGGGGAGGGACAGGGGAGGCTGCGCCCGGGCCAGGAAGCCTGGGCTCTTCTGATGTTCCCAGTGTTGTTCTGGCTTCTGTGGAGCATCGCAAGACCAGTTAGGAGCCTGGTGGAGCCATGTGGGGAGGTGACGGCACCCAGGAAAGGGGTGACAGGTGCAGGCCAGGCTCCGGATGACTGTGCTGGTGTGTGAGCAAACTGTTTCTCAGGGTGGGAAGACTGGCTAGGAACTGAGGGACGCGCAGCCTGCTTCATCAGTGCCCTGGGCATGTGCCTGTCCCCTCCTGGTGACCCGGCGTGGAGCCCTCTACAGTGACTGCCCTTCTGGCCCAGCTTGTTCATTTTTTTTTTTTTTTTTTTAATTTTTTTCTAGGAGAGAGAGAGAGACAGCATGAGCAGGGGAGGGTCAGAGAGAGAGGGAGTCGCAGACTCTGAAACAGGCTCCAGGCTCTGAGCTGGCAGTCAGCACAGAGCCCGACGCGGGGCTCGAACCCACGAACCGCGAGATCATGACCTAAGCGAAAGTTGGACGCTTAACCGACTAAGCCACCCAGGCGCCCCATGGCCCAGCTTGTTCTGACTCCTGGATGGAATTGCTTATGTGTGACTTGACATCCATGTGCACTGCTGCCTGACTGCAGTGATGAATCCTCTCCCAGTAATGAGATTTGTATTCTCCCCCCGAGAACTTTTTTTTTTTTTAATGTTTTTATTTATTTCTAGGAGAGAGAGAGAGACAGCGTGAGCAGGGGAGGGTCAGAGAGAGAGGGAATCACAGACTGAAACAGGCTCCAGGCTCTGAGCTGGCAGTCAGCACAGAGCCCGACGCGGGGCTCGAACCCACGAACCGCGAGATCATGACCTAAGCGAAAGTCAGACGCTTAACCGACTAAGCCACCCAGGCGCCCCTCCCCCCAAGAACTTTTAAACCAGAAGTTTGGACTAAATTGTTTCCTTAATATGATGGAGAACTAAGTTTCTAAAAATAAACTAAAGTAAGAAATACGTATACTCACTGTAATTATTATAAACATTGTAAGTATTATAAACAGTGCCTTTTTTCTGCAAGTCCTTTGGCCGGGATCTTAGGAATATATTCTGAGATGTAAACAGCATATTCTAGAAAGTTTAGCACAGAATCCAGTTCGCGGTGACTAAATAATAGACATGAAATGCGGAGCTCTGGCTTGCGATGGGGGAATATTTTTTCTTCAGGTCATTGGAGTTCTCTAGCCAGTGGTGAGCCTGCGGGGTGATGATTGCCTTGTGAAGAATTTCAGGTGGGACTTAGATCCTGGTGAGGAATTTTATTATCAGTCATTGGGTGAGATACAGAAGCTGCAGTCAGGAGTCGTCATAACGTGTAAGGTGTATTTGAAGTAAATACATCTTACAACAGTTCAGTTTCCATATTGGGTTCAAGTAAGTTAATTTGAACCAAGTTATTTAGAATGAATGTGATATTTAGGTTTTATTTTAGTATCTGGCTATAAAAATGTGTGATTTGGGAAACTTATTTTGTACCATGTCAAAGAAGAACGAGTTGAAAGCCCATTTTGTTGGGTTTTAGGGAAATGTGCTGTGGAGGTGAAGTGACGCTCCCTTTTTTCTCTCCTAGTGTTGTCATGGAGACTCTGCGGATCCTGGCCTTGGTCGGTCAGATTCTTTTCTCGCTGGCTGCTGCTTTTCTTCTGTGTCTTGTTATAAAGACTTACCTCATTGGACCATATTATCGAAAACTGCATATGGAAAGCAAAGGGAACAAAGAAATCCTTATCGTAGGAATCTCTGCTTTCATCTTTTTAATGTTAACGGTAATTCTCAAAATACCTGTTATTTACACGCTCTTATCTGTAATCTGTTCCCTGAGAGCTTATGATCTGTTAGTTCTGTATCGTGTCATTTCAGTGGTAGTTAAAAATATTTGAAGCACATAGTATTTTTATTTTATGCAGTTATCACACTGACCATCGATACGTACACAGTAGCCTAAACCTGTTCACGCTCAGTCTCTTAAGCACTTTGCTGAAACGGTACTTCAAATGCTGCACACAGGCAAGTCTGAGTGGCCTTGAAAGCCACGTAGACTCCAGCGTCACCAATGTCACGCAGTCTTAAACTTACAAACAACTTCATACCTGAAATCACACTAACAGTTGAAAACAACTTTTAGTTCTATTTGATGATGACAAAGCTGGTCAGCAGTATAACTTCTTTTGCCATAATGTGCAAAGTTGAAAATGAAAATAAAAGGAAGCGGCCTTCTCCTTATTTAAAGGACGTGCTTCTCATGAGGGAACAGGGACATGCCGTGAGAGCCCCGCAGACAGTCCGTGGGGTGCCACAGCCACACTCCTTACCTCTTGCCCCGGAGAAGAGAACATTCGGCTTCACACAGAAGCCCGCGCATGAATGTTCGTAGCAGCCAGCCGCCACCCAGATGTGCTTCCGCAGGTCCCCAGCTCAGCCGGCTGTGGTCCGTCCACACCGAGGAAGGGCACCCAGGCTTAAAACGATTGTATGTGAATCTCCAGAGAGTTATGCTGAGCAAGAAAAGCCAGTCCCAAAGGTTGCATACTATGTATTCCCATTTATGTGACATTTATGATGATAAATTTCAGAAATGGAGGGAAGGTTGCCTGGGCC
>NW_027528362.1:14782394-14801480 GCF_008692635.1 Crocuta crocuta
AGTTCCGCATGTCTTCACTGTGTTGCATCCATATCCCGGATGTGAGGTTGTGCTCTGACTTAGCAAGATGTTGCCCCTGGGGGAGCCGAGCACGGGCGCGTGAGCTCTCTGCGGGCCGGCTCTCACAGCTGCTGCAAGGGAGTCCGCTGCTGCCTCAGAACAGGAAAGTAACACAAGCTACTTCCTCGTATTGGATTTAACTGCCTACTAGTATTTTGTAATCCTGGGAGAGGACTAGGATTTGCTTCTGCTCTAGGCTGCTCCTGTGTGTCGCTTGTTTAAAAAAATTCTACATTGCTTCCTCCATTCTGGAGTATTTTTCTCTTTAAAAATAATATCCAGCAAAATGCCTCTCTGGATGACTTCCATGCTGTCTTCCCAGGGGCTACACCGGTTAAAATGGTTCTCTGTTCATTGGTTCTGTTTTCTTTCTTCGACCCTATTTCCTGAGGAGCTTCTAGGGCCACCACTGGTGTGCTAGGTGCTGGGCACCCCACTCATCAGGGAGTCTGACGGCTCGGGCTCTGCCCTGGCACTGCACTAGCCCCGTGTGCGCTCTTGTGAGTGTGCACTGGCCCTGTGTAAGCTGTGGGTGGGCGTGCGCTAGCCCTGTGTGAGCAGTGGGTGGGTGTGCGCTAGCCCCATGTGCGCTCTGTTGTGGGCTTGCTCTGGCCCCGTGTGAGCTCTGTTGTGAGTGTGTGCTGGCCCTGTGTTATCTCTCTTATGGGCATGCGTTAGCCCTGTGTGAACTCTGCTGTGGGTGTGCACTAGCCCCGTGTGCGCTCTGTTGCGGGTTTGCGCTGGCCCCATGTGAGCTCTGTTGTGAGTGTGCACTGGCCCTGTGTTAGCTCTGTTGTGGGTGTGTGCTAGCCCTGTGTGAGCTGTGGGTGGGTGTGCGCTAGCCCCGTGTAAACTGTTGTGAGTGTGCGCTCGCCCCGTGTGCACTCTGTTGTTGTGAATGTGCACTGGCCCTGTGTGAGCTCTTTTGTGAGTATGCTCTAGCGCCGTGTGAGCTCTCTTGTGGGCGTGCGCTAGCCCCGTGTGAGCTCTGTGGTTGAGTGTGCACCAGCCCCTTGTGCGTGCTTGTGGACGTGCACTGGCCCCGTGTGCTCTCTGTTGTGGCCATGCGCTAGCCCCGTGTGCGCTCTGTTGTGGCCATGCGCTAGCCGCATGCGAGCTCTGTTGTGGGTGTGCGCTGGCCCCGTGTAACCTCTGTTTTTAGCGTTTATTTTTGAGAGAGATCCAGCATGAGTGGGGGAGGGGAGAGAGAGGGAGACGCAGAATCTGAAGCAGGTTCCAGGCTCCCAGCTGCCAGCAGAGTCCGACGCAGGGCTCCAACCCACAAATGGTGAGATGATGACCTGAGCCAATGTCAGATGCCTGACTGACTGAGCCACCAGGCGCCCCTGCCATGTTAATGCTTTTAAAGTGCACAGAGCAGTGGTTTTCAGCATATTCACAGCACTGTGCAGCTGTCACCTCTGTCCAATTCCAGAACAGTTCTGCCCCCCGCCAAAAAAAAACCCATAGCTCCCAGCCCTGCCTCCTCTCCCCCATCCCATAGTAACCACTAACCTGCTTCCTGCTCCCCCTGTGTCGGCGCCTCTGGTGTGGCGTGACCTAAAGGTCTGTCTGTGCTGAGGCGCGTTTCAGCATTTTGCCCCTTTCGTGGCTGAAGTCCTGTGTCACAGAGATCCTTGCTGATAGCTGCCAGCCTGTAACTCGCCTTTTGATTCTCTCAATGGTGTGTTTTGGATGAACAGAAGTTCTTAATTTTAATATACTCTCTACTTTGGAATCTTGTACAGATAGCACTTTTTATATCCTGCGGAGATCCTGGCTGTCCCAGATCCAGAGGCACCGTGTCGCCCTCCACCACTTCCTCCTCTGCTTTCCTCACCAGATCTGCATTCCTTCTGGAGGCGTGTGGGGCTGCGGACAAGGGTCCGTGTTCCAGTGTGTCTCCACACCGTCGGGCAGCGCAGGGCCGCCTCGTCAAAAGCCAGGAGGCATGTGTGTTAGTGTGAGTGTGCGTGCATGAACATGAGCATGTGTGCCTGAGTCTGTAGTGGGCATGTGTACAGGTGTGCATATGAGTGCATGAATGTGAGCTTGTGCGCACGAGTGTCAGTACAAGTGTACGTGCACAAGTGTGTGTGCGCGGGCACAAGTGTGAGTGCGCATGTGCGTGCATGACTGAGTGCGAGTACATGTGGGTGTGTGAGTGTGAGTGTGTGGGTGCATGCATGAATGAGTGTACATGTGGGTGCGTGGGTGTGAGTGCATGAGTGTGTGAATGTTAGCATGCCTGTGAGCATGTGCAAGAGTGTGGATGTTAGCACAAGCGTGAGTGCGAGCAGAAGCACATGCGTGCGGGCGTGAGCGCACGAGTGTGCGTGTGTGTGTCTGAGTCTCCACTCTGCCCCCTTTGCCTCCTGCCTGCTCTTCCCGGTGGCAGCACCGTGCCCAGCAGCCTTCTCTGTCCAGGTTGTCCGGCTGCGTTCGTGGTCTGTCCGGCGCCTGCACAAGTGTTTGCATCTGGCTTGTTGGTTCTCCCTCGCGGCTGCAGGGACTCCGGGCCTGTCGAGGGAGAGCTCGCGCGGTGGTGGCTGCGCGCCTCTGGCCTGTGGGCGCGCACTCTGCTCGTCTCCGCCCTTGCGCGTGCTCCGCGGCAGAGCTCTGTGGTGTGACGGCCGTGGGTTCTTCTGTGGCACTTGTCCCCGGTGCTGGGTGTGGTTGGCGCTGTTGTGAACCGTGTTTCTTTAACGGTTCTTTCTGTTGGCCGCTGTCTTCTGTGTGTGGTTTTACTTTCTCAGAGTGAGAAACATCTACTTCTTTCTGGTTCTTTTGTGTCACTAACGCCTTATGAAGAAGTCCACCTGAGGCTTCGGGTGTAACAGAAATGTTGGTAGAAGCCCGAGTGCTAATTGTACCGTGTCCAGCTCGGACGAACTCGCAGCACTTCCCTCTGGGGTCCTGTGTTCTCGGGGCCTCCCTCACTGGGGTGTCTGCTTTCTCTAAGTGGTTTCAGTTGGAGATGGGAAGAGTTTTTACATTAACACATGATTTAATGCCATAGTTGGGCTGTTCACTGAGTCCAGGTGAAGAAAACCTATCACAAGTATTTAAGATAAATTTTTTAAAATATTGTCATTAAAAATTTTGAATGATTGTTTCAAATATTTTAATTCTTTTTTCTCCCTGTATGGTGGATTCAACTAATGTTAGCTTCCCTGTGCGCGTCTTGGCTCGCCCCACAGAGGCCCCTCTGGAGACATCGAGGCGGGCCTGTGCTGCGATAGTGCAGCTGCCTCTGGGAGTGACCCGCCCCTGAGCCGAGATGTCACTGGTGTGCTGGTGAGTGACGTGCCGCCCTTCCCTCTCGCAGGTCACGGAGCTGTTGGACGTGTCCATGGAGCTGGGCTGCTTCCTGGCTGGAGCGCTCATCTCTTCCCAGGGCCACATGGTCACCGAGGAGATCATGTCTTACATCGAGCCCATCCGGGACTTCCTGGTTATCATTTTCTTCGCCTCCATAGGTAATCTGCCTTGTTTACGTCAGGACGTTTGCGGGGACTTCTGCAGCCTGTTTATGTACAGATTTCTGTTTATGCAGCAATATGCTGCCATAAAAATTGGGATGTGCAGAGAAATCGTATTAAAAAGAGGGAAGGTTTGCGCTCAGGGATGTTGACTGGCCGCCATGGTCTGGGGGCACCCAGATGCCCCGGGGGAGGGTGCCCCTCACCCTGACTCCACAGGAAAGGCTCCGGGTGCCCAGCATGTTAGCGAACTTAAGGGCAGCGCTAAAAGGAGACATTTGGGAAAGAAAGGTCACTGTTGGTACCGAACCCTTGAACTGCCATGTTGAGGTGCACCGCTCTGGAAACGCCCCTTTGTCGAGACTCTGCATCAGGCACGTCCAGCACAGCGCCGCCTTCTGCCCAGAAAGCGCCGCCTTCTGCCCAGAAAGCCCCACACTACGTCTATACCCACCACCGGCTCCGTGCGACCCCAGCAAGGCTGAGAGCGTCGAGAAGCACATCACAAAGTCTGCAGGGAAATGAGGGCAGCCAGTCCTGGGAGCGGAGCACGGAGAGGGGGCCGCACGTCTCCGCACAGCTGCTTCAGTGACGGGGTCCTCGCTGCCCTGGGAGACAGGCCGGCCGCTCTGCCCCCTTTCCCGTCCGGCCCTTCCCCTCCCTGGCCATCCGTCCTGCGTCTGTTTCTGTCCTCCCTGCCTGGCCCCTTCCCCGCAGCCCCTCTGGGTGCTGGCGGCCCCGCCGTGCTGAGTGCTGGTTGTGGGCTCACTTCGCCTGTCACTACCCCGTACACGTGCTCGTGAGGCCGACGGGCGCGGGCTCCCCTGACCGAGTTCCAGGCCATGTTCCCTCGGGAGGTGCTATCTCGCTGACATGTGTGTTACTCGTGTCCCACCCGCAGGGCTGCGTGCAGTGTGCCCTGGCTAGATAGGAAGATCCCGCAGGCGTGTGAGCCACCAGACAGGCTGGCTCTGCCCTCCGTCAGGTTATGGCTCTCGACCTGCTGAGGACGGAGCTGTCTAACGAGGTGACAGCCGCACGTGTTTTGCTTTGGTTCTTTGCACTCGGTGTTGGGAAGGGGTTCAGGTGAGAAGGAGGTTCTTCTGCCCCCGAGAGGCGTGTGCACACTCAGGACCTCACTTTTCCACTGCTCAGGACCGTCTGTCTGTCAGGGGCTCCCAGCAGCACAGAAGTGGACTGTTTGAGATGATGCCTTGTCTTTTCTGTTTTTGGACCTCAGTGATAGACACGTGGACCGGTCCCTGACCCCCTGCCCTGCGGCAGGCCCCGCGGAGCCATGAGGCCACGTGGAGGGCCCACCTGCCGCAGTTGGCCCCGGGCAGGGGGAGCGACCCCGGGGTCCCAGTGGCACAGGCAGGCGTGCTGAGGGCCCCGGCCGAGCTCTGAGAAGAGGCCGCTGTGAGCAGCGTGAGCGGTGAGGGGTGGCTTGGGTCCTGGAGTGAAGGAGGCCCTCTGGGCCGGATGCAGAGGCGGCATCTGGCACGGGCGCCCTGGGGGGCGTGGGGGCAGGGCCCAGATCAGGGAGGCCTCAGGGGCCAAGACTGGCCTCCTCTCAGCAACGTGGACGCCACCCCTCACGGGGCAAGAAGGCCCTAGGCCCACAGCATGGCCGGTGGCGGTGTGAACTGTTAGCCCCCGTGTTCCCATACAGACCCTGCTCCTCACCCCCACCCATCAGGACCCTTCGCCCCAAATGACACGTCCCTGAAACACCGCTGCACCCGTTCCTTTGTGCTGTGTTAACGAGGCATTGGAGCCGCGGCTTGGGCCGCCGCAATGGATACCAGTGTCCAGGTGGCTACAGATCTGAGGGAGCCTCTTCCTGGCCTGCAGACAGCTGCCTACCTGCCGGGCCCCACTGTGGCCTTCCGTGGTGTACAGTGTGCTCTGGGACAAGGACACCTGTCCTGCTGGGTCAGGTGTCCACCCTGTGGCCTTGCGTCATCCCCTGTTCCCCCTGGAAGCCGTCTCTGTGCGCACGCACACGAGGTCATAGCCTCAGCACGCGAACTGGGGGCGGCTCAGTCGTGGAAGCTGCAGAGACAGAGTCACATAGGAGCGGCCGAGCCTGCCTGGAGCCATGCCGTCCCGCACGACCACCTTGACGGCTAATTCCCTGGCGCCTGGCGCTTTACAAACGAGGCCAATGACCTGAGTTTTCTTGATATAGGCTTCGCAGCAAAGATTTCATTCTCTCCTTGGATCCCCCTTCTTGGGACATAGAGAGGAACTCAGAAGTGGGCACTGCCCGTTCCTGATTCTTGGAGGTGCGCTGGAGGCCGTGGGCACATGTGGGTGTGATGGCCCATGTGCGAGGTGACTGCGTGCCACGTTCTCATTCATCCCCCAAATGCACTTCTGCAGAGAGAGGCCGGGAGGAGCGCGATGGGTGTGCAGGGCCTGTCCCCCGTGTCGTCCCAGGGATACACTCGGCACTAGTTGGAGACGTGAATGGATGAGTGGCCGTGAGCAGAAAAGCTACAGGGCGGCTGGCGTGCCCTCTTGTCACGGGCGCGCGTGGCAGGCATGCCAGCGCAGATTGGGTCTCTGTCCCTGAGCCCCGTGTGGTCCTCGAGTGATCTGTGTCTCCACCCTCAGAGTAGAATGCCCCCGCCATCTGGCCAGTGTGCCTGGGCCGGCGCGCACGGGGCAGCTGGGGCTCGTGGGGCCCGCGGTGCCACACTGTGCATCCAGCAGGGGAGCCCACTTCTCCCCGGGAGAGGGGAGGCCCCTGGGCTTTGAAGCAGGGCGGTGACACACCAGTGGGGGGTGGAGCAGGTGGGCAGGGACTGGCACTCCCTGATCACATCCGTGCAGTGGGTTGGGTCGGGCGTGTCCCTCCACATCGTGGGCTTGTTTGCATTGGGGGTGTTTGCTCGTCGGTCTTCGCACTGTGGGTGGCGGTGTGACGAGTGTGAGGAACACAGGTGCAACCGGAGGTGGTCTGGACTCTCAGCGGCAGGAGGGCCGGGGCTGGAGGACCCGGGAGACAGCTCGGCCGGAGGGAGGCCAGGTGTGCCCTGGGCAGTCGTCGGGGCTCAGGGTGCACCATGGGCCTGGGGGGTGGGGCCGAGGCGGAGCCGGGAAGGGGAGAGGAACCTGCAGGCCGCAGCGCTGCACCGGGGGCGGCAGGGGCGGGTGCTGCTCCACTGGGGGGAAGAGAAAACCATCCTCGGAGCAAGAGGTCCTTTTGTCTGTATCTCTGAGTAAGACAAAGGTAGACACGTGAAGGGGCCTCGCGGTCATCACATGGAGCCCACCCTGAGTCAGGCCCGGTCAACCCCGGGCTCCTCAGGGACGTGGAGCCAGGTGTACACGAGTCCTGCGCCACTGTCAAGTGAGGAAGGGCCCACCAGCACCTGTCCCGCGTCTTGGCCAGTGGAGCCTCCCAGCAGGCGCTGGCGGCAGCGGGAAGAATGTCTCTTGTCATGTGGGGACGTGTGCGGCAGGGCAGCAGGCGGCCGCGAGTGGCCGGGCTTCCTCTCCTGTGGCTTCTCGCCTTGGTTTCCAGGCCCCAAAGGAAATTAGACTTAGTGGCCGCTAGCTGTCCCTCTGTGCCAAGTCCCGGGTAGGAAGTCTGGTAGAGGGAGGCATTGGCGCCCAGGCCAGTTTCCTCACAGCGAGCCAGCTCCGTGGCCGCCAGTGACACGCGCTGGCACGAGCCGTAAATACAGGGCGCCGCAAGGTCGCGCTCACAGGTGCCCTCGTCCCGTGGAGAGGACGTGAGGAAGCCTGAGCATCATGGGTTCCTCACCGAGGACGGGCCGTGTGGTCCTCTGAGAATGACCGTGTCCATCCTTTCCTCCGCAGGCCTCCACGTGTTCCCCACGTTTGTGGTGTATGAGCTCAGCATCCTGATGGTGCTCACGCTGTCGGTGGTGATCATGAAGGTCGGTACCGATTCTTCTGCTCGGTAAAACTCCTCTCGTGTTGGTTGTATGGGACCCTGAGTCCACAAAGCGCAGCAAGGCCCCTTACCCGGGCTCCCGTCACCCAGCAGTCTGGGGACTGGGTGAGTGAGGACCGGGCCGTTTGGGTTTGCTTTCCTTCCTCAGACCTGGGTATGTTGGAAAGTGGGAGTTACAAAAGCTGGAGCAGAAGGCACTCCGGGCGCCCCGTCTTCACAGGGCCTTGCACTTGGCCTTTTCTCCTGAGGGAGGCTCAGGACCCACGAGCCAGCGAGCACTGCCTGCACGTGGATGTCTCGTTGCTGTGTGTTGAAAGTATTACTGTATTTGTCCTCACTGAGTCAGTGGCTCTCACAGGAAGACAGAACCCAGGAACACGAGGCGGGAGAGACGCGCAGGGCAGGGCGTGTGGGCCGGGGCGCAGAGCCCCTCGCAGACCACGGCGCCCTCACTACCAAAGGTGATTGAGGTGCCTGTGTTAACAGTTGTTTCAGGGTCCGGTGACCTGTTCAGTAGCTGTGTGGCTTTTTGGATGATCAAAGTTGATTTCAGATACTTCTGTTAGAAGGAGTCAGAGTCCCTACCAGGCGCTGCCCCTGCCCCTCCGGCCCCAGGCTGCTCCCCTCCCGAGCTGCTCACAGGGGAGAGACCGTGCTCTCGTTGGAAAGTACAGTTCCTTCTCGAGTGCCACCTGGTTTGCCGCTGCTGCCTGGTGTGGGGGGAAGCCTGGGGGCCTAGCTGCCCGTGGACCCGGACCCCTGACTTCACGTTCTGTGTGGTCTCGTTCCGGCCACTCTGTGGTCATTGGGTGCCTCTGCACGTGTCCCCTGGGTGTCAGGACGGGCCCCCCGCGGTTTTCTGCTCGGCGGTCAGTAACGCGGACGCTCTCGCAGTTTGCCCTGGCAGCCCTGGTCTTGTCAGTCCTCCTGCCGAAGAGCAGCCAGTACGTCAAGTGGATCGTGGCCGCGGGGCTGGCGCAGGTCAGCGAGCTCTCCTTTGTCCTGGGGAGCAGAGCGCGCAGAGCTGGCATAATTTCTCGGGAGGTGAGTCCGCACCCACTTGCTGTGCGTGGCCAGGGTGCCCTGTCCTTTGCACCCTCCACGCTGGCATTTGAGCACCTTCCCTGCAGCTGGTGCGGGGCGGGGGGTCTGCCTCTGGGCGGCCGCGGAGGTCGGGTCCTGCTGCCTCTCACACCGGCGTGCAGATTTGGGATTAAAGTAGCCGGAACTGTCAGCGTTCCCTCTGCAGTAGTGGCTGTGGGGTCTCTGTCACATCTCTGGCAAAAAGAAGACAACTGAATCTTATAGCTCCCTCGTTAGTTTGCGTGTCAGTAATGGCCTTGGTGCACGGCTGTCCACCAGGCCGACGGGCCGTCCTTCCGGCCGCACCGTGCGGGGCGTCTCCGCAGCCTGGGTCTGAGCACAGAAGCCATGTTACGAGGCAAAGCTGGAATGTTGTTCTGTGAAGGTACCTGGAAAGGTTAGGGTTTTCGTTTTTGTTTTTTAAATTTTTTTAATGTTTTATTTATTTCTGAGAGAGAGAGACAGCGTGAGCAGGGGAGTGTCAGAGAGGGAGATACAGAATCTGAAACAGTCTCCAGGCTCTGAGCTGTCAACACAGAGCCCAACACGGGGCTCGAACCCACAAACCATGAGATCATGACCTGAGCCGAAGTCGGACGCTTAACCGACTCAGTCACCCAGGGNTTTGCCCACTTGTAGAAGGTGAGTTAGAGTTGTTGTCAGAAGTGCTTCTGAAGCCATCATGTCTCCACATTTTAGGTCATTGGAATTAAAACTTCTGTGGAAATGATGACAAAGCTTCCTTTGTGTAAAATACAGAAAGGGTTTCTTGCAAGTCAGCGTATATGGAAATTTGGGGCTTTTTTGACGAGGCCCCTCCTTCCCCTGCCCCAGTTTCAGGTGCACACAGCCCTCTGCGTGGCTCATCAGCCTTCTCCCTTTCCCTTGTCCGTTCACCCTGGGCCTGGCACCCTCGTGTGCCCTGTGCCGGCTGTGCGCACACCTGTGTGTGCGAGTTCCTGTGCACCTCCCTTCCCTTCCCATCCAGCTTTGTCCAGTGCTGTTTTCAAGTGGCATGAGTTAGAACTTGAGGAGTAGCATCACTTTAAATTTGACAAGCAGGACGTTTGTGCTTGGCCGTGGCCCGAGTGGCCCCCACCCCAGGGGTAGATAGGCCACAGTCTCCTGCCCACCATGGCAAGAGTTCATGTCCTTCAGGGCAGGGCCAGGCGACGGACTCAGCGTTGGCCCCGAGTGGTCTGAGGACAGGTGACGTGCTAAGAACTTTTCACAACTTAAGTGGAGCATCGCTGTTTCAGTGACAGCCAGGTGGACATTAAAGGTACTTTGTTACTGATAAACGGATAAATGTCGGGGAACAGCGTGAAAGAAGCCTGGACCCCCTGCTCTGAACGGCTGACTCTGAGAGATTGCGCGTGTGCCGTGTTCGGAAGGCCACGCACTTTCCATGCAGACTTGCAGCCATGGGGACCAGCTCACGTCTGCAGTTCTCAGCTTAGAAACACCGTGGTTTATAGACACACAGGCTCATGAATGGTAGTTCCTACTTAAGCTTGATTTGACCCTTCAGTACGTTGGAGTTTTTGATTTTGCCCTTTCTGAACCTGTGCAAGCACGTGTGAACATGCCAGGCTATCCTCGAAGCCAGGGCAGGGCCTGCCTCCTACCCTCAGCCTGCTGCCCCCGTTATGGCACCCCTCCCCTAGGGAAATGTAGAAGCTCCTCTTGGTCCACGTGACATGCTGGTAAACCCTCAGGATTAAATGATTGTCTCCTGTGCCCACGAATGTGAGGAAGACAGGATGAGTCTAGATATTGAGACAATGGCTGAAGAATGAAATCTGCACAGGCTCTGTCTGAGACCTGCCCTGAGGCTGCACGTTCACCGTGAGGGCCCCCGAGGGGTCAGCTGAGGGGGACTCCGTGCGCGCCAGGATGTGCCATCTCAGTGGACCTCACAGCCGAGTGTGCCTGTGTCTGTGGCTGTACGGGGCGTGCAGGGGCGCCTTAGTCCTAAGCGCGACCCCCTCAGCCTCACCTGTTGCAGGTGCTCCTCCTAATCCCAAGGTGACAGCCTTACTTGTTGCAGGTGTACCTGCTAATCCTGAGTGTGACCACTCTCAGCCTTTTGCTGGCCCCGGTCCTGTGGAGAGCTGCCATCGCAAGGTGTGTGCCTCGGCCAGAGAGACGGTCAAGCCTCTGAGGCACCAGGAGGGCACGCGGCTTCGGGAACTGGCGCCTGTGCGGACGGCGGACACGGGGCACATCCAGGACCACCCGTCCTTGTGAGCCCCTTGCCTCGGGACAGAGTGCTCCTTCGGAGGGGCTTCCTGCCGCCCGGCGTGACGACCGTTGCTGCTGTGGTTTCAGGTCTTCCGGAGTCATTTGTTGCGTTCAGTTGATCATGCACCGTATTCAGTATGACGCTGCATTTACAGATCACCTTGACTGTTCGCCTGGATGTGCCTTTTTTTCTGAAGTCAATGTTAACTTTCTATTGTTAATTCATCAGTTCAGGATTTTCTGGTAAAAAAAATCAGAAGGGTTTTTATTTATTCGGTTTTTGTGTTGTAGTCTGTTGGTCAATATTTGTTATTAAACATTTCTGTGATGTGCAATTTTAATTTTGGCAGTGAGTTTGGAAGGTTCGTTTAATCCTTACTGCCCATGTTTTCTAAAAAGATAAACACCTTCTAAATGTCTATTTGTTTTCATTATAATTATTTTAAAGAAAACACTCATCAGTTTTTTAATTAGGTATATCATTCTTTAAAAATATTTGTTTTGAATCACAAGAACATGCATGCTTTAATAAAGATTATTTATACTCAGAGTAATTAATTGAAACTTATTAGAATTTTATTTAGATTTTTTGTTAAACTAATCTTGGCCAATTTTTAAAAATTTGGATGATTTATATATTGCCACATTATTCTCTAAGAAACCAAATTAATACAATACTATTTGCAAAACCTAAGTTGTATCTTTGAATTTTAAAGTGTATTTTGGTGATTATATGTCCCGTTTCAGAAAACCTATGGCTAAAGGCCTGATTGTTACAGATTTCCCCGAGGGGAGCTTTGAGCAGAGTGTTCCTATAAATATTGGCTTTAAGAGCCTCACAGTTTGACCAAAACCCTTGGAGGGCAGGGGCAGACCCCTCAGGTACAATGCTGTGTCGCGGGTATATTTATGGAGCGCAGTGATATAAATTAAAACAGTTTAAGATTGGGGCGCCCGGGTGGCTTAGTCGGTTAAGCGTCCGACTTTCGCCCAGGTCATGATCTCGCGGTTCGTGGGTTTGAGCCCCGTGTTGGGCTCTGTGCTGACAGCCAGCTCAGAGCCTGGAGCCTGTTTCAGAGTCTGTGACTCCCTCTCTCTGCTCACGCTGTCTCTCTCTCTCTCCTAGAAATAAATAAAACATTAAAAAAAAACCAACCCTGTTTAAGATGAAGTAAATTGTATCTTCTCTGAAGTAAATCAATGGAGAAATGGTGTAAACTTCTCTGATCTGTAGGAAACGGCATTGGTGTTATTTATTTCTGTGTTGTAGTAGGTCAGTGCCTTTCCCCCCAGTCCCTGGGGTGGACACGGTGCACAGGACGCAGGCTCACCTGACCGACCGTAAGGCTTTATCTCCCCTGTCTGCGTGCCTCTTGCCCCGCCGTCTGGAATCCGCCGAAGGCCGGTCTCCGGGGTGCGTTTTATTCATTTTCTGTCCCAGCACTGGAGCCAGGGGCTCACTGAATCTTGTTGAATTGAATGAAACCTATGTGACACACTGACAGTTTTCCCCCAGAACACGGCGTTAAGGTCACAGTGTGAGAATGGTTCACAGAGATGCCAGGAAGGAGGACGCGCCTCTGGAAGACCTCTGCCTGCGGGACGTCCTCCTGGGAGGGTCCCCGACACTGGCTCCCGTCCTCACTCTCCCCTCCTCATCTGGACTCGCAGAGCGCAGAGCCCTCTGTCTCTGTGCCTTTGCATGCACCCCTGCCTCTGCGGGCTGCAGACCACCTGTGTGTATGGGTGCAGCTAGAAAGTGCTAGGAAGTGCAGGGCGACTCCCACTGTAGAGTCACAAAGATCAAACGCCACCCGCTGAAAGCAAGCGCGCCTCATCGGGTCCCCCACACGCTCACCTGGGTGGTCTGCGCGCACGCCGTGAGCTGTAAGCCAACGCTTCTGCGCCCTCCCACGCCCCCACGCACACCCCACTATGTTCCAACCTGCTGGCACCTGGGAGGCTTTCCTCCCTGCGGGTCTCGCCTGAGTCCCGCCCCCTAAACCTCCAGGCTAGGAGCCTGGGGGACAGGGGCGAGGTAAACCTCTCCCTTGGTTCCCAGGGCCCGAAGCCTCACGCCGAAGAACTTCATTCGGCCTGAAGGAACCCCCAGGATGCCGTGTGGCGCCAGCCGCTGTGTCCCCTTGCGGAGAAGGTGAAGATGAAAGCAGTGGCTGTCAGAGCAGACCTTTCGTGGGAGGTCAGTGGGGAGAGAAGCTTGCCTTGGTTTGCTCACACGACAGACACAGGTGAGCCTTCGTGCAGCACGGCCCGTGTGCAGAGCAGGGGAGGGCGCGAGAGTGGAGGCAGAGCCTGGCCGGGTGCAGGAGACACCCCAAGGGACAGCCACCGACCGGGGAGGAAGCAGGCGGGTCAGGGCCCCTGGGAGAGGCGAGGGGCGCCGGGCTGGCAGGTGCTCAGAGGACAGAGGTGAGTGTGCAGGGCGGCCTCCCCCATGGCCCCGGCCCACAGGCCCCAGACGTGGTGCGGCAGTGAGCCCCTGGCGTCTCCCTGGAGTGCGAATCCGTGCTTGGATGGGCCATGCTGCCCCAAACGGTCACAGTGCGCCAGAGCCCAGGATGGGCAAAGTGGCAGGCTCAGGACCAGCTGCAGGCCAGGAATGGCAGCCCTGGTGCCCGGAGCCTACACGGTGCGGGCACGGTGGAGCTGTGGCCCGGGGTGAGGCCAGGGCCCCCTCAGGCACGTGCACGTGGTGGCTCCTCTGGGGAGCAGCAGGGGCAGGCGTCGGGGAGCACGGGTGTGTGTGTGAAGGGGAGAGGCCGGGGCGAGCGGGCTCCGCAGGCCGGGCGGCTGCTCTGCTCTGGTGTCGCCCTGGAGCTCCTGCCGGCTCCCCAGCGCCCCTGGGCCATCGATGCTGCCCGCCCTTGGCCGGCGGCATGAGCGTCGCGATGCCCCTGCCGCTCCGTCCAGTCTAGATGCTCCCAGTCCAGGTCCTCCGCATCCGTCGGCCGACACCCCAGAGCCCCGTGCTCCTCCCGTGAGATCGCAGCCCCAGCCCCTCCGTACGTCCTTAGTAATCTGGGGAGTCGCCGAGCCCCCCGTCCCCCATCTGCCCAGGCCACGGCTTCAGGACGCCTCTTGCTGCTGCACCTTCACCGGCACTGGGCCCCAGACCGGCCGTGGACAGTCCGTGCCCTGTGCTCGTGAGATGGACGGAGGATCGGCCGGGCTCGTTTCCATCCAGGAAGAGTGAGGCCTGTCTTTTCCTGAGAGCAAGTAGGGCCTGGTGTCCTCGCTGACCTCCCTCACCGGTGCCCTTGCCGGCTTCTCTCGTCTGGTGACAGTGATGGACCGTGCAAGCAAGGGGTGTGCTGAGGGGTCGAGCAGGCGTCGGCCGATGGCGGGGCCCCTCTCCCACCGACCCGGGGGCTCGTGAGGCTCCAGCTGAACCCTGACCCCGCTGCCTGCAGAGCCTGCTGACGCCTGCCTTTGCAGCATGAAGAATGAAGAAACACCGTGCATGTGACCCAGGGATTTGGGGTGGCCGCGCCTGAGGAAGGGCGGTGGCGGGTCGCCTATGTGCCCCCGGGCTTGTGGTGAAGACAGCTGCTGCCTTTGCAAACCTCCTGTCAGGGGCGCCGAGGGGGCTCAGACGGGTCAGCGTCTGACTCTTGATTTAGGCTCAGGTCATTATCTCCTGGTTCACAGGTTCAAGCCCTGTGCCGGGCTGTGTGCTGACAGCACGGAGCCTGCTTGGGATTCTCTCTCTCTCCCTCTCAGCCCCTCCCCCGCTGGTTCTCTCTCGAAATGAGTAAATAGACATTAAAAATAATAAAAATGAACCTCCTGTCAGGAGCTGCTTCTCACATACAGGCTGCGTCTGCGTAGGTGTGGTCGCCACAGGAAACCGTGAGGCTGCCGAGTCGCCCCTGCCCCCCGGGCCCTCAGAGTTCTCTGTGCACTCGCTTTCTTCCCTGAGGAGCGTGTGGCGTCACAGGTGCGAACGCCCTCTCAGGAGCCCTGTGTTCTGTGTGGTCTTCTTCTCAACCGCATGTTTCTGACTCATCCCGATGCTGAGTTGGATGCAGACATTCTCAGTGCCCTGACTGTCCCTGCCGAGAAGACGCTGCCTGTGTCACCTCCAGTTTCCCAACATTGTCCCATGGAATAGTTTGGGAAATGCTCAGCCAGGCAGGAGGCAGGGGTTCCTCACGCAAGGCTTCAGAGGTCCTTGGCTTTGGCAAGTAGACACGGAATTGCATCTATGCTCAAGTGTGCATGCAGGTGTGCATGCAGGCATGTGCCCAGGTGCTCATGCAGGTGTAGTGCAGGTATGCATGCAGGTGTGCACCCAGGTGTGGTGCAGGTGTGCATGCAGGTGCTTCTCAAGCAGCCATGTCAGCATTTACCTGCAGGCGGCCAGCTTTTGTCAGTCACCTCCTCCACGGGAAGCTCCCAAACCATAGAAGATTCTCTGACAGCGTATTTGAGGCGCTAGTTCCTAGGCAGGGGTAAAGTGGCGTAAGGAGCGACCTGAAAGCACCTGACCTCGGAAGGGAGTCCTTGAGCCAAACCTGTGGTGTGTGCGGCTGCAGCGCAGACCTGTCAAGAAATTACGCAGGGGCCTGTGTTGCCCAGTGGCTTCCGCAAGTTTAGGAGAACCGAGGACCACGCAGCACGGCTCCGTCCAGACTGAACCCAGACCCCGTTGGTCAGGAGCACGAGTGAGAGACAACAGTCCAGCCCACGGTGCCCTCGCTGGGCCTTTGCTCACTGCACATGTGACCCCAGATAGTGAAGATAAAAGTCTCAGAGCCAGGAACAGAGTTGGGAAGAGCTACCGCTGCACTGAACAGCGCCTCTGAAAGAGGCCTCTGGTGGAGAAGACGGCCCCCAGAGCAGATTGTGGCCACGGGAGTGTGCACACCCAGCCAGGAAAGTGCTGTTGAGGGACCTTTGGTTCCATTTATAAGCGCGTGTCATGTGTGTGTTGGCCAGTCAGAGTTTGAAGCCATTGGTGTAAGGGAAGAAGGTCTAGGAGGGCAGAAAGTGGGTGCTTCCTGGGACACAGGGGCCGCAGGGCCTCGGAAGCAGCTGGGGGAGCTCAGGAGACCCTGGCTTCCAGCACCTTCTGCACCGACGGGACACCAGGTGGGCATCATGGTGGCTGTCCAGAGCAGAGGAGGGAGGCTGGAGCTTTTCAGGGAGCGCTCATGCGTCCCGTCTGGACCAGGGCGCCAGGGCGCAGTCTGCACACAGAGGGGAGCACCAAGTGTCAGTACGAAGCCATGGAACTGGAGTCGATTTTGAGGTACCCAGATTATATCCTGATTTGTGACTAAAGTAAAATGAGATCTGGAGAAATAACGCAAAAACTTAGCACCCGTACACCGGAGAGGTGCGGCGGGCAGGGTAAAGAAGAGAGCGTTTATAAACAAAGGGGCACCGTTTCTGCAAAATGAGAAGTTTTTGAAAGGGAGCCAATCACTCCTAGCGATGTGCTCTACCTACACGCAGAGGCTTGGCGTCCCCGTGGAGACTGTCTCGTGGGAAGCACGTTTATGGACGTGCCCTGTTAGCCCAAACCTGCTTTCAGGATGAAAGAGTTGCCTCAGCATGTATCCCTCACGTGGCGAACTGGACAGTATTTTGAGATGTGTTTCCTCCCCTAGATTCCTTTCCTTCCCTCAAAATGGACCCCAGCGTCTCAGGATGGATCGCAATAGCCCAGAGGACAGAATTTGCTTGTGGATCTTTCTGACATTTTACAAAAGCCAAAGCCCTTATGAGAATTCTTTTTACCAAGAAGGTAAAAGGAAGGCGAATTTGCAAAATGAGGCAGAAGTCAGGGAGCAGGTGAGAAGGAGGTGGCTGCCTCCCCCGAGGCCGTCGGTGTGGGCTGGAGGACAGGACCCAACAGCCTCACAAAGGATCCATGTCCCCTTGGAGTAATGACTCGGGACACCGGCCGTGACCATGCACACCTAGGCAGAGAGGAGAAAACCCCAGGAACAAGAAGAGCGCTCCCAGGAGCCTGGCGGATGGAAACAGCCTGAAGATAGGCCCATTATAGGAAATGGTCTTCCTGTCTCAGCACCCGGCCTGTGTGCCAGGGGTCCCGCTCGTCTCGGGGATTGCGGGGTGCTGCACAGAGAGCAGGGTGGTGTGGGCGGTGCCTTCCCGGGATCCGGCACGCCTCCAAGTTCTTTTGGGAATTGCCCTTTTCCCGCCAAACCTTTACTTGAAATGTGGAAACTAGACACGTGGTGTTGGAGAGAAAGGAGTCTGAGAGGTCAGCTGAAAAAGATGATCACAGAACCTGGTAGGATTGAAGAGTGGGGTGTAATGGGAAATGACTTGGTGACAGCCAGCAAGATGTCTGGCCCCACTCGTGACCTGAGGTTGTGAAGTGTGAAAGTCGGCCAGCTCTCACGTTGCTCTGATGAAGCCGCACCTTCAGTGAGGCCACGCACCCTCCATCAGTGATGCTGGGAACACGGTCAGCCTCGGCGCTGTCACCGGGACAGGAGCCAGGCGGCCAGGGAGCGGGCCGGGCACCGCTTTTGATTGCCACCTTCCCATGATGTTTTGTGGGACCACGAACAACTCTGGGTCATTGTTGTGCATTTTGAGCAGGAGGCACTAAAAACCAGCTCCGTTTCTTACTGCTCCGGGGTGTGTCTGACCCACTTATCAGGTCCACACTACACTTGCATTTGCCATTTATGGCAGAGTCTGATTTTGCTGTTGCTTAATGCTGATGGTTCTGGATCGTCTTCTATATATATTCTGGTCCAACATCCACAGTTGGACTAAATCCCCGAGAATTGAAACCCCCAGAGGGGGAGACAAGGCTCAGGGTGCTGCTCTTTGCCAGGTCACTGAGGTGCCTGTCAGCACTCGGCGGTGGCAACCGAGGGTGCCCGTCGCTGCCCTAGGTTGAGGAACAGCATGTGACCTTTGTTAGGCCTGGAGCCCACCCTCTCCCACCTGGCGGGTTCGAGTTTCGGCGCACTGCCCAGTGAGCCTGCTGGGCTCGTGCCCAGGGGTCACGTGCCTGCCACACCCTCCCATTGCAACCAGGGTTTTAAGTGTATAAATTTAAATATATGTAAGTTTTAAATATAAAGGCACTGCCCGTGGCCACAGAAGGGACCCTGGCAGCAGCCAAACGCGGTGACACAGGACAGAACGCCTGTGCCCGAGCCCCGTGCTGAGGAGTGAAGATATAAGCACCTTTCAGGAGGCCCTCTGTCAGCAGGCAGTGGCTGGGGGGGAGCCACCTCTGTCGGCTGGACGCTAAACCAGAAGGGACGGTGTGAACACGCTGGAGCACACCAGCGCCGGGTAGCCTGGCCAGACAGACTCTCACGTAGGAGACAGACGTTTTCACCTCTGGGAGGGGGCCCTCATGGCGAGTGTCCTGCGTGGTCTGGTGCCGACCATACTCCGGAAAGCTGGCGGGCATGCCAGTTCCTGGGCACCGGCTGGCTTGGGGCCCTAATGTCGCCTCCATGCTGCTCATCCAAGTCTTCCGATTTACTTAAATTCAGCAAAAACTCTCTTTTGCGTGTGACAGTCTGTGTGGACGTGCAGACCAACCGCGAGGGCACAGCCTGAGAGCAGCCCTCTGTAGAGAGATGTGCAGGTCGGAGAGATGGAACAGAATCCGTGGAGGGAGCAGAGGGGCAGAAGCAGCTAGCTGGAGACCAGATAGTGCCCTGTGTGACGGGGAACCCAGAGGGTCTGCGCTGGGACATCAGGGGCAGGGTGCCTGCTGGAGGGCATGATGAGGCCCCCAGGCCTTGCGGGAAGGACCGGGTCCCCAGGCGGTCTAATCCAGTGACTGGTGTCCTATAAGAAGAGGGACATTTGGACAGAGACAGCGGGACCTACAAAGGGAAGAAGGCAAGTGGCAGAGACGGGCTGATGCGGCACAAGCCAAGGGACACCAACGGCCGCCCTCCGCCCGGGGAAGCTTGGCAGAGGCAGGGAGGACCCTCCCCCAGAGCTTGCAGAGGGATGGCCACCTGGGGACGCCCGCATCTGGCACTTCTGGCCTCTAGACCTGGGAGGGACTGGGTTTCTGTTGTTCCAAGCCGCCTGGTTTGTGGGGCGTTGTCTCGGTGGCCCGGGGACGCTGCCACACTTCTCGGCGGCAGGGCTCCGTGAGACACTGTGTGTAGGACGACCCGGGACAGCCCTCGGCTGGACACCTGCAGGCCCAGCTGGGAGAAGCCGCGTCCGGCCCGCGTGGTCTCCGAAGCGGCGCCTGACCCCTGTGCCCCTGAGTAGGGCTGGGCCTGCGGGGGGAGGTGGGGGGCTCGG